>NC_142867.1:121606785-121932857 GCF_051225735.1 Oryctolagus cuniculus
GGGAACTTGGGACCTGAAAGTAAAAGCTGAGACGGAAATGTTTCCATCACCCCAGATGGCCAGGGAAAGTGAGGATTATTGGCAAACGCTAATGTCCTGGAAGCAGAGTGAAGAACCTTGGTCATGAAGGGGAGGCTGCGAAGAGTGGGGTGGAGGGAGGGCAGAGGAAGGTAGGACAGTGGGTACTAAACCCACATGAGAGAGAATGAGCAAGTCCTAGTGCCCTCCAGGCAAGCAGTAACAAAAGCTCACAACCAGAGTTGCATGTTCTAGTGAGAAATGCAAGAGAGGAGTTCAGAGTTTTTCAACACACACACACACACACACACACACACGATAAATGATTAAGGAGAAGGAAATGCTAATCGCCCCGACTTTCCACCTGTGTACATGGGTCTAACCCTCACAGTACACCCCATAAACGCATAAATATCATGTGCTAATTGCAAATGCACGGCTTTCTTGGCTTGTCTTAGGCAACAAGGTTGCCATCCTTCCTGTCTCCACAAATTGAGCAGAGCTCCTGTACAGTGTCCTGGGCCATAGGTGCTATGGGCGCATCCTGAGCGGCCCAGGGAGGCGGCAGCCACCGTCAGGAAGGGAGGGTTAGGTGCAGAGTCAGGCGGAAGAGGGGAAGGACTCTCCCCTGGCTCTGCAGAAATGTCAGGAAAAGAGCACTCCCTACTTTGGGGTGGTGTATTTAAACCAAACTAAATTGTGAATTTGAAAATCATTTCAAACTTACAGAAAATTGAAGAATAAGACCAAAAACACAAATATCCCGTTTGTCCAAATCCCTTTTGTTTTTTTGTTTGTTTGTTTTGATTTTTTTGTTTTTTTTGTTTGTTTGGTTGTTGTTTTTTTTGTTTTTTTTTTTTTGTTTTTGCTTTTGTTTTTGTTTTGACAGGCAGAGTGGACAGTGAGAGAGACAGAGAGAAAGGTCTTCCTTTGCTGTTGGTTCACCTTCCAATGGCCGCCATGGCCGGCACGCTGCGGCTGGCGCACCACGCTGATCCGATGGCAGGAGCCAGGTACTTATCCTGGTCTCCCATGGGTGCAGGGCCCAAGCACTTGGGCCATCCTCCACTGCACTCCCTGGCCACAGCAGAGAGCTGGCCTGGAAGAGGGGCAACCGGGACAGAATCCGGCGCCCCGACCGGGACTAGAACCCCGTGTGCCGGTGCCGCAAGGAGGAGGATTAGCCTAGTGAGCCGCAGCGCCGGCCCCAAATCCCCTTTTATTAACACTTAAGCATCAGTTTCACAGCCTGCTGTGAGCATCTATGGCTTTTCTGCTTTGAGGATATCCTTCAGAGTGAATTAGGTTTATTGCAGTTTTCCCCCTAAACACTTAGAGCCACATTTCCTAAAATAGGAGCATCCTTAAACATAACTGCAGAGTAGTTGAAAACTTGGAAAATGTAATGTCAGTGCAGTATTTTAGGCTGCCTCCCTAGTCCAGCTCTGTCACGTGGCTTCGTGATGCCTTGAATAACATTTTTTTTTTCTCTTCCAGAAGAGAATCTGGTCTAGGGTCAGTTGCTGTTTTTGTTACTTGTGATCCTGTAGCTTTATTTATTCTGGAATACCTCCAAAGCCTTCTTTGTTTCTTTCATGATGATGTATAAGAATGCTGGTTATCACCTTTAAAAAATGTAGAGAACGTTCTTTATTTTGGGCTTGTCCAACTTCTTCATGAAGATGTTCAGAGTGTTCCTTCCACACAGAATGCAACACTTGGTGATGCTGGAGCCTTCCCCAGATATCACACTCGGAAGCACATGGCCTCACACGTGGATACCCAGGGAATCACAGCTGGAACACACAATCTCACACGTGGATGCCCAGGGAGTCACAGCTGGAACACACAGTCTCACACGTGGATGCCCAGGGAGTCACACCTGGAGACCCGCAGTGTAATTGTCCATCACTGGTGATGTTGATTTTGACCACCTGCTCAGGGACCACAACTTGGATACTGAGTAGTTATTACTATTTTGCCTTGCAATAATAAGCAATCCCTAGGGAAACTTGTAAAACCATGGGGATGTCCTGTTTCATTGATATTTTCCACAAGATCTAACATCATTACCTATTCCCCGCTGATCCAATCTTTAATGTAATGGTGGAAATTGATGGTTTTCATGTCCAGCCCACCATCCATATTTGCTTGTCAGCACCCAGCATTATCTGGCACTCAAGAGTCCTCATTCTCTATTTATTTATCTCTTTGTTAAATGGTTGGACTTATGAATGTCAATGCTTTCAATGGTTTATGGTTCATTGCTGTACTTAATAACTGCAATGATCAAAGTGTCTAAGATTTGGCCATGGGAGCTCTTTTGGGGTAACTCATGTGTTCTTGTGACACATTCCTATGTTTTTAAGCTCTTCTATAGTTTCTGGCATAACAAGAAATCCCTAACTCTCCTTGTATCTGTGTTACCATCCATTCCTTTGAGGACCCCTATTTCCTTCTAGGATTAGAGACCAGGATGTGGGCACTAAGTGTCCTCTTGCCCCTTGGATGGGTTTTCCTCTTGGTCTTTCCATAAGATAGGGCTAGGAATTGTTGGCCTGCACGAGCACCTGTTCTTCATCTGTACAGAATATATACATTCATTCCCACATGCGCACACTCATATGAGAACACTTCAAAATGGAGGTAAAAGAGAAAGCAAATTTTCCATAGACTTTTTTGAAGACCCTCATACACACACACAAGCATGCCCATAAAAATGCATGTTTTAGAAATAAGGAGTGTTGGGGGCCGGTGCCCTGGCATAAATCCTCTGCCTGCGGTGCCATCATCCCATATGGGTGCCGGTTATAGTCCTGACTCTGCTCCTCTTCCCATCCAGCTCTCTGCTCTGGCCTGGAAAAGCAGCAGAGAATGGACCAAGTCCTTGGGCCCCTGCACCCATGTGGGGACTGGGAAGAAGTACCTGTCTCCTGGCTTTGGATCAGCACAGCTCTGGCCGTTGTGGCCATTTGGGGAGTGAACCAGCGGAAGGAAGATCTTTCTCTCTGTCTCTCCCTCTCACTGTTTGTAACTCTACTTCTCAAATAAATTTAAAAAAAAAGAAGGAGTGTTCATGGAGACCTCCAATTTCCATCCATCCCTAGAGGATTTTTGTCTCCTTTCTAGAGGTGTACTACATTTGAATTTAAACATTAAAGCAAAGGTTCTTCCTATCCCCAAAACTAGAGGATCTGTGTCCAATTGGCAACAGGTAATAGAATTCCAGTAGCATAAAGAAAAAGTCATAAGAATTGCTTCATCCTGTGGAAAAATCACTAAGAATGTTGTTTGACTTATTTATGCTCTCCTTCAAAACACATTTTCCAGCACCTACTATGTGTCAGGCACTATTTGAGATGTTTGATGTTTACCACAAATAAAAATAAGGCTTTGTTTCTGGGGTGGGTGTCTGAACTAGTGATTAGGGTGCCTGTTGAGATGCCTACATCCCATATTGGAGTGCTTGAGTATCTGTGCTGGCTCTGCTCCTGATTCTACATTCCTTCCAATGTGCAGCTTGGGAGGAGACAGGTACTCAAGTACTTGGGTCCATGCCATCCACGTGGATTTAAGTTTCCAGCTTGCACTGTGACCTGGCTCTGTTCTTGCTATTGTAGGCATTTGGGGAGTATACCAGCAGATGGAAGTATCTATATATGTCTTTCTCTGCCTATCTCTTCCTCTGTATATCTCTACCTTTCAAATAAAAATGAACAGATAAATAAATAAATATTTTAAAGCCTCTGGCTTTAAGAAATACATAGTCAAGTGATGTGAAACACAAGGCATACAATTCATGTAAAACACATAACAGGTGTTCATTGTGAAAATGCTGCAGGAGAGACCAAAGCAGGGGGATGGGTGTAAGTGCTTGGACTGGATAAATGTTGCCATTGGCTAGAATGCTTGGGAGGCAGACTTTTCTGATAAGCTAATCTGTTAGCCAACACAGGAAGGAGCAAACCATGAAGCTGTTGAGACAACAGACAAAGGGTGGGGCAGTGCCTCCAGGTAACTGTGGTTGAAGGGACAGAAAGAGGGCTCCGTGGCATACTCCACGAGTGAGGGGAAAGCAATGTGAATTGAGCTGGGAAGGGTCATAACCCACAGGGCTTCCATGCTTGTGCCAGGATTTGCTTTAACTTTACTCTGGTGTCAGATGTGAAACCATGACAAGGTTTTAAGCAGAGATGTGACATGATCTGAATTCGGTTTCAAAATAATCATTCCAGCCGCTCTGTGTAGAATGTGCCATAGTAAACGGGAGTCTATTTGGTGGCAGTGGTGGTAAGAGATGATAGAAGTCAGAAGTGATCTTGGGGCCATTGTCATACCCCAGAGATGATGTGATTTGTACTGAGTTAACCATACATTTATGTATTTCTATTTATGTATTTATTTATTATTTATTTATTTATTTATTATTTATTTTGAGGGTAACACAGAGAGAGTTAGTTCTCACCCATTGGTTCACTCCTTAAATTCTCACAGTGACTGAGACTGGGCCAGGATGAAGCTGGGTGCTGGGAACTCAATCCAAGTCTTCCATATGTGTATCAGGGACCCAATAACTTGAGCCTTACTACTGCCTCCCAGAGTCTGCCCTAGCAGTAAGCTGCAGTCAGGAGCCAGATCTTGGACTCACTCCTGATTAACTCTGATGTGAGACACAAATATCTGAACACGTGTTATTGACCTCTAGACCAAGAGAATGACATTGATTGATCATCACCATGTGATACAGGCTATGGCTATTCCCAGTGAATATAAGGTTATACAAAACATGATCACAGCCTTCTAGGAGCTCACAATCTCTGGGGAATGTGGTGGATGAACCACAGAGACTTCAGCCGTCCACTGTGATGAGCCCTGAAAGTGTCATCAAAGTGATCTGAATCAGATGCTGTCACATGGATGAAGGACCAGCTCTCCCCATCCGTGCACAGCTTCAGGGAGGATGTGGTTTTGATAGAGGGAGAAGAGTAAAGCAACGAAGAGAGAGATCTCTCAGTCTCTTGAGCTACAGAGAGGTAATGCTCAGCTTCTGAAACCCCAGTCCTCATTGCAGCCTGTGGCACTCGGTCAATCTCTTGGGAGCCTGTGCAATTGTCTGCCCTGGTGTACAACAATCACCCTACATAGGCTGTCTCAAGTGAGTGAGTGTTCCTTATAGCCAGTGGTTCTTGTCTGAGACAGAGACAAGATAAGAATGCAGAATCGACAGACAGGTGCCGGTCACCTGGGCATGCAGGTTTAAACAAAGAGAGGGCAGAGATAACCAGATTTCTGGTATGGTGTGACAGCAATAGCATTTATCATGAGAAATATTCAAGGAGAGGGCAATAATTGTGGAAGCAGTAACTGAGTTTTCTTTCAGATGCAAGGAGTTTAAGCTGCCTCTGGGGTACAGATGGTCAACCCTGAGCTTGAGCGCAGTACTGTGGGAATGAGGATTTTGGAAAACCCCTGTAAGCATTGCCACAGAGCTATGGGACTCGTAAAGAAGAGGAGCAGTCAAGTGTAAAACTGAGGAATGTCCAGGTTGTAGGCAAGAGAAGAGAAGCCAGACCAAAGACTAAGAAAGAACAATCAAAGAGGCAGGAATGTGACACAGCAGGTAAGTTGCCTTTTGGGGGTGTCTGAATCCCAAATTGGAGTGCTGGTTCAATTCCCTACTACTCCACTTCCCATCCAGCTTCCACTAATGTGCATTCTGGGAGGCAGGAAATAATGGCCCAAATAATTGGTCCCTGTCACCACTGTGGAAGACTTGGATGGAGTTCTGGGTTTCTGGCTTCAGCCTGGCTCAGCACCAGCTGTTGCGGGCATTTGGGGAGTGAACTAGCATATGGAAGACCTCTCTCAGTTTCTCTCTCTCTCTCTGTCTCTCCCTGTCTCTCTGTCACTGTGCTTTTTTCAAATTAAATTAATTTTTAATGCTTGCACTTGACTGCTCCTCTTCTTTGTCAGTCTCAAAGCTCTGTGGCAATGCTTTTAAATAACAAGATGGTTAACTTTATTTTTAAAAATAGGAGAAAATGAAAAGCAATCAGGAGTGAAGACAAACAGGAGAGAAGGTCCAGTGGACTCCACGAAAGGAATGCATTTCCAGGATAGTGGATAGGGCATTGGATTTCTTGTACTCCATTTACCCAGGTTCTGGTATCTTCTCTATTTCATGTATTTGGGCAGAGAAATTCCTTATCATGAAATAGTTAAGAAGCTGATCCTAGGCTACAACCCTGGGGCTTGGGCCATGTCCTCTTTTGTGAGTTGCCAGCCCTATTGAGTTTTCATTCACATGGTGCTTCATCGGCAGGAATACACACTGACTGAATGACTGACTGCCTCCCCGAGCTTTTATTTCCCTGGTTGGAATTTTTTTTTTAAGAAAACTGGAGCCAGGACAAAATATGGAGAAGAATTCAGTACAGTTTCTGGCAAACAAAGAGAACAGACAGCACATTCCACATTTTCCTGCAGTACTTATCCAGAAGTTTCCTCACACACCCATCAGCCACCTGCAGAATCTCCGTGCGACAGCCTTTTTTCTTTGGCATTCAAGGCGTGTCACTTGTCGCTGTTGTCAGAAAGCTTTGAACTGTTCCTGACAATGTGGCAATGTGTCCAAGCTGTTTAGGCATTTCCGGCCTGCCCCTGTGTCTCTGCACTGTGCCGTCTTATGCCTCCCTCTTTGTTGGCTCTTGTCTGAAAATAGAGGCACTGGCTGTGGCCTGTGAGCCCGGAGATAAGTCCCTGCCTCAGCGAGGTGCGCCTGCCGCTGCACGCCGGCCGCGGCGGCCATTGGAGGGTGAACCAACGGCAAAGGAAGACCTTTCTCTCTGTCTCTCTCTCTCACTGTCCACTCTGCCTGTCAAAAAAAATTTTTTAAAAATTAAGGTCTTATTCTGAGATGGAGACTTATAACTTATGCAACTGAGTTGATGTGAGAGAATTGTCACTTAAATTCAGTAGGTGAGGCACTAGTACAGGGCTTATTTCCTATAGACGCTCACTAAGTCTGTATGCAATAAACATCCTATGGACTTGTGCACAGGGTGGATGGAAGTACTTATCTGATTTCCTTAACTCTCAGAAAATCATATTTTATCATTTGAACATCAATTTCTTCAGTAATTTCCTCATGAGCGACTGGTAATCTGAAACTTGTATCTCACTAACCTCGCCATTTGACTTGGGATAAGGATTGTACTGGAAGCTGTGCTCACCGATACAGGCAGCCTTACTGTTCTAACATTTCTACCCATAGGAGCCACTGATTTCTCAGTCTGGGGATGTTCTCAGTTGAGTTATTTTTCTCCTGGAAGCTTTTATTTCTTATCCAAATTCATTTTTGAAGCCTAAATTTTTAACAGCTGGGATTTTAACAGCTGGATCATTCAAATGTGTTGAAACATTAGTTTCCCAATGAATATTTTTAAAACTCAAGAAACAAAAAGCTCACCAATCCAGTTAACAAATGGGCAAAGGACCCAAATAGTCAGTTCTCAAAAGAGGAAATATAAATAATTAACAGATATATGAAAAATGCTGAATACCCCTAGCCATCAGAGAAATGCAAATCAAAACCACAATGGTATATCACCTCACCCATGTTAAAATGGCTGTTATTGAAAAGACAAAAAGTAACAAATTCTTGTGAGCATATGGAGAAAGGGGGACTCTTATACACTGTTGGTGGCAGGATGATTACTAAAGCCACTCTGGAAAACAGTATGAGTGTTTCTGAAAACATTAGAACTAGTTCTGCCCTACAATCCAGCAAACCACTACTGGATATCTATCCAAAAGACATGAAATGATTGAATCAAGAGATACCCGCTCCACCATGTTTATTTCAGGACTGTTCACAACAGCCAGATTTGGAATTAACCAAGATGTCCAACACCAGATGAATGAATAAAGAGAAGGTGATACATATGCATAATTGGACACTATTCGACCAAAAAATTAAATATTATAATTTGCAGAAAAATAGATAGAACTTGAGAAAATCATGTTGAGTAAAATAAGTCAGATACAAAAAGACAAATGCCACTCCCTCATATATAGGAGTTAAAAAATATGAATACACAGTGCTGATTACTAGAGGCTGGAAAGGGTGGAGGAGAGAGAGTGAGCTTGGATTTTAAAAAAATTGAGGAAGTTGGGTGTGGTTTATGGATTGTGACAAATATAATGTAAGATGTTAATAGGGGAGGTTAGGTATATGGGAACAGTTCAACTCTGCAATTTCTGTTTCATTCATAATTTAAAACTATTCTGAAATAAAAAGTGAAAAAAAGTTAGTTCATCACTCCATGCTCCCATGACGAGTTGTTTGAACATTCTCTCAGTCCTGACCTATATCACAGCTAAACCTTACCTCTGCATGTAGTCTGAAAATTTCTATTTCTGTCTGTTTGAAAGGGAAAGGCTCTGAGTCCGCTCTGACCATGACAGAGACCAGGTCAGTGGTACCACCTGAGCATCAGTTACCTGAGCTGGCTGAAAATTCAGTCTGGTCTTCCTATTTGTGGGTTCATTACATTTTGGTCATTTTGGTTTTTTTCCCATCTTTTCTCACATCATTAATATATCATATTAAAGGATGACACTTGCTAAAATTAAAACCACATTTAAGTTCTAATTAGATTGGACAAAAACTTAAACTATCATTCAAAGCATGTTCCTCAAATGACACACAAATCATTCCATGAATCAGAATGTACATCTCCTCTAAAACTTCTGCTTTTACCAGTTTTTCTCATTGGTTCATCATAACTAGTTCCATCAATTTTTTTTTATTTAGCTCTTATTTCAATAATAAAGGTTGGTAAGCTAAACTCAGATTAGTTAATCAGGGAAAATGTACCGTTCACTATTCTAGCCACTGTAGAAGAGCTATAGACAGATGACTGACAATGTTTGCCTTATTAGGTCTGCCAGGAAAAATAGATGCACGAGTTACCGACAATCATATGGGACAGACTACAACAAATAACATGAAAACATGCAAACAATAGTATGTAATTATGGAAGGGAGATAAAATCATTTCAAACTTACATGACTAATGTATGTTTTTATTGTAAATGTATCTTTACATTTTAATGTAAATGTATCTTTAATGTAAAGAGGAGAATCAATAATACATAATATAAAAATCACTCTCATATAATCTCCTCATACACATCCCCCCTGTTTATTACACAGGCAATCGATTTCTGGCCAGTTTTCAGCCCTTCACCACCTCTCTGTCACAACCCACACCCAAAGCTCTAAAATCCATCATCTCTGCACTTTCAAGTTGTTTGCTTTCTCCCTCTGTCCCCAGCTGCCTGCTCCCCCTCGTAACCGCCTCTTTGCAACACAGTCTTCACGGGCGTTGCCTGTGTGGTTAGCACAGTGTAGGCTAGGCCAGAACAGCTTGTGTGAAAGAGTAGTTGTTGGTGGTTTGGCTTACAGAGCAGAAGTCTTGCCAAGGATGTCTTTGCTGCTAGCTTTAGACGTGATGGATGGTGGCCACAAGACTGTTTATTCCTCAGAACTCAGAAAAGGTTCATGAAAAATGACATTGTTACACATGGAGATTATCTTGGCCAATCCCTGCAAGCTCGCACACAGAGCACACACCCTCCTTTGGCCAGAGGATACTGAACACTACTACCGACCAAAGATGCTGAAACTCTGCACTCGCACTTGGCATTGAACGAGCACCCATGAGCAGAATAGTCTGGGTTATTAAAACTTCTCCCACCCACGTCATATACACCACACCTCCCACTGCGAGCTGCCCTGGCCACTGCCGCTGTCTACTCATTGTTTTGTGTTTACAAAGTATTTGCTCCTCTCCAGGGATTCTTGCATCACAGATAGCAGCTTAATCCACTGTACCACATGCCAGCCCTTATTTAAATTATTTTTGATCAATAAATAATAATTGTATACATTTATGTGTACAATACCAGATTTTGATATTTTTGTACAATATGGAATGATTGTTTCTGTTTTTTCAATTGTTATCATAAATCTCATGAAAATAATGGATATTTCCAAATGAAATCTAGAATTTTATGGCAGCATGAGGACTTTATGAACCCCAAAATCTCTAATGAATCCTCAAGGGTCTGTTGTATGAGAGAACAGGATCATAAAAAGCATGTATTTTGGGTTATCACATTTGTACATAGAAAATGTGTTTCCATAAAGCCAGTGTGTTTGTTTGCTCTTCATGGTCCCTATTAGACGTGAGGTAAGTAGATTTAGCTTTACATTTTTAAAAAATGCTTATTAGATCCTGGAACCCAGAAATGCCTGTAACATGTCCTGCAAACCATCTACCTCCACTTCCTCAACAGGGTCCTCCATGGTCCATGTGGAAAGGGATCAATAGACAAACAGGAAACAGTATTCTTTAATTCATTGTAAGCTGCACAAAGGCCCAAATGTCCACCCAGGGATCTACGTTGAAACTGGTTTTGCACAGCTGGCTTGAGCTTATGTCCAAATTAGGCTAAGTCTCAAATCTGGCATCTACCTACTCCAAAGCCAACATCTAAAGCATGAATCTCACTCTCAGATCAGCTTTGTGCTCAGGAAGGGAATTGGGGACATGGCACACAAATCAACAGAGTGTGTATGTGTTTGTGGCAGGAGAGAGAGCAAGAGAGCATGAAGGCTGCCCCAAGTAATCAGCTCCAGAGGAGATGGGGGAGATAGGCTGCCTGAGACACGTGTGATTAATGGGTTTCGTTGGGGCTCAGAGTCCAACCCTCCTGTTTCTAACAGGGGAGCCAGGGTGGCTGGACGGAGGTGCAGGCAGTTCCTCCCCTCCCACACTGGGGATAGGGCTGAACAAATGGAGGTGCAGCCAGCACTGATGGTTGCAAAAAAAAATAAGTTTCAACCTTTGGTTACCTTCTGTTCACAGCTCATGACCTGAGGATGGATCAATCTGTGATCAAATGCAAGTGTCCCAGCTCTGTCCCTGGAGTCTGTCCACTGGCCTCATGCAAGACAACCAGGGATCACTTTCATTCCCTCAGCTCTTCTCCAACTCCCAACACTCCCTAGACAGATAGGGAAACATATGATAGACATGCTTTCATTTTGGGGCCAGCATTGTGACAGTATGGGTTAAACCTCAACCTGCGAGCACCAGATGGAGTCCAGGCTGCTCCACTTCCAGTTCATCTTCCTGTTAATGTGCCTGGGAAAGCAGCAAAAGATGGCCCAGGTACTTGGACCCCTGCCCTTCCATGTTTGACCTGGATGGAGTTCCAGGCTCCTGGCTTCAGCCTGAGCCAGCCTTACACACTGCAGCCATTCGAGGAGTGCATAACCAGTTGGACTCTCTCTGCAATTTTGCCTTTCAAACAAATGAAGGTTTTATAAAGAATAAAATCATTTTTAATTTTCAAATAATGCTAATGTTATGGTAGTAGTAACTGCAAATACTATCTAATAGCAAATAAAATCTAAGTATTAAAATGAAAGAGTACCCTGCCTTACCTCTTCCAATTCTTTATACCCTTTTAATCCCAAAGTCAATGACCCTTAACTTTCCCAACTATTTTACTTGATCTTTGTTTCCGTATTTCTAAATAGTATATCGACTTTTTAAAAATTTTGTATTTGTATTGGCAGTCTGCTACTGGAGATAAAGATTCACTTTTCCTCACCTGCTACCATCCAGAATTCACGTACTTCCAGCTTCTGAACATAGTGATAAGACTTGGGGCCGGCGCCGCGGCTCAATAGGCTAATCCTCCACCTAGAGGCGCAGGCACACCGGGTTCTAGTCCCAGTCGGGGAGCCGGATTCTGTCACAGTTGCCCCTCTTCCAGGCCAGCTCTCTGCTATGGCCTGGGAGTGCAGTGGAGGATGGCCCAAGTGCTTGGGCCCTGCACCCCATTGGAGACCAGGAGAAGTACCTGGCTCCTGGCTTCGGATCAGCGTGGTGCGCCGGCCATGGCAGCCATTGGAGGGTGAACCAACGACAAAAGGAAGACCTTTCTCTCTCTCTCTCTCTCTCTCTCTCTCTCACTGTCCACTCTGCCTGTAAAAAAAAAAAAAAGACTTGGGAGTTAGGTCTGCTTAATTACATTCTTGAGACTGGACACATGCTGTCACTCTTTTTTTTTTTTTTTAGTTTGCATTTCTTTTTTTTTTAACTTTTATTTAATGAATATAAATTTCCAAAGTACGATTTATGGATTACAATGGCTTCCCCCCCATACCGTCCCTCCCACCCACTACCCTCCCCTTTCACTCTTTTGGCTACACCTGTCTTGTACACCCTCTGCTTCTCCTGCTGTTCTGGTTGTTGTGGTGGGAGTTAATTATCCTCTCAGTTTTTTGTATGTCTAGTTTTCTATGAATGTAACTAATTAACATTTTACCAAGAACTCCAATCTCTGCCATAGGCCTATCAATACTATTTCCCATAGACCCAGATGTATCTTTATTTTTTCCATCTCTTTGTGCATCTACTCCAATCTGTACTGTTTTCCCTGACCTAGCCATAATCCTGTGATTCTTTTAGAGGCTCACCTGCATCAGAAGTTCTGTTGTCAGGATATAATATCCTCCTCTTGATCTCTTTTTTCCCTTTAACACTGTTCAAAAAAGCTATTCTCACATCATCTTGGGACACAATGGGAATACGTTAGCTTTTCAGACTCAATATATCTGAAATACTCTACCACAATATCTGACAGTCTGGGTATAAAAATCTGATGTTGGAAGTCTTTTTGTCAAAATTTTGAGCCTAAAACACTCTTGCCTCCTTAATCCCAACCTTATATTCTAGAAACTTGGGGATGAACTGATCTCCAGGACTTTGGGAGGTAATGATCTAGAGTGGTCAAGAATTAAACCATGTGGATTAAAGTCCCCACTTTTTTCACAAACTTGGAATTTGCCAGGTAACATAAACTTTCTGTGTTTCTCCACTCCCTCTCTGTAAACAGAGGCTATAAAATTCTATTCAGAAGAAGCCTGTGTCTTGAATATTTTTATTATTTGATGATTTTAATTTAGATGAGAGAGGAAGTGTTGTGGGTACAATCCACCTATGTGATACTTAACAGCTAATTAAGTACCACACTGGTACTAATCATTTTCCAACCTATGATACAAAAGATACTTTAAAAGTTGATGGAAAATGCAACTGAAATATAAATTCAGGAGCAGGCATTTGTCCTAGCGATTAGGATGCCAGTTAAGATGGCCATGTCCCACAACAAATTGTCTAGGTTGGATTCTCTGGCTCCTGACCCAGCTTCTGCCAAGGCAGACCCTGGGAGGCAGTGGTGGTGATGGAGGTAGCCAGGTCCCTGCTACCCACATGACCTTAACTGGGTTCCTGGCTCCTCATGTTGGTCAGCATTTAGGGAGTAAACCAGCAAAAGGAATGAGTCAGTCTCTCTCTCTCTCTCTCTCTTTCTCTTTCTCTCTTTCTCTCCCTGCTTCTTAAATTAAAAAAATAGATAGACTTAGTTTGTTGCAAAATCATTTTAAGTCCATACACTTTGTTTATATTACCCATTTTGAAGACATCTTCTATAATGGAGATTGGCAGTAGAACATGTAATACTATGCATAAAGTTACATACATTTCTAGAGAAGTGATAACACATAGAATATTGACATTGTGACCTTTAAATTACAATTTTATTTCTAATACTGAAGTACGTGGTCCACAAGAGTCTTCTTCTCTGCTCACATCTTCCCAGCCATAAATTCTTCAGTCACACAAAGTTCAAAGAAGATTAAGGTGGAACAAATCAAAGCCAAGGAGGGGAAACTCATGGGAAAAGGGTGGTGTAGGGAGACACATATTCTGCCTGATATGCAGGGAAGAAACACCCTTTTCATGAGAAAATAATAATAAATATGTTGTACATAAGCAAACAATTAAATAAATAAAATTGCAATTAATTTCATGTATTTATTTGAGAGGCAAGGAGATAGACAGAAAGGGTTCCTATTCACTGGTTCATTCCCCAAATATCCTCAACAGGTCCAACATCTGGAGCTGGGAAGTCAACCTAGGTATCTCATGTGAGTGGCAGAGACCCACCTACTTAAGCCATCATAGCTGCCTCCAAGGGTCTGCACTAGTGGGAGGCTGGAGTCAGGAGCCAGAGGCAAGAATAGAACTCAGGTACTTTGATATGGGACAACCATACTAACTACTGGACCAAACACTCATCCCCATGTTTGTTGTTGTTGTTTGCTTGTTTCTGTCTTGTCTGATGATAGATCTTAGGGTTCCTTAAAATGCCTAAGTGTACTGCCAACCAACAGATTTCCCATGTGGATTTTATGCTGATTTGACTACAGACCTCCATAAGTTTAGATTTTACATGATTAATTTCTGAAATAATTTTTTAAAAAGTCTTTAGGAAATTCAGCATGTATATTTTTATTCCCAAACAGTTCCCACCTGATCTGGCTGCATAGCCACCATTTACATTTTGGAAATCTTACACACATAGGGGAAGACCCATTGAACGGCAATATGAACTGATCAATCAATCAGTAAGAATAATATGTAAGGAAAAGCAAGGATGTAAGTCTCACTAGTTCAGGTTCACCAAGAGCAGATTCCAGACCGACATTAAATCTGTGAAATGTTTATTGGCGGAGGAAGCAGGGGAGGGAGGGTGGGCTTCAGACTCTGGGGCAGCTGTCATACCTGTGAATAGTCCCACCTCTCCCGGAGTGAGTCTACCTAGCACCAGGTGTGTTCAACTGCTGAGCGAGAGCCCCAGGTGGCCACACGATAGGAGGTCCAGATGCAGTGGTCAGCCTGTCATGCTCCCTGCAGAAGAGATCTCTGGGTCAATCACACAAGCAGGCATTCAAACAACTGTACCGCACCAATATTACACACATATTAAGTTGGCAATGTTGTAGTTTGCTGTTATCTAAGCAGGATGATTTCAGCTTTTCAGTGAATTTCTTATAGTTCTTTGTGATATTTAGTGCCAAGAATGTGCTTCACACCTGCAGATGAGAGGCTGAGTTTTGGAAACACCCCGATTTAGGGATAGAAAATGTGGGCTGTTTGTTCCAGGTCTTCGGGTAACTTCACCTCTTCTCGGTTTCTCTGTCTGCAAATTGATGCAGCTATTTCATTAGAGCCTTCTCACAGCTAAAATAATTTGTGTGAAAACTCTAGGTAAGTGCTATGAAAATTACTGTTAGCAGGGACTGAGCCTGAAGCGGTATTTTCTGTAATGTAAGTTCCTATGACACTGGAGGCTCTTACTTCATTTAACGCATGGTTATCTCTTAGAAGAGAAATAAATAACAGCCTGGTTAATAACATTTCCATTAGAAATTCCATGTTGGGAACATTAAACAAGTCTTCTAGTCTGAGAAGAAACTTATCATTACTCCAAAGCTAGCTCATGCTTTGCCTGTGTTTTCTGTGCCGTGAGAGCTACAGCAGAAGCCTATTGAAGACTGACATGACACATCCTTGGCTCTGTATGTCTCATTCTTGTGTTGTTGCAGCTGTGTGTTTGTCATGATTTCTTTGACTAAGGATACTAATGACATTAAATGACCTTTACCAATGACATACTGTGTACCAGCTAGTATGTTAACAAGGATTTTAACTCCACATGTTGTCTTCAATACCCACAGCATATACTTCTTGAAACATTATCAATGTTATAGTCACTATTACCACTTGTGTATTTATTTGAAAGGTAGTGAGAAAGAGACAAACAAGCAAGAAGGAACTTCCATCCACTGGTGCACTCCCCAAATTCCTACAAATTCCCCAAATTCAGCCAGGGCTGAGCCAGGAGCTCAGAATTCAATCTGCCTCTCACACATGGAAAGGAGGGACCCAAGTATGTGAGCCATCACCTTCTGCCTCCCAAGGTGCACATTAGCAGAAACCTGGGATTGGGAGTGGAGCCGACTCAAATGGAACCTCTCTGATATGGGGTGTGGGCATATCAAACAATATCATGACCTCTACTTTCTTTTATTTGAAAAGCAAAAGTAAAAATGAACAGAATTCCTTTGGAATGAGGTGTGTTATAAAATAAACAAAGAAAGCTATTCTAGTTTCATGAATCTGGGGAACTGTAAAGCTAGATAGGCAACATGTTTTATGCCAAACCTCCCCTGTTTCAGTCCTTGTCACTATACAGACCTTGGTGCTGTGCAAGATAATATCACAGTGATGTGATCATAAACAGACAGAAAGATCAGACAATTGAAAATTCAGTGTGAGTTGGATAAGATGGCTAATAGGTAGTGCTTGCTGAAGAAACAAAGAAATGGGCAAATCATTCTTGTTTAATTTTTTCTGACTTTGATTGATAAATTTAATATATTACATGCTAAAATATGACAGGAAATGTCAACCCTCAATATGATTAAGCGAATGCCTCCAAATTTAGACATACTTTGTCGATTCACTTAATAACTGATTTTTATACATTGCTTTGACTATGTCCCAATTTATTTAAAACTGAGACATAATAATTAATAAGGCAATTATCAGTATTATAACACACATGTGTATATATATATGTGTGTGTGTAAATATGTATATATAGTAGTTTCCACTGTTCCTGACCCAAATAAGCATATAATAATTATAAGCTTTATTACTTAAAGATGCTACTTGTTGGCTGTTGGCTATAATGGTAGTTTTGTGGAAATTTTCTTCAATTTGTTCAGATTCTCAATGCTTCTAAAAAGTTGTAGAATCTCTAACAAGGTGGAACTCTTCATCAGTCTTTTTAAATACAAGAAGAACTCATCTCTATGGCTTTAGAAACACAACCATCTAGTACAGAATCAGAAATCTATGTAGCAATAGCAGTTAGCTCTGCCACAGGCATTCTAATAACCAACACTATGTACTCTATTCCTCCTCAAACCCGATTCCAGTGTCGGGAATAGAAAATCAGCTTCTCCATGAATCCCACTTTGCAATTTACTGCAAGTCAGAAAGCCAAAGCCAAATTTACAATGACATTTTGTTCATGAAAGTAGGTTCCATCAATAAGCAAGAGCTCTTGGGATAAAACACAAATGAAATACCCACGCGTTCTATTATGCAAAACTGATTAAATTACCAGTTAAATAAAGAATGACTGGAGCAGCAATTGTGAAATGCAAAGTACCCTTCTGCTTCTGAGAACTGCAGAACCAGCTT
The DNA here is from genome assembly GCF_051225735.1 of Oryctolagus cuniculus. Taxonomy (NCBI): domain Eukaryota; kingdom Metazoa; phylum Chordata; class Mammalia; order Lagomorpha; family Leporidae; genus Oryctolagus; species Oryctolagus cuniculus. Next base: position 121,623,999 of record NC_142867.1, read on the forward strand.
TCACATCCAGTTCTGCACTGAGTAACAGGTGTTTCACCGCCACAGGCGCTCCCTGACCTCACCATCTATTTATAGTGCAGGGAGACATTAAATAGCAAACTAATTAGAGACACATGATTCTCAGTGACACAAAGCAAACAGCACACAAACAAGATCAATCAGCAAGCACCACTGCTCTTCACAAAACTATATATGAGAGGATTTCATAAAGCTCATGGAAAATTAAATTGAAATATGTTTGAGACCTTGCTGTCCTGAACCTGTGCAACAGGTTAAGCTGCCTCCTACAACGCCAGCATCCCATGTGAGTGCCAGTCTGTGTCCTAGCAAATAAGCTTTCAATCTAGCTTTTTGCTAAGGTGCCTGGGAAAGCAGCCGAAGATGTCCCAAGTAGTTGTGCCCTTGACAACCATGTGAAGACCCAGATGAAGCTCCTGACCCCTGGCTTCAGCATGGCCCAGCTCTAATCATTTAGGAAATAAACAAGTGGATGGAAGATTGTCTGTCTCTCTCTCTCTCTGTCTCTGTCTCTGTTTCTCTCTCTCTCTTTCTCCCTCCGTGTTGTGTGTGTTTGTGTGTGTGTCTACCTCTCTAACTGTAACTCTGTTTTTCAAATAAATAAATAAATAAATCTTAAAAATATAATAGATAAGTTTATTTGGTGAAAAGAATCCATCAATACAAGGAAGCTTCAAATAATTCATGGAAAATTCATATTTTCAAAAAACTGTGCACAGATTTTTTTTAACATCGATTATTTATTATTTATTTTAAAGGCAGAGTTACAGAGAGGCAGAAAGGGGAAGAAAGGGAAAAGTCTTCCATCTGCTGGCTCACTCCCCAAATGGTCACAACAGCTGGAGCTGGGCCAATCTGAAGCCAGGAGCTTAGAGCTTCTTCTGGATTTCCCAAGCCGGTGCAGGGGCCCAAGGACTTGAGCCATCTTCTACTGCTTTACCAAGCCACAGCAGAGAGCTGGATTGGAATTGGAGCACCTGAGACTCAAATTGGCACCCACATGGGATGCTGTCACCGCAGGCAGTTGCCAAACCCGCTATGCCACAATGCCTGTCCCAATAAACTTATCATTAAATTCCATTTTGCATGAGAGTTTTGAAGTACCATCATACGTATTGAAAATGACAGTTCACCAAAGTCAGTTTACTGAGATTGTATTGGAGTCTACAGTGTTTCAACTGCATCTGTAATAATATTTTATTTCTGTAAAGTATCACTACTAATACCAATAATAATAATTCTGAAACAAATATAGTAAAATGCTAACATTTGATCAATTATGCTTATTACCTTATTTTCTCTTTTTCTCCATGTGCTAATATATTTCCTAATGGAAATGAGTGTTTGGCACAGTGGTTAAGACCCTGTTTGGGATGCCCACCTCCCATATTGGAGTATCTGGATTCAATCCCAGCTCTTCTTCCAAATCCAGCTTTCTGCTAATATGCACCCAGAGACACAGCAAGAGATGCCAGAACTGAGTTCCTAGCTTCTGGTTTCATCATGACCCAGCTCCTGCTATCGTGGGAATTTGGTAAGTGAACCAGCAAATGGGAGATTCCTTTAGTGTGTGCGCTCTTACTGTCACCCTCACTTCTGCCCAAGCATGCTCTCTTTGTATCTCTCTCTCTCCTTATCTCTCTTCCTCTCTCTCTGTATGAGTGTGTGTGTTTGTCTTTCAGATGAGTAAAAATTTAACAAAATACGTATTTCATGATTTTTTAATGAGAAAAATGGATAAGATAAATACTATTTGGGGCAGCATATTGGAAACTGGGAAACATACATTTGCATTCTAATTCAGTTGCTGAATGAATCATTTCTCTTTTGAGTCTTAATTTCTATATATGCAAATCTATGCCTATTAAAAAACTGGAAAATCGCTTTTAAGTGCTTCACAAGTTACTTAAGAGCTATGACAAGAGCTGATGTGATAAAATTCCGAACACAGTGCCTGACACATCGTAAACTCTCACTACATAGGATTCTTACCTGAAATATAGCTTTGATAATAGTTACTGCTGTGTACATAATAAGTCCTACATGGGGCAAAGAGAATGTGTTGACAGTGGATTTCTAACACACCTTGCGGGAATGAGCTACTAGTGAACACAACAACAGCGACATTCACTGGCCAAGCAAAGTGGGGAAATGGACTAGACTGGATTTACAGTCAGAGTAGTGGGGTTTGAGAAGTGCTAAATGAATAACAGGGCTTATTTGAGTCATGTTTTGGTAAAGGCCAGCTTACATTTCTCAAACACGAATTTGACAAGGTACATGGAGAGTGAACAAACTCCGGTTGAAACAAAAGAATTGAAACACGGTCAGGGAAAGGAGTACAGTCCAGTTTCACTTCCAAAAGTCTCAAAGAATAATAAACGCTGGAGACAGAGAAGGGCTTCCAGGGAAAGCAAAAACCCACCATCTAGAGAGAGGGTGCCACATACTTTCAATTCTGGGATCCTTTAGTGGAGTTCTTGAATAGGAAGAAAATACTGGTGAGGGAATTTGAGCACAAACACCAAAACTCAAAGAGCAAATGAAGAAATTTGCAAAGACAGGATCAAAGGCAAGGAAGAATTAAAGTTGCAACTGCAGCCCAGTGGGAGTGAAGAGGAAGGGAGACCAAGTGTGCAGGGCTTCTGGAGAGCATAGCAGGGTAAGAGTGCAGAAAGAATGACAGAACCCCTTGGAGAGAAGATGGAGAGAGCAAGGAACACAGAGACTGAACAGAATATGACCACGGATCAGAGAAGGGAGCAGGGAGTAACGGAGCAGCAAGCACAACAGTTGGGAAAGTAAGTCAAGGTGGAAGTCCCTGCAGAGGAGCTGCCTAGCATTGGTCAAAGCTACCTGCAGTAGGTTGTTAACATCAGCGGCTGGGGTTTACATCTGCTGATATTGCCAAGTGGGAGAAAGTGGAAAACAATTAGCTTAAAGGATGAAAAGAGGCCTTAGCAATATTTTTGAGAGAAGTTGGAAGGGGATATTGTAAACTGAGAATCGATATATGCCTTTTAAGTTATAGTTGGATATCTGGGCCAGAAGACTTCCATGTTATCTGGTGAGAGTTGCAGAGATGGTAAACAGTGTCGTCTGCATATACAGGAGCAAAGAGAAAATAGAGGGTATCCCCAAGACGAGAAGTCAGAAGTTACCCATTCATAAACATCTGTGTCAGCACATGTTCCTTTTCTGACATAATGCAGATCTCTGCTATGCCACAGAGGGGGCTGAAACATAAAAAGATGTTGTAAAACCAGTACAATTCAATGAGCAAAACTTAAGTGTACGGGGCCAGTGCTGTGGCGTAGCAGGTAAAGCCGCAATCTACAGTGGGCACTGCCCATGTGGGCACTGGTTCGAGTCCTGGCTCCCCTCCTCAGGTTCAGCTCTCTATATAGCCTGGGAAAGCAGGCTATATATATAAAATAAGATGGCCCAAGTCCTTGGGTCCCTGCACCTGCATGGGAGACCCAGGAGAAGCTCTAGACCCCGGGGCTTCAGATTTCAGATGGGTGTAGCTTCGGTCATTGTGGCCATTTGGGGAGCGAACCAATGGATGGAAAACCTCTCTCTCTCTCTCTCTCTCTCTCTCTCTGCCTCTGCCTCTCTGCCTCTGCCTCTCTGTAACTCTGCCTTTCGAATAAAATAAATACATCTTTTAAAAAAAAAACTTAAGTGTAAACAAAAACCTGGTATACAATGAGTAAACCTGTACACAGGCCATTTTTATGTTGTAGCAAACAACATTTTATGTTGTTTTTAAGATTCATTTCATTTATTTGAAAGTCAGAGATTACAGAGAGAGAGAGAGAGAGAGAGAATCTTCCATACCTGGTTCACTCCCCAAATGGCCACAATGGCCAAGGTTAAGCCAGGCTGAAGCCAGGAACCAGTAATGTCATCTGGGTCTCCCACTTGGGTGCAGGAGCCCAAGCACTTGAGACATCTGATTTCCCAGGCACATCAGCAAAGAGCTAGATGAGAAGCAGAGCAGCCAAGTCTGAAATTGGTGCCCGAAAGGAGTGCCGGCAATGCATGTGGTGGTTTCTATTATGGATAATGCTGGCCTCTCAAGCTGTCCTATTAGAATGTGCCAGTTGGCCAGTGCCGTGGCTCACTAGGCTAATCCTCCACCAGCACTCCGGGTTCTAGTCCTTGTTGGGGCTCCGGTTCTGTCCCAGTTGCTCCTCTTCCAGTCCAGCTCTCTGCTGTGGCCCGGGAGTGCAGTGCAGGATGGCCCAAGTGCTTGGGCCCTGCACCTGCTTGGGAGACCAGGAGGAAGCACATGGCTCCTGGCTTCAGATCAGCGCAGTGCCGGCCGTGGCGGCCATTTGGGGAGTGAATCAATGGAAGGAAGACCTTTCTCTCTCTCTCTCTCTCTCTCTCTCTCTCTCTCACTGTCTAATTCTGTCAAAAAAAAAAAAAAAAAAAAAAGAATGTACTTGTCCAATTGTGAAGAAGAAGAAGGCTGGAAGGAAGTCAAAATGCAGGCTGACCACATAGGTCTTCCAAAGATGGTACCACATTTGCAATATTATACAACAAAGTCACAAAAAAGGCAAAATATTCAGCAAACAATGGTGTGAATCAACAAAATGAATGTGGACCATAAACTGCAAAAAGAAATCCCAACTGTACTGGAGATGCAGGTATTAAAATAGACCAACAAATATCCTTCGTTCATGCTTTGGAAAGAACCTAAATATAAAATTATGAAAATAAAAACAACAACAATAAAATAGCAGGACAAAGCCCCTCTTATTGTTCTAACTACTTTCTTTACATTAGTTGATAAAGGAATGACAACAACCCTTCTAAATCAGGTGCTAAAGCAATAAAGAATCTGAGACACAGAGAACTTAGAAAGTAATTTGTACAAGGTCACACAATTAAATAGCGAAACCTGAACACAAAGCCAGGCATTTTGCCTTCACAATCTGTATATACAATGCTGTGATATGTTGCTATCTTCAATTAAAATTGGAGATTTTAAGAATTCTTTCAATTATCTTCTACATGGACATGCTAAATGAAAAACTCTGGATAGATTTTAGCACAGTTGAGAACGATCCAACATGGGAAGTGAGATACACAGCAGACCCATAGAATGGCAGATGTCCTAAACAGCACTCTGGCCTCAGAATCAGCCCTTAAGGCATGCAGATCCAGCTGAAAAGCCCATGAGAGTATTTCAGGCATGGAAAGCCAAGACGCTGTGGCAAAAAAAAAAAAAAAAAAAAAAAAATGACCTAAATGAAAGATCTCCGTGAGTGAGATCACAGTGGAAAGAACAGGTCATCAAAGAAGGAGGTACCTTTCTCTGAAGGGAGGAGAGAACTTCCACTCTGACTACTACCTTGTCTAAATATGATCAGAGTCAGTGAACTCAGGGGGCTTCCATAGCCTTGGCAACTCATGACAAGAGCCTAGGAAGATTACTGACACCATAAACAAGAGTGTCAAATTGTTAAGTCAACAACAGGAGTCACTGTGCACTTACTCCTCATGTAGGATCTCTGTCCTTAATGTGCTGTGCATTGTGATTTAATGCTATAACTAGTACTCAAACAGTATTTTTCACTTTGTGTTTCTATGGGGGTGCAAACTGTTGAAATATTTACTTAATATATGCTAAACTGATCTTCTGTATATAAAGAGAATTGAAAATGAATCTTGACATGAATGGAAGGGGATAGGGAGCAGGAAAGGGGAGGGTTGCAGGTGGGAGGGAAGTTATGGGGGGGGGACCCATTGTAATCCATAGGCTGTACTTTGGAAATTTATATTCATTAAATAAAAGTTAAAAAAGAGATTTTTTTTGACAGGCAGAGTGGACAGTGAGAGAGAGAGAGAGACAGAGAGAAAGGTCTTCCTTTGCCGTTGGTTCACCCTCCAATGGCCGCCGCGGCCGGCGCGCTGTGGCCGGCGCACCGCGCTGATCTGATGGCAGGAGCCAGGAGCCAGGTGCTTTTCCTGGTCTCCCATGGGGTGCAGGGCCCAAGCACTTGGGCCATCCTCCACTGCACTCCCTGGCCACAGCAGAGGGCTGGCCTGGAAGAGGGGCAACCGGGACAGAATCCGGCACCCCGACTGGGACTAGAACCTGGTGTGCCGGCGCCGCTAGGCGGAGGATTAGCCTAATGAGCCGCGGCGCCGGCTAAAAAAAAGATTTTAGCACAGTTTACTTGAGCAAAGAATGGTTCATAAATTAGGCAATGTTCTGAGTAAGAACAGGTCCAGAGAGCTCTGCCCAGTTGAGCTTTTATTGGCCAAACATAGAGGCAATATGGAGAAATCACCTGCTTGGCTCCACATTAGACATCTGCCTTATGGTGTGATGAGTTGGGTACTTGAGACTGGTTGAAACCTGATTGCTGCTTGCGATTGGCTGAAACTCAGCTGTTAATTATACTCCTAAGTTTGGTTTATTTAATGAATTAGTTTACAGTTTGTTATGTAGGAATTCCAAGTACAGACAACTTCAGGCTATTGGTCTCCTGCTGATTTAATTTAATACATAGAACTTCAGAGTTTATAAAACATTTACCATGGCCCCACTATTCCTCTTTTTTGTTGCTTTGTTTTTTTCAAGCTAATGTGATATTAATACCAAGAGAACAGAGTCCTTTTATAGTCGTGACAAAGGCAGTACAGAAAAAAAGTGCATTCTGTCCACAGATGAGCTGACTGACACTGTAGGTGTATTAGAAGTCCTGGCTAGAGTCCACAGTTACTGACAGGCATTTTTGATCCAAATATTTCTGTTTGACTCAAAGTTGTGTTACCTTTTAACAGCCTAAGAGTTGATTCAACTAGAAAACAAGGGACGACTAATCAACCGGTTCCTGGTATCAGTTTTCTTAATGTATAGAAATATTTTCCACCAAAGCATGGGATTAATGCTATATTTCTGTAGAATTGTAAGATGCACTTAGAGGAGTTCCTATGGGTTCATGCAGTTGGCATGTGTGTATGTGTGTGTGTGTTTGTGTGTGTGTATGCAGGAGTTGTGATACTAATCATGACAAATAAAAGGAAGCAAAGAATATTTCCCCAAGAAAAGTATGGGAGGATTCCTGGTCTGAATGTCTGAATGACCCATGATGAATATTTTTGACCTAGTTAAACATAAGGGTGTTTTTATGAGCTGTGTGTGTGTGTGTGTGTGTGTAAGAGAGAGAGAGCGTGCAAGCGAGCTAGCACTGTGGGGCAGGTGATGGTGCGGAACACAAACCAGGGAAACATTATTTACAAAGATAGTTATAGGATCTTACAACTTGGAAATGGGAAGAAGAAAAATGGATATTATATTTCTTTATCTACTCAGTCCTCCATGGGCATCGAGGATGTTTCCATACCCGAGTGATTGTGAACAATGCTGCAGCAACATGGGGATGCACATATCTTTTCAAGAAGCTTCATTCCCTTGGGCGAAACAACAAAGAAAAAGAGAATCACATTTTTGAGAATGACACGGATGTGGAAAAGAGCACAGAAAAGAACTGACGTATGGATGACATCCTTTTCAGTACAGAAGATTGAAATTCACTCTCAAACTCCACCACCCCCAAAGCGATAGATATTTGAGAGTTCTGAATTGGTAAGAAATTCCCATCTTCTCTTTAAAAGGCTGTGGGAGGGGTAAGGTAAGAGTTATAAATAAGTTAAACGTATTTTAAAATAAAAATTTAAATGGCTGTCAAATGAGATGATTTATGTGAAAATATGCTAACAAGATAAAGTGCTGATGAGGTGTTAGGTCTTGTCACAGCTATTGCTACTATCATTATCACCATTAGTATTTCCTGGGATGCCCCTCCTTGTATGCTACCTCAATAAAGTTCCCAGCCATGGGCTATGCTTCATTTTGTATGGAGCGGCCTGAACCCCACCCCACCCCTGTCAATGGATCTCATCTACGGATGGCAACTGTACCTCTTATTGTGAGAGAGATTCAGATGATTATTTCCAACTTTCATCCTACATGGAGTATGAGAAAATGGTAATAAATTACAACCAGAGAGGTGTAGGCTTGGTAAGGAGCAAAGAATAATTTTTATGTGTGAAATAGGTTACTGAGGAAAACTGAGCTGTTCTTCTTCTCAGAGTTGGTAGGAAATAACTCCCTGCTTGTTTCCAGCTCATCAGAAGAGGGCCCTTGGATGTAGGACAGGGGCCACTGGCGGAGGTGCTTTCTAGGGATTTGTCCGAATCCTCAGGCTGTGTTAGGTGAGTTGTCATCCATTGATCCAGGTGATCCAGGTGTGCTGTTAATCTAGATGTCCATGCCCACGTGCTTCAGTTCCACGTATCCTCAGGTGGCTTAGACAGCTAATGCGATTTTTAAAGACCTTCCATTCTGGAAATTGTTAAAAACATTGGAAGAGAAACCAGAGAAATATCAACTGTTGTAAATAATAAGGACGTCAGTATTACATGTTTATGTTTCTAACTGTTGTTTCATCTTTTCCTCACTCAAATCCTTCTTAGCCCAGACTGAAGCAAATTAGCTTGCTTTATGCACTCAGAATACAGGATTTGCTGTTTCCTTCCTCATACAACTTCCTACTCAAATCCCCTATCTTCCCAAAGGCTGTGAAGGTGTTCTCTGCTTCCTTATCCTTTCAACCAGTCCTTGAAAGTTGTTTCCCCTTTCGTTAAGAGGTATAAAAATGTCAATGCCACTGAAAATACAATATCTTTATTCTCATCGTCTAGGAGACAGGATGTGGTGAGGGTGTTAAGTGTCAGTCATGTCAGATTTCACTTCCTGCCTCATAATCAATCCAATATGGGTCCACCAGGCCCCTGCTATGGCCTAGATTTTCCGAGGAGATCTTGCTTCTCATCTAACCTGAGCTGCTCTCACTTCAATTACCCAGGGAAAAAGTTAACAATACCTGGCAACAGCCCTCTCCTTCATCCACCTCTTGGCCCTTCTTCCATCTCTAGGGTTATAAAAATGAAGGAAATTTGTTACGACTGATTCACATGGCTGGGGAATTACTTGCTGGATGATTTCATAGTCTGGCTATTAGCTGTGAAGAAATATAATGCCATCCTTACATATCTGGTTTTAGTTGGGAGGGAAAAGCTCAAATGAAAGACTCTAGAGAGGCAGAGGGGAACAAAGAAAAATAGATTTTGCATCCTGAGGACTCAGGCTGATGATTTCACAGGACGATTAAGTGGAGGATTTATCATTCTAATGCTGGAGTACCGTTGCTCCAGTGTATTACCTCGTAGCTGTTGTGCCATGGTAGAAAGTGAGGCTGGAGAACGTTAGCCCAGGTAGATAGTAACAGTTGGAAGAGAATGCACAGCTTTTTGACTAACTGATTTCCCCTGATAGAGGGCCTAATGATGAGGCTTCCAGCCAAGAAGCCAGTGCTCTGGGTTCAACTCTAGGTCCCATAACCACAGTGATGGGTGGTCTTGAAGTGAAATACTGTAATAGCTAAGAGGCTGGGCTCTGGTTCAGGCTGATGAAGGCTCAAGGTCTGTGACTTTGAGAAAACAAACCCAGTGTCTTTGTTCCTCAGCTTCCTTGAGTGGAAAAAGAAGATAATAATTGTGTCTAAATGAGATAATTCATGAGTTGTGTTAAACATGGTGCCTGATGAAGGACAATAGGAAATAAAATGGAGGAGTCTCTGAAAACATTCCCTGATTCAACAAGTACTAATTGAATAGCTGTTGTGTATCAACACATGCAGTTGGGATTTTGAAGTTGAGAAGGGCATCCTAGACACAGCTCCTGTTCCGGCTACTTACATTCTCTTTGGAAAACAGAAATAATGTGACTATAAAGCAATTTAGATAAATGTGATCTGAGCTTCAAGAATTCAGGAAAGGGAAGAGTCGTTATAAATTAGAGTAAAGAAATTCATGAAAATTTTAGAAATAGAGAAAATTAAAAAAATTTTTGTGGCATTTCATGAAGCTATTAAAAACAGTAGTTACAGAGTAAATGAGAACTCACCTTGAATCAGAAGGCATGGATTCAAACTCAATGGCTTTACCACCCTCTATCATTTGAGTTTTCACATATATAGAATTGTGGATTTTGTGGGCACAGGGAAGGATAATACACATTAAACGTTGTTTTAACTGGCAAGGATCATAAAAAGAATATGACACCAACACTCATTTCCTCTTTTTCTGTCTTTTTCTCTGTATAGAGCTACAGTGACTCTCATTTGATTCCTTCTGATCCTATACTATTCTTATTGCTTAGCAAAATAAGCCAGGCCAGTAAAGACAAATATCATGTTTGCTCTGATTTGTGGTAGTTAATATATAAAGTATAAAAGAAGCCTTAATGCATATGAGTGAAATTGACATCTTGTGATTTGATTATTATTTCTGACCCTTGTCTATATTCCTGAGGATCAAGGGTCTTTCTATTTTTTGCTTGTAGAACTCTTTATTTAGAGGAGAATTAAGCCTGGGATTATAAACTCAATTGGAAGTTGTTATCAGAAAAAAATTAAAGAAAAACAGAAGAAGGAAGGAGGAGGGAGGGAGGGAGGGAGAGGGAGGGAAAAAGGAAAGTTCTGTTATATTCCTAGAATCACATCTAGAAACTTCACAAAACCTATTCTCTATATATTAATAAATTTAAACTTTAAAACATCTTAATAAAGCACTCCACTTTTGTGTTCTTAAATATTCACAAATAAAAATAAGTACCAACAAGTGAAGCATCCGCCAGGGTGATTCACCAGACAATAGTCTTGTTTCTCTAGGCTCGTTTTCCTGAGTGCTCCCAGAGCAAAGCTTCAGTCATTGCAAGGTGGAGTGCAGGAGCCAGAGCTTGCTCCTTCAAGTCGGCCTCTGTTCTTGACTCTGCAAGAGCTTCTCTGGTGACCCTGGTTAACTTACCCTCTGTCCTCTAAGAAGAGACAACAATACCAGTTCCAGCCCCAGGGAAACGAGGGAGAAGAATTAGCTGCAGCAGGGAGACAGCGGTTCTGCAAGAGAAAAATGCCTGAGTTTAACAGGAGGCCTTTGTACTGTGCCGCCCTTCACTTTCTTGGGTGACTGTGTCCTCTCACCAGCCTCTGAAAGGCCTTTGAGTAATTTGATAAAGAGACCCAATGATTTCACTTCAGGCTACTCAAGGACTGCTTCTCTTGTTCTTGAAAATTTTACAAAGCATGCTCTTCTCCTAATACAATATTGTGCTAGAAATGAAAATATTTCAGCCAAGACTGTACTCCCAGCATATTTGATGAAGAACTATCCTGAGGAAGCCAAAGTGCATCACGGTTCTTAAAAATCAAGTTTCATTTTTATTCTAATTTCTTTCATAAAAATGTATTTGAAATGCAGAGTTAGACACACACACACACACACACACAGAGGGAGAGAGAGAAAGAGAGTGGGACAGGGTACTGTTATCCTCCGGTTTACTCTCAAAATGCCCACAATGCATGGGGGTAGAGGACGGAGCCAGGAGTCAGGAATCCACATAGGTGACAGGGACCCAACTACTTGAACCATCACCATTGCCTCCAGGGTCTGCATGAGCCATAAACTGGAGTAGCAGTCAACAACAGGCACTGCAGTGTGGGACACGGACATCCTAACCTATAGGCTAAGTGCCTGCTCTTATGCTAATTTCTTGAAAAAAAAAATTAAATGCTTGCATGCAACACAGATTTTTTTTCTTACTTCCAGGAGCAAAGATTAGACATCTTATGATTATTTTTTTAAAGTCCACCGTGAAATGGGGTATAGATGGGGCTTAGTTACCCATATTGAGTAAATCTATTTTTTAATTATTTATTTACTTATCTGAAAGGCAGAATGGTAGAGAGGGTGGAGAGAGAGAGAGAGAGAGAGAGAGATTTCCCATCTGCTGGTTCTCTCCCTGAATGGCCACAACAGCCAGGGATGGGTCAGGCTGAAACCAGGACCACGAACTCCATCTGGGTTACCCACTTGGGTGGTGTGGGCCCAGATACTTGGGCCATCCTCTGCTGGCTTACCAGGTACATTAGCAGGAATCTGGATCAAAAGCAGAGCAGCCAGGACTCCAATTGGCATTTCAGTATGGGACATACGCATGTGATCAGCGGCTTAACCAACTGCACAGTGCTAGATCCCATACCAATTTACCCAAGCAACTGCTCATGTATGGTCTGTCTTTATTGATGTGTCTATTCTGAAAACTTCACTAAAGTGGGGTGATACAACATGCGGCACTTATTGACTACATATCTGTTTTCAATGTCTGTCCATGTTGTAAAATTTATCAGTACACTATTGCTTTTCATTACTGAACAGTATTCCATTATATGGACAGTTTTCCATTATATGGGTATGCCACATGATTCATTCATTCACAAACATGACTGTCCTGGAAAAAACTCACATGAAAAGAGTCCTCCATGACAATGACTGTGAAACCAACACTAATGCGCACTTTCTATGTTCAGACATTGGAATAAGTATTCTGTGTATATCTTTACAACAACTCAACAACAGAGGAGAACATGTATTTATTATAACAATTTGCTCATGAGGCAACTAGGGCACAGAGATTAAAGACCCGACTATGCTGACCCCATTAATAAGAAGCAAGGACAGAATTCCAGGCCATAGCTGTTTGATTTCATAGACACTGAAAAAGTATTTGAATTGACAAACAGTTACAATTTTTAAACATCTAGGAAAGGGAAAATTATATTTTTGGGAAAAGAAAACATGTTTGTGAATAAAAAGATTTGTAGACTAAGAAGAAAATAAGTTTATCACTTATTTATCTATCTATTGAGAGCTTAACAGCTACCTCATCAATATCAAATAATTGAATGTGTATCTCCACAAGCTTTGTCAGCTTATAGTTTCAGTGAGTACAGAAGTAATAATTATAAAGTTCATTGACTCTAACTGCCACCTGCTTTCACAAAATTCCAGATGTCATCAAAGTCTTATCCAGTTGTTCCCTAGAGCGACTTCAAGGTTTTAGCACCTGGGCTTACAAAGTCCCCAGGATGGAATCGGGGGAGCTTTTCAGCATCTGTGTCTTGAAAACCATTTCACAGTGCCATGCTATTGCCCTTCAGCAGTGCCCTCTGTGAGAATCTACCCGAGCACTATGAATGAATGCATACCTTCCTTCCTTACACCAGCGTGGAGCTCTCTATGCACAAAAGCAATGATGGATTTACTACAAAGGAAGCTAGAAGATGCCTTTCTTATACTTTGTCAATGTAGAACTGGCTGTACTCTGGAGTTTCACAGGAGATTATGGTGTTGTGCAAACAGTTCAATGATATTACACTTGCACCTTGTTTTCAATATGGCTCAAGTATGAGCCACTAATGCTGGCCCAGGGCACTCACAAGACCCTCAGTTGTCCACTGGACATGTCTTTCCCACCCTTCTCCACATAGGCTCATTTCCCACATGCACTTGAATTCGTTCAAGCAGATGTGTGAGGACTTCCTCCCTCACTAGCTCATCGGTCAAATTCAAATATGCCTGAGTCCCAGTGGTGGGTATAGTTCATGCTCCGTCTGGGAGTATGTCTGTATTGTTTTTATACCCTTACATTATTTTGGAAATCTGATCACATATCTTTTTTATTTTGTGTATAGCATTGTACTGAGAGGGGTGAAACATGTGTCATATTCTGAAAAATATAATTGGGGGATTATAATTTAAATATTTTTTCTATCCCCAAAATGCACTCAATCAAATAAGATTATGGTGATGGTTATGAGGAAGCTTATTAAAGCAAGAACAAATTGATGTCATAGAGATGGAATGTATTCCACTGACAAACAAAAATGCATGTTTGTATTGTGTGCATATGACATTCAAAATTTGAAACTTAAGACGATAAGTGGAAAAGCAACAGATTACTAACTAAAGAGACAAGCTCAATGACAAAAATGAACAAATCAATACATATATTAAGGTGTCCACATTATTTTTATTTTTAACCTACTAAAATTTACTGACTTCTTCTTATATCCAAAGCACCAGGCTTATCAAGAAAAATAAAATATGCTATTTAAATTTATAATTTCAATTCAAGATGACATATTTTATAGTAAAGCAATGAAAAGTTGCATTTGTAACGTGAAAAAAGATTGAATCCTTTCAGAGATGGGTTCATTCAATATAAATTTTGAGACAGATGTAAGAGTTTGACAGTTTTACTGCATAGATCAAAGAAGTGGCTACACCAATGTCACTTAATTACAAAGTCTAAAGAAGAAGTGTGAACTATAATTGAATGGACACTTTCTGAAAAGGGCAATTCTGATACAGGTGGAACTTCCAATGCCATGTGGTTTGGCCGAATGGCATGTTTCAGTTCTGCCCTCCCATATTCACTTAGCTACTTGGTCTGAAGTCCTCTACATAGAGACATCATAGCTCCAAGTGTTTGAGTCAATTATCAATAGAAGAAGAAATACTCAACCTACCAGCTGATAGTTCTGAAGGCAACTATATTACCGGAGGTTGACTGTGTAACAAATCATTCCCTAGCTCTTAATCAGCCTTCCTTTCTATCTTTTTTTTTTTTTTGTCTATCTATCCAGTGGTTTGCTGAGCACGCCATCCTGATTCAAACCAACCTGCTCGTCTGAGTCTGATTGTGAGCCTAGTTCTTGCCCTTTGATGCTTCATCCATTATCAGACCCTTAATTGTATCTCCTCACCTGCTGAAGTATCTTCGCTAGAGTATCTAAAAACTTGCTATTGGGGTTTGTCCATCCAAATGCCCATCATCACCATCAATGAAACTTAGGCCTGAGCTTGCTTTGACTGCCTTCTTGCCAGGTTGGAAAGTGAAATGATGACTTCCCCCCACTCCAAATCTCTATTCCATCATTTGCTAATCTATAGCTTTCTATGAAATCTAGACCTCTAACTTGAACTCCAGATGCATCCATCAGCTTCACAAATGTCTTCATTTCTATGTTCCATAATTTCCAAAAACTCAACACATGCTGAAAATCCCAGTGGTGACCTCTATCCACCAACTTAATAAACTCTAGCTCCTCTCATTGTATTGCATTTCACAGTTTCTGCACCATTGCCCAAGCCAGAAACTAGCAATTTTCTTAATTCCCTTATCTCACTACATACAAGTTAGTCATTAGGTGTTGTTGATTGTGTCTATCAAATTTCTCTAATTTCCACTTCCTTCTTTCATCACATATCCATTGTCATGGTTCATGCCCTGGGTTCTAGACATCACTTTCTCTCTAGTACTACATTCTGTCTCCTCTTCCCATAAGCCAAAGTTTACATTGTAGGCTATAATCTTCTATAAAGCATGTCTGATTCTGCCATTTTACTACCTTAATCCCTATAATGACTCTCCAACATCCACAAAATAAAGGACAAATTCCTAAAGGGGAAACTAAAGTCTTTGTAATCTATTCTCCAGAAATGCAAATTGTCAGGGTTTCCCAAAACAGAGTATGCTCCACCCAACCCCTTGGTGCTTTCCATTTTCAGCGTTTCCCTTCTGTAACCACAGGAAAATTCTATTAAACCTTTAGTACTCAGTTTTATAGTTACGTCCCCTGTGAAGTCTTCTTTGGAAATCTCCCTTATATCTCCCCTGTGTTATCCTTACAACCTGTACATATTTTCATCACAGCACTCTTGTGTATAGATTATTTTCATTTTTTTCATCTAGCTCCCTTCAAACACTAGATAGTGAGCTATTTGTGGCACCTTTGATTATTCTACATTGGATTTCTCAACAACTTTATATTCTTGGTATTTTGGACCAATTATTCTTCAGTTTTAGTAGTCTGTCTTGTTGCTTGTCTTATATTTAAGGTTTATACAATCTGAAGAGAAACCATAGTATAATCCTTGTCTTATTTTTAAAAATCCCCATGACCTCTAGTCACTAGGTACCAGCAGAACACTCTTCCTAACTTCCTCGGTAGTTACAACCAAAATGTCATCAGATATTTCCAAATGTTCCCTGAAGTGTATGGGAGATGATGAAAATGAAACAACGTGAAGATTGTTGATATAATTCATTACTCAGTGTGAGGTCTAACATGGTAGTTTGTTGAAGGAAGGAGGGAAGAAAGAAAGGTGGGTGGAAGGAAGGGTGGAAGAATAGGTGGAAGGGAGGGAGGGCAGGAGATTGGGAAGAAGGGAGGAACCAGAAAATGTACATAAAGGGTGACAATGAAAGACATCTAATAACAAGACTACTAAAGCATAGATTAAAAAATTGCACTCAGTCAGGGATCAGTCATCTACAAGCCAGAGGTTACAGTATGCTTACTGATGTTCCTGGTAGTGATAAGGTACAAGCAGGTAAAAATAAATTAAAATGAATGGGGAAATATGTCAGAGAAAGTTTAGCAAGAAGAAAGGAGACAGCAGAAAATAAGAGTTGCATTGGTTGTAGAAAATCACATATGACCAGAGGCACCTAAGGCTTATCATGTGAGTCAATGATACTTTCTTAAGGTTAAGAGCACAGGCTCTGGGACCAGAAATCCTGGACTCATACCATACTTACTGCCTAGCATCATCCCTCATCTGAAAAATGGAGATGGCAATACTGCTCCTGTTGAGATTGTTGTAAAGAACAAATGGTGTTTCTTGTAAAGGAGTTAAAAGAATGGCAAGTATTAAGCTCTTCATAAATGGTATGAATATGATGAATTTCAGAAAGTTTGTAGAGGGGTCAGCATTGAGATGCAGCAGTTTAACCTACACTTGAAATGTCCATAACTCACACTGGAGCAGTAGTTCAAGTCCTAGATGCTCTGACTCTGATCCAGCTTCCTGCTATTGAACCTGAGAAAGCAGCACATGATGCCCCATGTAATTGATCCTCTGCCACCCATGTGATACACAGGGATCGGATTCCTGACTACTGGTTTTGGCCTGGCTCAGCCCTGGCTGTTGTGGCCATTTAAGGAGTGAACCAGCCAATGGAATCTCTCTCTCTCTTCCTCTCTCTCTCTCCCTCTTTCTCTCTCTCTCTCTCCTACTTCTCTATCACTTTGCCTTTCAAATAAATAAATATTGGAAATGGTATTAAAATATAATAATAAAAATATAAACTTCATTTATCAAAAAAAACTCCATGAAGTTCAAGATACATTTGTTTTTTTGTTTTGTTTTGTTTTTTGGTTTTTTTTTTTTTGACAGGCAGAGTGGACAGTGAGAGAGAGAGAGACAGAGAGAAAGGTCTTCCTTTGCCATTGGTTCACCCTCCAATGACCGCCACAGCCAGCGTGCTGCAGCCGGCGCACTACGCTGATCCAAAGGCAGGAGCCAGGTGCTTCTCCTGGTCTCCCATGGGGTGCAGGGCCCAAGCACTTGGGCCATCCTCCACTGAACTCCCTGGCCACAGCAGAGAGCTGGCCTGGAAGAGGGGCAACCGGGACAGAATCCGGCACCCCGACCGGGACTAGAACCCAGTGTGCCAGCGCCACAAGGCGGAGGATTAGCCTAGTGAGCTGTGGCGCCTGCCTCAAGATACATTTGTAAGCAGTGATGTAAGCCATAGAGTTCTTCCCTAAAGAACTGAAGGTCCTGGTAATTTAACAATGTCAATGCAATCCTTTTCACATGGTTAATTGAAAATAAAGATGAGTGCTTTTTAAAGATTATTTTAAATTGCTAAAAAGAAAGAAATCCAAAGAAGCTAAATCAGGACTGAAAGATGAATTTGTAATCATCTTTCATCAAAACTCATAAAATTCCCCTTAATCAGTAAGAGGAATGAGTGAGAATGTTATTGTCATAAAGGACCACCTAGTGAGTTTTCTCAAACATGTCCCCCAAAACCTTTGACTTACCTTTGACTGTCTTCCCAAAACAACCACTAAAAAAGTTGTATTGTTCTTTCTCCCTATAGAAAGTCAATAAGCAAAATTCCTTAAGTATCATCTAAGAACTGGTGTCATGACATTTGCTCTTCATTGATTCACTTTTGGTTTCACAGGACCACTTCCACCTCTTGGTAGCCATTGATTTTATCGTGTTTTGTCTTCAGCATTGTATTGGTAAAGCCATGTTTCATCTTTTGTCATGACTCTTTGAGGAAATGCTGAAAGCTCTTTCTCCCACTTGACTAAAAATTGCATTTATACCTCTGCCTTTGTCTACAGATGATCTTGGCACAATAGTTTTGGCACTAAGTAGAAAGTTTAGTCAATTTTAATTTTTAAGACAGAAGGTGTAAACCAAGCCAATTGGAGTGTCTGTAGTGTTGTCTATTGTTTCTGCCTTAATTATAGCTCCTCTTCAATGAGGACACAAACAAAAATCATTTTTTCTCAAAAAGTCATATGGATTGTCTTCTGTTCCTATCTTTGTGCTCAGCGAAGTCTTAACCATTTTTAAACAAGTTATTCATTAGTAAATTGCTATTTGTTTGTGGCATTGTCCCCACAAACTTTTTGGAAAGCATCAGTGATTTCAGCATTGTTCCATCTGAGTTTCACCATAAATTTGATGTTTATTCTTGAGCCAATTATAGAAGAATTCATGTTATTCTGATAGTGTTCATTTCAAACTGATTATTGCCTCAAATTGGATCATGTTCAGAAAATGTTATAATAAATTAATATGAGTTTATTTTGGTGCAAAAATTTGTGAAATCCATGCATGGTTATTTTTCATAATGCATACTTTCTGTGAGCATTGTGAAAATCCCTCATTGCCCTTTATTCTATATCAAATATTGCTTACACAGGTATGTGAAGTATTACAAACCCATATTTGTGCTAGAAAAATGTGCCTCCAAATTGATAATAAAGTAGGAGAGAGCTCAATCTGGGGTATCACTGCAAAATCCCTGGAAGTACAAGCATTCCTTGACATTCATACTGTCAAATATTCTGCTTCAGAGTTTGAGTAAATACATCTGCATTTTCAAGTGATATATCTTTGCATTTTTATTATCTTCATGTAAAGTCTAATCAAATCTTGCATCTTTTGTCTCTGTCATGGAGTCACATGTGGCTTCTCACAGAAACCATTAACCAAGAAACACTCAGGCACAAGACCCAGAAGAACTTGAATTTTACTGGGCTTGAGAGAAGTGGATATATTTAGAGTTGTTGGCATGGTCATAAACTTCTTTATATCAGGAGTCTAGGCACTATAGGCTGCTGGAAGAAGGATGGCTAGAGAAAGAAGGCATTTTTGATGAGTTGTCCTCAAACGAAGTTGGATTGGAAGCAGCTCAGAAGTCAGTATCAGCTTGATTTTTGCAGTGCGTGCCTCAAGAGGGCCCCTAGGTCTTATCAAGGCGCAACATCAGCACCAGGTTTCAGCAGAGACAGAGCTTGGCACCCAATTGAAAGTATGACCTTGATTCAGAGATTGAGCACTGATGTAACACAAATGTCGGACTGATATATGAAGGTCCCTGTGGCACTGAAGAAAATAGCAGCTTCTCGTTTTCTTTTACCTGGCACTCCTTAAAGAGTCTAAGGACAGCAGACTAAGGCAGTGTAGGGGGAAGAGAAATTTCCTGGGTTTTGGTCTATTTCTACAAATACAAGTCCTTTTGATATTGTCATTTCACATCCCTAGATCTCAGTCTTTTGTAAATGGACTTTCTAATTTCTACTTGGAGGAGGGCAACAAATAATTGTTTATTTTTCTTTACTCTCTGGAGTCCTCCTAGATAGATGCATTGGCCATCTGAGATTGAGGTGGGAGAGAGTAGTGGGCATCCACAGCTTTGTCCCATCATTTTAATTAATCTTGGCCTTTACATCTGTAAAATTAATCTCAAAATTATCCTTATTTATTTAATAGTCTCATTTTCATGTTTTATGCCTCCTTGAAACATTTCTTCTTACACTGAATTTATCCAACATGAATCCTATAAAAGTCTAGATGTCAGGTTTAAAGCCCCGTGTGTGTGTGTGTGTGTGTGTGTGTGTGTATTGGAAACACAGAATGATCAGAGAAGGATGAAGGACCTGTGTTATGAGTGCTACAGGGTGAGAGAACAAAGACATGAAAGAACCAAAGAAACTTGAATTATGATTGTAATGTTTGTAATATTCTACCCACCACACTATCCACACAAATATGCGTGACTTTTTAAATTCTAGGACTGCAATTTAGCCATGTTCATATTCACTGTAGTGACTCACGTATAGGAGGTGAATAGAGTTGCATCTCTCCAATTGTATCCAGAGATTTTACTAATCAGTCCTTTAGATTATGTATTGTCCTTGGTCATGCATTGTCCTTTTAAATTAAGTATATGGTTATGTTGGTACTTCTAATTACTTTATATGTTTTTTTCTGTTTTGATTCTCATGAAAACTGTATGAAGTACATATTATTATGTCCATTTTGAGACAAAAAATGTGACACACAGAGGTTACACAACATCCCTTAAATGCAAATCAGACAGATTGACTCAGGTCCTCATTTTCTTTTTTTTTTTTTTAAAGATTTATTTTATTTATTTTAAAGACAGCGTTACAGAGAAGGGTAGAGCCAGAGAGAGAGAGAGGTCTTCCATTCCTCTGGTTTACTCCCCATTTGGCATCAATGGCCAGAGCTGTGTTGATCCAAAGCCAGGAGCCAGGAGCATCTTCCAGGTCTCCCACAGGGGTGCCGGGGCCCAAGGAGTTGGGCCATATTTTGCTGCTTTCCCAGGCCATAGCAGAGAGCTGGATTGGAAGTGGAGCATCTGGGACTCAAAGCAGCGCCCCAATGGGATGCTGGCGCTGCAGGCTGGGGCTTTAACCTGCTGTGCCACAGTGCTGGCCGCTGAGGTCCTCATTTTCTTCCTCAGTCACCCGTTTTGCTCTTCACACAGAGGTGAACCAGGAAAAGATAGCACTGATGCTCTTAAACATCTCTTCACACGTTGATGTGCCTCACATGCATAGACTCCTGGAATCTAGGATAAGTCAAAGGTTAAACAATAGCATGCTTTGTTTTCATTTTTCCCTTCTGAAACTCCTGTTGAAATTGAATCACTGTTATGACATGGTAAGAGATGGGATCAGATCTTTTAGAAGTGAATAAGTCTTTGCCCTTATGGATGGGTTACTCCATTCTTGTGATTCATGGGTTCATGCATTCGAGGTTAATGTGTTATCTCAAGAGTGGTCTAGTCTGCCATTCCTGGTCCACCTTGGGATTCTGTCAGCAAAAGAGCCATGGCCAGCTGTGGCCCCTCATCTTTGGATGAGAACTGTAGTCCAAAATAAACCTCTTTTCTTCAGAACATACACAGTCTATGGGGTTGTGCTATTAGCAATAGTAAATGGATTAAGACAAAAGGACAGGGTGAGGAAACCCAGGCAGAGTTGATTACAAAATTTCTTATTTATATTCGGAAAAAAAAGGACAATGAGAACAAGAAGAATTTTTATATTATTAGTTATGCTTATCTTACAAAATTTTAGTTAACAACGAAAGACCCTAATCAACCAGCTTCAGTCTGTTCCTTTTGCTGATAGACACAGCTGCTCATCAGAGGGTCCTGGAGTTTCAGCATGAAAACAGCAAGACAGCACAGCCTCAAGAGAGGAAGGTCTTGCCGACACTGCCGATGGGGATGTAAATGGTGCAGATTATTTGGGAAACTATTTGGCACTTTTCAAAAATGTTAAACATATAAGGGCACTCTACAAAATTTATGGGAAAAATAGAATTAATAGAATTTAATGATCAATTTATTATTGTGCAAATCCATGCACATTCTGAAAAAATTATGAATGGATTTCAAACTTTTTGTACTAAAATGGATTTGTCTTTTAAAAGTATTTTCCTACAAACCCTTTTGAGGTACTCTTGTACACTTTACTTATAAGCCGGTAATTGCCCTCCAGGGATCTACAAAAGAGGAATGAAATCTCACATCTATAGAAAGACTTGATCATGCATGCTCAAAGAAATACTGTTTACAACAGCACAAACCTGAAAACAATCCCAATGTCAGTTAACTGGTGCATGGATAAACAATCTGCGGTATATGCCTACACTAATATACTTTTGAACAACAAGAAGAAGAAAATCCTGAAACACACAACAGCATTCACGAATCTTAAAAACACTATGTTAGGGGCCAGCGCCGTGCCATAGTGCGGCAGTTTGAGTCCTGGCTGCTCCACTTCTGATCCAGTTCCCTGCTAATGTGCCTAGGATACCAGTGGAAGATGGCCCAAGTCCTTGGGTGCCTGCACCCATGTGGGAGATCTTGAAGAAATTCCTGGCTCCTGGCTTTGGATTGGCCCAACTCAGGCAGTTGCAGCCATTTGGGGAGTAAGCCAGTGGCTGGAATACCACCCCCACCCTGAGCCCATGCCTCTGCCTCTCTGTAGCTCTGCATTTCAAATAAATCTTTAAAAAATTATGTTAAATGAAAAAAATAACAAAGGACTATGTATTATGTGATGGAAAATAATGTAAAATTGAATTATTGTGCTAGTTGTACAACTACATACATTTATTAAAATTCAATAAAATGTGTGGATTTTGATGATGGCTCACTAAAACTGCTTAAATAATATATGAGGGACTTACTAGCCAAAGTTCTCTTGCACTTATTTTTAGTTGTGGGAAAATATATAACAATATTTCCCATTTAAGTTATTTTTAATTGCACAATTCAGTAGTATTAAATGCATTCACATTGTTGTTTTTCCATCAGCCTCTTTCATCTCCAGAGCATTTTCATCTTCCCAACTGGAACTTGTGCACATGAAACAATAATCCCAAATTTCCCCTCTCCCCAGTCCTTGGCAGCCATCATTCTCCAGGTCTTTTGCATGAGTCTTTTATGTCTGATGCAATTCACCTAGTACAACGTCTACATGTTCATCTATATTGTAGTGGGGGTCTGAGTGCCATACCTTCTTAAGAAATTAATTTTCATTCCATGATAAGTACACACAACATTTTGCCTATCCATTCATCTGTGGATGAGACTTTTGATTTGTTTCTGCCTTTTGGCTATTGTGAATAAGGCTGCTGTGAACATTGGTTTACTTTGGTACTTTTTCTTTTAGGGGAAGGGGCATGATGGCTTTAATTATACTTTCAAAGGAGTTTGTGATCCAAGTATTCTAGCCATGTGGCCCATGACTGCAGTATACATAAATAAATAAAGTTTTCATGCCTCTATTTCCTGGCTGGCAGATGAGGGCAGCAGTTCAAAATTAACCATATACTTGCTACATCAACAACTGATCATCTACCTACTAGATCAAATACTTACTAGATTTAAGGGAGAATACAGAGATACTATCATCTAATTAATTCTTCATGATGTGCCAGGCTCACATTTATACATGATCACATTTTATACATGTTTTTATACATGATCACATTTAGCTCTTAGAACACACTAGGAGCCTCACCTTTGAGGCAATAGAGAGGTAAGCAATTTACTCAAGATCAGTGGAGAATTTCTGATTCACACCGAGCTTTTGCCAGCCTAAAGGCTACGTTCCTAACCACACTGCTGTACTCTGGAGAGAGTCTCTGTGGACTCACTTGAGTAGTTTGGAAACAGTTTTAAGTTGGTGACGCTCTTTAGGAAAGACGGGTGCTTTGATGCAAGAAACAAAACAAACATCCTCACACTTCGGAGCATAATTAGCAGAAGCTAATAGCTAAAAGGGAGGCTTGCAACTCAAGCAGTGATTATGTTTTAGATCTGATTTGGGACTCTCTTAGGCAAACATTAGGCCATTTGGAATCAATCCAGTTCTATTTAAACTAAATCTTCTTAAAGTTCTTCTTATTTTTCTTCCACATCTGGAGCAGAAAAGAAAGACTGCTTCACCATAGCAACGAAGCCTTCATGGTCTTTGGCCATGGCCCTTTTTCAGGAACTGTCTCTCGGCAAATCCTGAGCAGGTGACAGGAGAGAGGATCCAAGAAGCTGTGCACGTTCCCACTCCTAATTCAAAGCAGGCTTTCCCACCAAAATGTTCACATTGTCTTGGAAGCCAGGCAGGCAGCTCTTCACAATGGAGGGTGTGCTCCATGCAAATTAAAGTCCGGTAGGGTAGGTTTGTGTTCCCAGCTCTGACAGCTGCATCCTTACCTGTGTTTTCAAGTAACTCCCTTGGCAGCAGCTAACTGGTTCTCCTATTAAAACGTAGACAGCTATCTATTTCTTCCTGGAGTTTTGCTCTCTGTTGCCTCCATTTCTATTAATAGAGACTTCGGAGGCCAATACTAAGAGGGGAGAAAACCACTCAAGTGTGAGCCTAGTCTGTTGCCCACAGATCCAATCAAAAGTGTCAGTTTGGGGAGTAAAGTAGAACAGGGGAGGTACAGATGTAAGTAACATGGCTCCCAGAGGCTTTCCTGAATTGCACTAGATGTGCCTGCCATTGTCCAAAGCACTCCTGCTGCATGTAGAGACTTCCCAGCTGGACTCCACATCCTGCAAGGGTGGTGGTTGTGTTCCTGTCATCCGTGTGTTCCATCCATCCTGCAACACTCAAACAAGATTTTTGCCAATAAGGAATTTGAAGGTGCTTCTGTCCACTTTTACTATCTCATCTCATGTCATGTAATATTAATTTTCACAATGTTGGTGATATTAAGACTGATAGGCAGGCCGGCGCTGCGGTTCACTAGGCTAATCCTCTGCCTTGCGGCGCCGGCATACCGAGTTCTAGTCCCGGTCGGGGCGCTGGATTCTGTCCCGGTTGCCCCTCTTCCAGGCCAGCTCTCTGCTGTGGCCAGGGAGTGCAGTGGAGGATGGCCCAAGTGCTTGGGCCCTGCACCCCATGGGAGACCAGGATAAGTACCTGGCTCCTGCCATCGGATCAGCGTGGTGTGCCGGCCGCAGCGGCCATTGGAGGGTGAACCAACGGCAAAGGAAGATCTTTCTCTCTGTCTCTCTCTCTCACTGTCCACTCTGCCTGTCAAAAAAAAAAAAAAAAAAAAGACTGATAGGCAATGTCGTTTTTTTTTCTGCTACAGACTGATGATACATGCATTATAATATCTGAGGAGTGCAACTCTGGGTTGCTGAGGTCCGTACTTCACACAAAGCCATGGAGGAACTAAGAGTCTCACTGGCTTCATCATTGGTAGATCAAGAGGATGAGGATGGATTCTTCCAGACGAGAAAGGTACACAAAGCTGTGCTGTGAAATGGAGGTGGCACTTGTGGCAGGTGGTAGCCTGCTGAATGGTAAGGGACAGATGTTGGGATATAAGATATCTATCTCGCTGATTAGTAAGAGACAAACTTAGGGGTGTAAGGTGGCAAAGTCCTGTACTTCCCTTACACATTCTGCTGACTGGCAGCTGGACCCAGGACTATGGAGGGTCTCTGGGGTTTGTGGAGGCTGAGCATCAAATCCACAAGGAGAATTTGTGTGATGATCAGCATTTCTGTCTGCCCCATGACACTGACGATCTCCCACATAGCTCCCCTCAAACCTGCCTGACTGTGGCATTAGTTGGCAGAAGAACCAATGGTGATACCTGAGACTGGTGTAGACTGACAATCATGGGCCAGCATGGCCATCCTCTCCTGAGCTGCATAATCCCGGAGTCTGTACCACCATGGGAGGAAGAAAGAGCTATGCAAAGGGCATTTATTGGGCATCATAAAGACATTGGCCTTGAACCAGACCTCAGTGAGGGCATGGTCATTACAGCATACATTTCAAGATGCTTACTGTGGTGCAAGAAGCTGTGCCAAATATTTGCATTTACTAATTAAACCCTGAATTCCCTGTAGAGGAAATGTGGCACAGAGGCAACCTAGCCAAAGCAGCAGACCAGCAGGCACAGAGTCAGGGTTTGGAACACCAACAACACAGCTACAGAAGCTGTGCCTCTCATATAAATGATTTATCATTTGCATCTATTAAAAAACAATAATAAAAAGAATGTATGAGTGTTGGATGAGACACCTCCCTCCTCCCCCAACACATACACTCTTCCATTTTTTTTTTTCAGGGAACATATGTCTTGATTTGCTTCTCTTGATCTACCCTCAGGTGATATCAGAAACAATGCTGAGTTTGATCAAAACAAACTGCATTGGCCTGAGAGGCACTGCAGGTCATTTTGCACCATTCACTGTGAGAAGGGACTGACTTGGGGATGAATAAGAATGAATTGATCTTCTTTATCATTCCCCTACATCCCCCCCCCTTTTTTTTTCCTACTGAATCCGACGTCTGGACAGTCTCCAAGTTGAGACTACTGAGAATGGCAGGTAAGTATGACTGGGACTGAATATTTTGTAGTGTGTAGTCTTAGCTGGTTCTGATAACCACATGCCATGTATGTTTTTCAAGTGGAGTTTGACATCAGTGGACCAATACTCAACCAGGCCCCAGTGCTATTTCTTCTTTCAAGTAGCACCTGCACACTTCCTCTCTCTTACTTTTTCTCACCTTTTATCTCTCAGCATTTCCTGAGCAGAAGCTTTTTAGCCTCCAAACAACAACACAGCCATTTCAAACATCCTCGTGTCCGTCCCAGCACACAGCACAGCCCGGGAGGCTTGTGGTGCTAGTGGATTCCACTGGACCCTGTCCAAACCCCATTAGCCTGTGCCCAAAAAGGTCTAGTGGGATCTGCTGCCCAGTTGCCTGTGATTTATTACCCCTGAGCCTTTGGAGAGGCATTCCTTTCTCCCTCTGCCCCACCCTGGGCTTTCCACCCAGTCACTGAGGTCAGTTCATGCAGCCTAAGCAAGAGAGGAGCTGGTGAAAACACAGAATGCTTTCTCCAAAGAGTCCTCAGTTCCCCTTTCACCTTCACGCTGCTCTCCATCTGGTAGCCCATCCCTGTCATCTCTTCCTTTCATCTCAACTCAACACCACATTGCGGTTCCTTGTCTTTCCTCATCCTCAGACTGAGCACTGGAAGGCTAACTCAAAACCTTCTACATCCTTGATTTCAATGCTTATCTCTTTAAAACGAATGGAATGTCGTAAGAACTCGTATTCTTGGTTTGTTTCTTTGTTTTTATCACAGTGTTTGAAGTAACAAGGGAAGGTCTGAGTAGACACTGAGGGGGGCTGAGCTGGGAAGCTACAGCTTCCTCCCAAGCCAGAGTGAATGAGGTGGCTTCAGGGAGGGAACACACTAAGATACCAGCTCTTTGCAAGCAGCCCCTTTCTGGAAGAGCAGAAAAAAGATCAATGAACCACCCATGAATAATGAGGCAAAGCTCTGCTACCAGTGGCAACATAAAGTTACACTTTCAACAACATGCCAAAGAAATAAATGTTCACTAGACTAGAGATTGTAAGAGAATTTCTGGAATATATACTTCAGGTAGATGGTAATACATTTAAAGAAAGTTTGAGATAAAGGGAAAATAAATTGACTTTCACCATAATGGTAACAAAAGTATCTGTTTGGGAGATAAAATACAATAGCACTAAAATATTGAAGAAGAGTGAAATGCTAAGATGGTAAAATAGAATTGAAGCTAAAAAATAAAAAAGAAAGGAATGACTGGGTCTATTAGTTTTGCTGCAAATGCAGTATTTTGTCTAAATTTCTTTTAAATCTTTGTCAAATTGATAGGAATCACATGCTGCTAATAGCTTTAATGATTTTGTGACTATTTAAAAATTTGTTTTAAGTGAGCGAAGTTGAGCATCTTTTCATTTGATTATTGTCTACAGTCTTTGCCTATCCTCTTACGGAACCATTAACCCTTTAAACATATTGTAAAGTAAAAATATCTCAAGTAACATCAGTAAAATATTAAAAAGCTAGCTTGTTTTTCACAGGTAATCTTCAGACTTTTAGCAAAGTATGAGCATATTTACAGATTACTTAAAATAATAGCACAAGTGTCAACCTCTAATTTTGTCTCTGGAATTTAAAAAGAATAAAGGTTCATGTGTTTCTTTAGGTTAATAAAAGGAACTGGCCAGGCTAAACTCTCACTGGAGGTGATGCTAAACTTGAATTGGGGCAAAGGGTGAAAGAAAGAAGCAGATGGAACTAAGCCACCACAAGGGTAACAAAAATAATAACAATAAAATTTTACTCCCAAGAGCCTCCTGTCTCAGAACAGTCTTATGCAGAATCTATTAAATGGTTTAAATGATTAAATTGGACCTCTAAAATATAAATAAGGAATGATGGAAAGATTTTTAAATAGCCTGCAAGAGATGATAGAAATGAAAAGCTTTATCATTAAAATTTTACAAAATCAGCAGGTTGTTTTAATAGCCAATTCAACAGGACAACGGAGAAAGTTGGTAAATTGGAAAATAGATCCAGGCAGAAAATTGCAATTTTGTACAGAGACCAAGAGAGATGAAACAGGAAAGAAAATGAGAAGGAGGAAGTAAAGAGAAGTCCCGTCAAATAGCTGATTAAAAGGTCAAGAAAGAATTGAAGGACAGTTAAATGAAGAAAATGTTTAGAAACTATGGGGAGAAAATTATTGAGTTTTGGGCCATTCAATGAAATCCAAAGAAAGATAAAACTAAAATTACAGGGGCCGGCATTGTGGTGCCATAGGTAAAGTCGTGCCTCCGATACCAGCATTCCATATGGTTGCCAATTGGAGTCCAGGGTGCTCCACTTCCAGTCCAGCTCCCTGTTAATGTGCCTGGGAAGACAGCAGAGGATGGCCCTAGTACTTGGGCCCCAGCACCCACATAGGAGACCCAGAGGAGGCTTGTGGCTCCTGGCTTTGACCTGGCTCAGCCCTGGACATTGCAGTTATTTGGGGGTAAACCAATGGATGGAATATTTCTCTCTTTCTCTGTCTCTCCCTCTCTCTCTGTAACTGCCTTTCAAATAAATAAAAAATTTTAACAAAGGAAATTATGTCTGTTAATAAGCACAAAAGCCAAAGAGATATGAGAGACTTATAGCATAAAATGATTGTTTATGAAAAAGGAGTCACTGAGCTGACTGTTTTTAAAGATTTATTTATTTATTTGAAAAATAGAGTTACAGACAGAGAGAGAGAGAAAGACAGAGAAAGAGGTTTTCTAGTCACTGGTTCACTCCCCAAATGGCTGTGATGGCTGGAGCTGGGCCTGTCTAAGCCAGGAGCCAGGAGCTTCTTCCAGATCTCCCCAGTGGGTGCAGGGCCCAAGCACTTGGGCCATCTTCAGCTGTTTTCCCAGACCATCACAGAGAGCTGGATCAGAAGAGGAGCAGCCAGGACACAAACAGGTGCCCATATGGAATGCCAGTGCTACAGGTGGAGGCTTAGCCCATTACGCCGCAGTGCCAGGCCCTGAACTGACTTTTTAATAGCAATTGTGGAGGGGGAACTCTGTGAAATGATGCTTTAGAAACAGCTAAATCATCACGGAGGAAAGAGTGGAATGAAGAAAAATGTATCCAACCAAAGATTTGAGTTGAAAGACTGTCATATAAATAATATCTGAAAGGTGTGTTTCTGGAAGAAGAAAATGCTGCTAAATGGAGATTTGAAATATAGGAAAAAGTACTAAATAGGCTTACAGAGTAATAGTAACACAAAGCTCTAACTTAGGAGACAACATAATACAGCATTAAAGTATTAGAAAATAGTGAAATGCTAAAATGAAGTTAATATGTTATATATTGATTTGTTGTTTCACTTTGAGCATTTAGTAAGACATGCATATATTTATAAACTACTTGAAGAATGGGACTAGTGTGTATGTAGCTTATGAAAACAATAGAGAGGAAAATGGAATATAACATTTCAAGTAAAATGCATACAAAGGCAGAAAACAATAAGCAAAAGCTAAGGGATATAGAGAAAACAAAAAATATTAGAAATATCACAGATGCAAACACATGCACATGCAATTACAGCAGGTATAAATAGATTAAATTTTCCAGCAAAAAAAAAAAAAAAACAACCAGAAATCTCCAAACTTGTTTAACCAGTCAACTACCAGTTGTGTTTAAGAAATTATTCACATGATTCTATAATTTCTGTAACTACAAAGACACAGGCTGCAAACACAATAATGGAAAAGAATATCATATATATTTTACTTTGAAAACTTAAACTTCAAGGCCAATAAGTTAGCAAGATAATTTAAAGATAAGAAGACCATTAACTAAAAATTTTAAGACATTCACAATTCAATAGCATATATTTGCAAGTATCCACATTTTATGCAATAATAAAAAAAGCTTAAAAACATGAAATGAAAATTTTCAGAATGACCAAAGAAGTTGAAAAGCTCATCAACAGGAAAATATTTCCACACACTTATAATAATTAATTGAGTAAATGGATAAAAAAAGAATACAGAACAGAGGTAGCAAACCATGGGCAACAGACTAATTTGCCACCAGTTTTTTTAAACACATGTTATAGGCATTGCCCCATTCTTATTGTTTAAGTGTTGTTGATGGTCATCTTCATGTTATAGTTATAGAGTTCAGTAGTACCAACAGAGACACTATGTCTATCAAAGTCTAAATCAAATATTTACTATCTGGCCTTTCACAGAAAAGATTCAACAATAACTGTTATAGACTATCTCCATTATTGTTTATTTAAATGTTATCAGGATGCAGCAGTAACATGAGCAGGCCATAATCTGATGAGATCTGACAGTTGTATACACTTCGATAACCTCCATCAAAAGCAAAATCTAGAATATTTCCATACTCCAGAAAGTTCTATCTTGCCCCTGTTAAGGTAACCCCCTTCTAACTGAATTCACCCACCCACAAGCAATGTCTTTCTTATTTCTATCACCATAGACTAGCTTTACCTATGGTGAGATCATATGATATATGCTCTACTTCTACTACTTACTGTATTTTTCACAGTTATTTTTTAGATTTACCCACGTCATCCCATTTATTGGTTATTACAGAGTAGTGTTACATTATGTGACTATTTCATGATTTACTGATTTAGTAAGATGGGCATTTGAGTCTCACCCACTTGTGGTTGTTACTAATAAGGCTTCTGTGAGCATAATCATACAGTCCTTTTATGGACATCTGTTTTTAAATTTCTGGGGCCGGTGCCGTGGCTCACTTGGCTAATCCTCTTTCTGTGGCACCGGCATCACATATGGGCGCTGGGTTCTAGTCCCGGTTGCTCCTCTTCCAGTCCAGCTCTCTGCTGTGGCCCAGGAAGGCAGTGGAGGATGGCCCAAGTGCTTGGGCCCCTGCACCTGCATGGGAGACCAGGAAGAATCACCTGGCTCCTGGCTTCGGATCGGCGCAGCACTGGCCGTAACGGCCATTTGGGGAGTGAACCAAAGGAAGGAAAACCTTTCTCTCTGTCTCTCTCTCTCTCTCTCTCTCTCTCTCTCTCTCTCACTGTCTATAACTCTACCTGTCAAATAAAAAAAAAAATCTGAGGAAATATCAAGGATGGAAAGCTGAGTCCTAGTGTTGATAAATGATAGTTTTCTGAGACACTGTCAAACAACATTACATGCTTATGACACTCTCACTCAACAGTTTTTCAGATATCCAATGGCCTATAGCCTGAGCTACATTTTGATAATGTTATTTTTCCTGAATTCACACCCATACTATCTCAGAGTAATTATCACATATATTTAATAACTAACTTGAAATGCTGAGCAACTTTTCATGCATTTATGAGCTGTTTCTATGTCTTTTGGGGATATTTCTAGTTAAGCCTTCTGTGTCTTGTATTATGTTATCTTAATATTATTCACTTACAGCTTCTCTTTTGTATGTAATTCATTTAACAAATAGCTGTGAAAACATTCTCATAAAGTTTGTTTCCTTATTCATTTTTAAGATGTCTTTTGATTAGCGAAATACTTCATTTTTAGTCAGCCCCATTTATCACATATTATCTTATATGCTTAATGTTCTTCATATCACCTATGACCTAGCATTTAAATTTATAACTATGCTCTATATAACATCTATTTTATGTATGGAGTTAAGTCAGGATTACAGTTTCCTTTTTACAAATGAATACCTATCACAAATAATAGAATAATTTTCTTTCCCTATAGAGTTGATACGAGAACTTTGTTGAAAATCAATTGCACATGGCAGGCGCCACGGCTCAACAGGCTAATCCTCCGCCTAGCAGCGCCAGCATACCGAGTTCTAGTCCCGGTCGGGGCGCTGGATTCTGTCCCGATTGCCCCTCTTCCAGGCCAGCTCTCTGCTGTGGCCCGGGAGTGCAGCGGAGGATGGCCCAAGTGCTTGGGCCCTGCACCCCATGGGAGACCAAGATAAGCACCTGGCTCCTGCCTTCAGATCAGCGCAGTGCACCGGCCGCAGCGCACCGGCCGTGGCGGCCATTAGAGGGTGAACCAACGGCAAAGGAAGACCTTTCTCTCTGTCTCTCTCTCTCTCACTGTCCACTCTGCCTGTCAAAAAAAAAAATCAATTGCACACAAAAATAACTTTCTTTCCATACTCTTTATTTTGGCTGGGCATTCTATATGGGCAATCTCACACCAGTGTCGCTGAGTCCTGATTACCATGGCCTCACATTAGATGTTCAAATTGGACACAGCACTCCAAAGCTGTTTTTCTATTTTCAAGACTGTTTTGTTCATCTGGATCTTTTGAATTCCCATATAACTTTTAGAGTTCCTTATCAAATTATTGGTACTTTGGTTGGAAATGTATTGACTCAGTACAACACTTTGTGTAAACTGTGCATCTCAACAGCCCTAATGAACATGATATATCCATCCTTTTATAGAAATCTTCTTTAATTTCAGAATCATTTCATTTTTAGTACATCACCCCTATTTCATAGGTTTACTTTTAGGTTTTCGGTTTTGATGCTGGTGTTAACAGGTTTATTGCTTTAAAAATTATTTTCCAATCGTTGGTTAATGGTTATCTTAATACGATAGAATATCTGAGACAGAGTAATTTATAAAAACACAAATTGATTTTCTCAAAGTTCTGGAGGTTGGAAAATCCAAGATCAACTGTTGGAAGTTTCGGTGTATGATGAGGCCTGCTCCCCTCACTTCCAAGACAGCATCTTGTCACTCTGTCCTCTGACCTGGAAGGATGCCACATGCGTACAAGTCAGAAGGTGGAAAAACAGAAAGGTAAGCTTTCTCTACCACGTCCTTTTATAACGTCCCTAGTTCATTCATGAGTGTGGAGCCCTCACCATCTAAACACATTCCCGAATGCTACATCTCTCAATATGGCCACATTCGGGGTTAAATTTCCAACCCATTAATTCTGAGCAACACATTCAGACTATTCTGTCCTTGTTTCCTCTCCCCCAAATTTATGGTCTTCTCACATGTAAAATGCATTCATTCTATCCCAGTAGCTCTGAAAGTCTCATTCCAACATCGACACTCATCCAAGTCAAATATACATGAAATTCAAGCCACAGTTCATCCTGAGGCAAATTTCCTTCTAGCTCTGAGCCTCCAGAATTCAACATTATGATGGTACCCAAAGGGAGAAACAGGCCGAAAGGACACAGAAAGTTTTCAGATAAATCCGCAAACTCAGCAGAATGAGCTATATTAAATCTTAAGATTTGCCTCCATGTCCCACCTCCTGGACAAACAGGGGTGAGGGTTGGGCTCATTTGTAGCTCTGTGGGGTTGCAGTCTGGTGCCTGCAGCTCTCCAGGCTGCTGTTGAATACTACTGGCTACATTTATAGAATCTTAGGACAGCCCCACCCCCATAGTTCTGTTGTCTATTAGGAGCCCTCACCTCTGGACACCTCTGTGTGCCAGGGTCTCACTGTCAGAAGTTTCAGTGGAGGTAGCCATGCTTCCACAGCCTGAGTGCTCTCTGCACCTGCGGAATTATCACCACACAGATGCTGCCAAAGTTTGTGACTTATGCATTGAAAGCAACATCCTGAGCTACAGTTCCACCTGCTTGAGTCATGCCTAGGGCAGATGTTGCCAGAATGCAGGGGGTGGGGATTTTAGGTAATTCTGGACAGCGACCCCAAAGGCCCTTATGGACACATCCTCTAAAACAATTCTGACCTCAGAACCCTAGCATTCTGGAACTATGAGGATCACGATAGCCCCCAAGATACCTGAAGTGTCTTCTGGGTCATTCTCCCATTGTCTTGGTGAATAACACCTGGTTTCTTGCTACCCACATTAATCTACTCATCCAATGGTCCCTTGATTTTCTCTCCTAACCTAAGTGTGGTTTAATTTTTTTTTTTCAGCATGGTCACTCTGAGAATTTTCTAGATCTTTATGTTATGCTTCTCTTTCAGTGGTAAATTTTCTTTAAGTTGTTCTTTTATTTTACTGCAAGTAATTAAGAGAAGACTTGTGGCTTCCAGAATCTTTGCTTATTACAGATTTCTTCCTCCTAAATATCCTAGTCCATTGCTCATTTTTTAATTTAATTTTTAAAAATTACATAAGATGAAGAAATTTCACTTATTTCATAAATACAGATTTAGGAAAATAGTAATATTTCTCACCCTCCCTTCCCTTCTTCCCTCTCTCACTCCCACCCTCCCTCCTTCCTTTCTTTTTTTTCTTTTAATTTTTATAATGGCATACTTTCAGTTTATTTTATAATCATAAGCTTAACCTTCCGCTAAGTAAAGAATTTAGCAAATAGTAAAGAGAAAAAAAAACCATTGTTCCTCAACAATATACACAAGGGTTATAAACAATAATCAAATCTCAAAATGCCGATTTTGCTTATATACATTACTTTTTTTGTACTCTATTAGTTACCACAGATCAGGGGAAACATGATATCTGTCTTTTGGGGACTGGCTTATTTCACTAAACATAGTGGTTTCATTGCCGTTAAATTCTTTACATAAAGTCTTAGGACGTAGTCATAACTCAGCCAGTTTTCTGCCATTTGGAACAAGGACGATTTTTCCTCCAGTTTCCCAATACCTTGTTCCTCATTTCCACCTGAGATCTTATCAGAATGGTTTTTACTGTCTACCCTTCCATCAACATTCTGTTCTCAAACATTTAAGTAATCTCTAAGAAAGAGGCTTTCCCCTATAGCTCTTTTTTTTTCTTCTGAGCCCTCATCAGAATTGTTCATGCATGAAAATACATGCTTTCTCCAGCATTCACTTCAAAATTGGTCCAACCTCTGCCCATTACCCAAAGATACCTCCATATTTTAAGATATGTGTCACCTATGAGAAACGGTGACTTGATCAGTCCTTGCCCTGACTGTTGATGAACAACTTAATACTTTATCCCTTTTAGTATTTTTTGTTTGTTCTAGTTAATATTATCGGTTGAATTCTGTAATTAATACACAATTATTCTTAAGCATTGAAACTTAACTGAAAAGTGATCCCTGTTAAATATAAGAGTGGGGATAAGAGAGGGAGGAGATGTACAATTTGGGACATGCTCAAGCTGACTTGCCCCAAATGGTAGAGTTAGAAACATACCAGGGGACTCCAATTTAATCCCATCAAGGTGGCATGTACCAATGCCATCTCACTAGTCCAAGTGATCAATTTCTGTTCACAATTGATCATAATGATAGGACTAAGAGTAAAAGGGATCACATAAACAAGACTAGTGTCTGAAAATACTAACCGATAGAATAAAAAAGGGAGAGCACAATCCAACATGGGAAGCGGGATACACAGCAGACTCATACAATGGCAGATGTCCTAAACAGCACTCTGGCCTCAAAATCAGCCCTTAAGGCATTCGGATCTGGCTGAAGAGCCCATGAGAGTATTTCAGGCATGGAAAGCCAAAACACTCTGGCATAAAAAAAAATGACCTAAATGAAAGATCTCCGTGAGTGAGATCACAGTGGAAAGAACAGGTCATCAAAGAAGGAGGTACCTTTCTCTGAAGGGAGGAGAGAACTTCCACTTTGACCATGGCCTTGTCTAAATATGATCAGAGTCAGTGAACTCAGGGGGCTTCCATAGCCTTGGCAACTCATGCAAGAGCCTAGGAAGATTACTGACACCATAAACGAGAGTGTCAAATTGTTAAGTCAACAACAGGAGTCACTGTGCACTTACTCCTCATGTAGGATCTCTGTCCTTATGTGCTGTACATTGAGATTTAATGCTATAACTAGTACATTTTGTGTTTCTATGTGGGTGCAAACTGTTGAAATCTTTATTTAATATATACTAAATTGATCTTCTGTATATAAAGAGAATTGAAAATGAATCTTGATGTGAATGGAAGGAGAGAGGGAGTGGGAGAGGGGAGGGTTGCAGGTGGGAGGGAAGTTATGGGGTGGGGGGAAGCCATTGTAATCCATAAGCTGTACTTTGGAAATTTATATTCATTAAATAAAAGTTAAAAAAAAGATATGTGTCACAAGAAGACCCTACTTTTGATACTAAGTTTTGTCTCAGTCTATTTTTTTGTCAATTTTTTTACTACCATTGTGTTTCTCTTGTGTTTTGATTTTCCTCCTATATATTGTTACTATAACAATTAATTGATAGATTTTTATTATTGCAACATCTTTCTTAGGATAAACCCACTTATTTATAATATGCAATTCTTTTATGCATTGCTGGATTTTATTTGCTTATATTTTAATTAAGGTTTGGGAATCTATTATTGGTTTGTAATTTTCTTTATTGTAAAAATGTTTGATTTCAGCTTCAGAATCATGCTAGCCTCATAAGGTAGAAAGCATATGCTTAAACTCTATTTTGTGCAATAGTTTGTGTAAAATAGGTATTAATGATCCTTTAAATATTTAACAGGAGTCACTGTTGAGAGCATTTGAGTTTTTACTGAGGCAGGTGTTTTGCTAAATTCAGATTCTTTCACAGATACAGTGCTTTTCAGATTTTTCAATCTTTTGTGTTTGATATTTTAAAAGAAATTTATGCATTCCCTATGAGCTCTTGAATATAGTGCTATGAAGTTGTCATTACTGTCTCCCTACTACCTTTCCAATGTTTGTAGGATCTATAGTGATCTCAATTTTTAATCACTAACATTGGCAGCTCATGTTTTCTCTTTTCTCCTTCAGTCTTTCTAAGGGGGTTATCAGTTTTGTTAGTATTTCAGCTTTTTAAAAATTCTCAATATGAAGAGAACAGATTTCATGCATTCCGTAGGTACAGTTCCAAGAAGACAACCACACTTCCCTCACTAACCTGTTGCCCTTTCCCCAATCTCCCTCTCTCCCTCCCCTCTCTTCATCAATTTTTGCAAAGACATAATTTTTATCCACCCTGTTCACAGGTTTAATTTGCCACTAATCATAACATTCAACAAACAAAAAGTAGGAAGACCACCATTCCGCCGGAGTATAGTCAAGGACTAACAATGACAATTATATCCCAAAATGGCTATTTAATTTTTTTTTTTTTGGTATTCTGTATTAACTATCACATATCACAGAAAATATACGCTGTTGTCTTTTTGAGACTGGCTTATTTCACTACGCATAATGGTTTCCAATTGCATCCACTTTGTAACAAAAGACAGGATTTCATTCCTATCTTTATTGAATTTCTTCCTCTTTTTTTATTCATTTGATTCTTAACTCCATTATTTTGTTCTTTCTGCTATTTCTGTAGGTTTTGCTCCTCCTCCTCCAGATTTAGTCTAAGTTTCTCAATGCAAGAGCTTTAAAAAGTTTCATTTTTAAAAATATTTATTTTTTTGAAGGGCAGAGTTAGAGAGAGAGAGAGAGAGAGAGAGAGAGAGGGATCCTCCATCTGCCGGTCCACTCCCCAAATGTCTGCAATGGCTGGAGCTCGGTCCCTCTGAAGCCAGGAGCCAGGAGCCACTCCTGGGGGGTCTCCCACATGGGTTAAGGGATCCAAGGACTCCAACCATCTTCTACTGCTTTCTCCAGACACTAACGTGGAGCTGGATCAGAAGCAGAGCAGCTGGGACTGGAAACAGCTCCAGCATGGAATGCCAGCACCACAGGCAGCAGCTTTACCGGCTATGCCACAGTACCAGTCCCTAAAAAAGGATTTTACACCTTTATTTTTTTAACCAAATACAAGTACTTAAAGCAACAAACTTTACTACACACAGTGCATCTCATAATCATTGACATGCCTTGATTTCATTATCATTCAATTCAAATGGAATATTTGATTTGGATTCATGGATTGTTTTATTGGGCTGCAATCTCCCAGGATTTTGGTGTTGTAAAAGATGAGTTATTGTCATTGATTTCCTCTTAACAATCTCAACTGTTTTAAATGTATTCAGATTATCTTTTATAAGCTCATATGTGATCTATCTCAGTAAAGTCTGCATGGACACTTCAAAAGGATATGTATTTTACAGTTTCCCAGGAATTTTTTGTTTCTTTGCTTTGTTTCATTTTGCTGTAATGTTTCATCCATAATAATTAGGTTAAGTTAGATTTATTTTAAATATTCTATATTTTAAGGGATATTTTTCTATGTTTAAAAACAGCTGTTAGAAATCTTTCTCTATAATTGTGTATTTTTCCATATCCCCCTTTAATTCTACCCACTCACATATTTAAATAACTGCTTTTTGGTCATAAATAGTTACAAGTGTTTTCTTTTCTTGTTGCAAATGCATCTTTACCTTGGCTACTGCTTTTTGTCTTAACGTGCATCCTTCCTGATATTTATATAGCTATAGCAATTTTGCTTTGGTTATGCCTGTTTTCACCCTTATATTTTCAGTCTTACTATATTTCTATTTAGCATTTGAATCTTATGAACATCATTTAGCTAGATACTGCTTTTCTTGGAAAATTGGATAAATTTTAGGTTGGATAAATATTACTTTTTAATTGAAGTGCTTAGTCTGCTTTACTTTAATTGAATTACTGTTATGATTGAGTTTGAGTTTGCCAGCATTTTAATTAGACTCATCAGTTGTTTATCTTTTCTTCCTTCCATGGCCTTTTCAAAGTAATATTTTTTCATTATTTATACATTTTATTGATTTTCCCCTTTGCTTCATGTTGGCTTTAGTGATTACTCGACAGAATATGTTGTGCATCTGTATATTATCACTGTCTATCTTCAATCCTGTACCACGTCCCAAACATTGTGAGGACCACTGCTGCAGTTACCCCTCACATAATGTATCCCTGTTGTGTATTTTGCTTCTATGTGTTTTATAAAATGTACAGCACGGTTAGCGTCTGCGCCATCAGGCCGGAGGTGGCGGCGAGGGCCGGTCTTAGTATATGGTTTTCCCCGCCAAGCGGCTGTGCTTGGTGCCATCCATGGAGGGCGTCCGCTGTGGCACCTGGCTGCCGAGTTGAGCCAAATGGCTGCTGGCGGTGCGGTCGATCCAGCCTGAGGAGAAGGAGCGCATTGGCCAGTTCGTCTTTGCCCGGGGCGCTAAGGCAGCCTTGGCTGGTCTTCTGATGATAAGGAAATTAGTTGCA
Organism: Oryctolagus cuniculus; assembly: GCF_051225735.1. Lineage (NCBI taxonomy): Eukaryota > Metazoa > Chordata > Mammalia > Lagomorpha > Leporidae > Oryctolagus > Oryctolagus cuniculus. The sequence continues at coordinate 121,663,265 of NC_142867.1, forward strand.
GAGAAATTGAATATCCCTTGGAATAATATTCGTTTGCAAAGAACTGCAAAAGGAAAATCAGTTCTTGCAAAGGACTCATTGAATCCTTACCCCAATTTCAACTTTAACATCTCATCAAGGGGACTTTGCGGTACTTGCTGCTGAACCTGAACTACAAGTTGGAGTCCATATAATGAAGACTAGTTTTCCAGGTCGCGGTTCAATTCCAGAATTCTTTCATATTATGAAAAGGAAGTTTACCAACAAGGAATGGGAAACCATCAGAAGCTTTAAGGATGAATGGACTCAGCTGGATATGTTTTATAGGAATTGGGCATTGAAAGAAAACTACATAAAAGTCATTGGTGTTGGACTAGGATTTGAATTACAGCGGCTTGAATTTGAAATATCTCCCTTAAACTTGGATATAGGCCAAGTTTATAAAGAAACACGTTTGTTCCTGGATGGTGAAGAAGAAAAAGAGTGGGCATTTGAGGAAAGCAAAATAGATGAACATCATTTTGTTGCAGTAGCTATTAGGAAACCCGATGGATCTAGACATCAAGATGTTCCATCTCTAGATGATTCTAAACCAACCCAGAGGCAGTTTACTATTCTCACCTTTAATGATTTAATATCATCTGCTGTTCCTATGACACCTGAAGATCCTTCATTTTGGGACTGTTTTTGTTTCACAGAAGAAATTCCAATACGAAATGGTACAAAGTCATGATATGATTTCCTAACAAAGTGAAACAAAAAGTATAATTTCACATATTTACAAAAAAAGATGCCTGTTAGTAGCAAATTTTATTGCAGAAAATGGTCTTAAGCAAAATTGAAATTTTTTTTCTCTTAAAAAGCAAACTTCAGTTCCAGTAGCTCACTAAGATATATATTTATCTCTTTTCTAAAATTAGGTTGAATTGCTAGAAATAGAATCTAAAAGTGATTTGTACTCAATATAGAAAAAATAGAAAATACAAATTCACAAAAAGGAAACGTTTAGATTCTATCATTTAGATATGACTGCTCTTAGACCTTGAGTATATTCCAGACCTTTTTTCTTGGCAAATGAATCCATATTAACTTTTTAAAATTTTTTTTAAAAATGAGAACATGCTTATTTATAATTTAGTTTTCACTGTACAAAAACTGTTCCTGAGTTTACCTCTGTGACATGACTTAAAGTGATTCTAAAGTATTCACTTGTACAACTGATATCAGGGTGCTTTGGGGAGAGGTAACAAACGTACTGCATTATTATTTCATGTAACACACAATTCAAAAAATTGTCATTAAGGATGTGGGTTTTTTGTTTTCTTTTTCTTTCTTTCTTTTTTTTTTTGACTTGGCCTCAGTTTATTGGTTTTTACCTTGGTCTCATTCCTCTCCCAATCACAAGAGCTGCTATTTAATTTCCTGGTTTAAATCTTCATAAATCTGCATCTAGAAGTCAGGACATACCATTTCCCCCCATTTGTTTGTCATTTAGGAAGACTTCTTCCAAAAGCCCCTAGAAAACTTCCCCCAGTTTCCACTGACTCACATCAAGTCACAGAGAAAGCCAATGTTTAACATTTTTAGACTCTGTTAAAAGTAGACTGTTGTAAACGAAGAAGCTATGGCAGGTTTGGCAGAAATGGCAAAGTCCATTACCGGCCAAAAGAAAGATGTGGTGCAATGTACTCAGTTTCCTCTGTGTTAGACATTTGGTTGTTGTGATTTATTACTGTTAGCAGTGATGCAGTAAATATCTTACATTTTGAGGTACTTGCTTAATTACGTCCTTAAGAAAGTTTTTAGAAGTGGAATAATTGGCTCAAAGTGCTTAAATATTTTTAGAGCTTGGTAAGTATTGCCGTATTGCTCTTTAAAAGATTGTGCAATTTACACCTCCAGATAGTAGTATGTTAGTGACTATTCCCCACTTATGTATTCCTGGTCAGCTATAGGTATTATTTTTTTTCCACTGTGTTCAGTGTTTGCCACTACAACTGAAAAATGGTATGTCATTTTTTAAATTTGTATTTTCATTAAAATAAGGTCGGTAAAAAAAATAAAATGTACAGCACATTTTTGCATTTAAACTGGTAAGAGCCCTTTTTAGCGATTTGGAACTATATATAAAATAAATGTCAAAAATCTTCCATATTTTGTTCCAAGTATTTACTCTTTCTGTTGTTCATTCTTTCCTGTACATGCTAGTTTACATTATATTATTTTTTAAAGATTTTATTTTTTTTTAAGATTTATTTTATTTACCTGAAAAACAGAGTTACAGAGTGGCAGAGAGAGAGAGAGAGAGAGAGAGAGAGGGAGGCCTTCCACCTGCTGGTTCACTCCCCAGATGGCCGCAAAGGCCAGAGCTGCACCGATCCAAAGCCAGGAGCATACTCCAGGTCCCCCACATCGGTGCAGAGGCCCAAGGACCTGGGCTATCTTCCACTGCTTTCCCAGGTAATAGCAGAGAGCTAGATTGGAAGAGGAGCAGCCGGGACAAGAACCGGCGCCCATATTGGATGCTGGCACAGCAGGCAAGGGCCTCAACCTGCTGTGCTGCAGTGCCGGCCCCAAGATTTTATTTATTTATTTGAGATATATACAGACTGTTAGAGACAGAGAGAAAGGTCTTCTTCCATCCACTGGTTCACTCTTCAAATGGCCACAACAGCCGAAGCTGAGCTAATCCAAGGCCAGAAGCCAGGAGTTTCTTCCGGGTCTCCTATGCGGTGCAGGTGCCCAAGCATCTGGGCCATCTTCTACTGCTTTCCTGGGCCATAACAGAGAGCTGGATCAGAAGAGGAGTAGCTGGGACTAGAATTGGTGGCCACATGGGATGCTGGTGCCACAGACGGAGGATTAACCCAATGAGCTACAGTGCTGGCCACTATTGATTTATTTATTCACCTGAAAGAGAGACAGAGACAAAGAGATTTCTTCCATCTGCTGCTTCACTCCCTAAATGGCCTCAACAGCCAGGGGTGGGCCAGGTCAAAGCCTGGAGCCAAGAACTCCATTCTGGTCTCCCATGTGGGTGGCAGGGACTCCGGTACTTGGGCCTTCATCTGATGCCTTTCCATGCACATTAGCAAGAAGTGGACTAGAACTGAATTAGCCAGGGATCCACCAGACATTACATTATGGGATGCAGGTGGCCCAGGGGTTTAAACTCTCTTCCAGTCTTCTATCTAAGCTGCTATAATGAATTACCATACATGGCTTATAAGCAACATAAAAGTTCCTCTCAGAGTTACAGAGGCTCAGAAGTCTAAGAAACAGGTTCTGGCAGATTTGGTGTCTGCTGAGAGCTGTTTCCTGTTGGACAGATGGCTCTCTTCTTCCTGTAATGTCAGCTGGTATAAGGACGAAAGGAGTTCTCTGTTATCCCTTTTATATTGGCACTAATTGTGTTCATGAGGGCTTCACATGTATGACCTAATCATTCCTCCAACCACCAAGAGTGTCACAATGAAAAATAAGTTACCACTTATGGCCTCTGGGGCACATATAGCACCAGGATAACTGTCCGTTAGAGGGGAGAGAATTCGATCTTTCAGGGAGACTTGGACATGGTTTTGTTGTTTTTTTTGTTGTTTTTTTTTTTTTTTTTTTTTTTTTGACAGGAAGTGGACAGTGAGAGAGAGAGAGAGACAGAGAGAAAGGTCTTCCTTTGCCGTTGGTTCACCCTCCAATGGCCACCACGGCTGGCGCGCTGCGTCCGGCGCACCACGCTGATCCGATGGCAGGAGCCAGATACTTCTCCTGGTCTCCCATGGGGTGCAGGGCCCAAGTACTTGGGCCATCCTCCACTGCTTTCTTGGGCCACAGCAGAGAGCTGGCCTGGAAGAGGGGCAACCGGGACAGAATCCGGCACCCCGCCCGGGACTAGAACCCGGTGTGCCGACACCGCAAGGCAGAGGATTAGCCTAGTGAGCCGCAGCGCCGGCCGGACATGGTTCTTTACTGACATTAATTCTAGAAGGTGTAAATCATCATGATAGCGTACTAGTCAGATTAGAGGTCCCGGGGCAGATGTTGAGTGCAGAGACCCAAACACTTGGGCCTTGGAAGAGATTAAAGAAATGGGAGTAAAATAGAGGCTAGCTTTGTGGCATAGTAAGTTAAGTTACCACTTGTGATGCTGCCATCCCATTCCAGAGTGCTGGTTCCCTAAGTCCCGGCTGTTCCACTTCTCATCCAGCTCCCTGCTAATGTGCCTAGGAAAGCAGCAGAAGATGGTCCAAGTATTTGGGGTCTTGTCACCCACATATGAGTCTTGGATAGAGTTTCAGTCTGCTGACTTGTGCTGGCCCAACCCCAGCCATTGTGGCCGTTTGGGGAGTGAACCAGTGGATGGAATATTTCTCTCTTTGTATAAATAAATATATTATTAACCCTGAAGTTATGGTACTAAACAGGTGAAAAATTAATCCAATTATGATGCTTAGAGATGGGGCTTTAGGGAAGTGAATTAATAGATCAGGTCATTAGGGTGGGGCCCCAAGAAAGAATCCTGTTGATTGTACAAAGCCAGAAAGACCACAGACTGTTAGAGAGAAAATTGCATGCTCACTGCCTTGCTATGTGATGCCCTGTGCCACCCCAGGACTCTGCCAGAGTTTCAACCCTGGGGACCTACTTGATCTTGCAATTTGAACCCCCGAACTTTGAGTGAAATAAATATTTTCTCTTTGTATGTTAACTGTCTCCAATATTTCATTATAGTAAAGAAGACCTGCTCATAAAAGAGGCCTACCCAGGTCAAATGACCAGCAATTTTAGTTCATATAAATCTCGCAGTGGGCCTAGTGAGTTCCCCACCCATCCTGAGGTTATTTGCCCAGTTTCAGAAAGCATCATATGAACAGACATACTTAGCAGATGGCTTCATCCCTATGCAGGTTTCCTGACTGGTGAATTAAGGGTTATTAAGGTGGGAAAGGACAAGAGGAAGGCATGAAAAATGTCTCTACCTAAGAAAGTATTGAATCGGGTTCAATCCTTGTTCTTGGAGGGATTTCAGAGGCTAGTGCCACCATCAAGGACTTGACAGATTCAGAGATGGCAATCCCCACCAACATCCACTTTCAGCTTATCTTTTTGATGTGCACAGAAGACAAATGGATCTTGGAGAATGACAATGATTATAAATTTAATCAGGTATTGGCTTCAATTGTAGCCTATATCATTCACTGAGTCTTAAACAAAATGCAAACTTCTCTTTGGCACCTCAATTACAGGTTCTATTTAATGTGAAATTTATCTTTTTCATCTTCCCTGACATTAGAATATTCCTGCTTCTTGACTACATGCTATATTTCATTTGACATAATGTTTTTTCCAGTATGAATGAGAATGTGAACCTAAGAGTTTTCTATTCATGAAGGAGTTATTTTGTGGGAGATGTTTGTTCTGACTCCACAGACAGATCACAATCTTCTGAATTGCTTTATATTTTCAAAGGAACATTGATGTTGTTTGCTCTGATAATCCTTTCAAAGGGAGGATTATATTTATGTGGTGTTTAGAATTGAAACAGGGCCTAACATCCTATTAGAATGTATCGCATTCCAATGAAATATGCTTAGATGATCATTAAGAATTTAAAGATGAAAGTCATAGGCAGATACACAGAGGAAATTAAAATTTCAAGTGGTAGTAATGGGATTAAATAACAAATACACTTATAGATCAGCTAACAACCAGTATTCTGTTCTGAGAACTGTGTCGCTAAACAATTTTGTTGCATGACCTTCATAAAGTGTGTTTACACAAATCTAGATGGTATAACCTACTACATACCTAGGCTACATGGCACATATATTATGAGTCTATTGCAACTAAACAGCATAAAATTATATGAAGCACAAAAGAAAATGATGCCATTAAGAGATGTATACATGAGGTTGCATACATAAACCAGCAGCATAGCCATTCATTATCATTACCAAATATTATGCATTGCACATGACTGTGTGTGCTGTACTTTCATAGACCAGCGGTGTGGTAGATGTGTTCGCACCAGCATCTCCATAAACATGTGAGTAATGTGTTGCACTATGACACTATGATGGCTGAGATGTCCCTGAGTAGTAAGAATTTCTAAACTTTATTATAATCTGTGGGTCCAGTGTCACATGTGCAATCTTTCACTCACTGTACATGATACATACTTGCTTCTCTGTTCCAGTTAACGGTAGCATTCTGAAGGAGTGGAAACCTGTCATTCAAAAATGCCCCATTTTAAAAAAGATTTATGTATTTATTTACTTGTCTATTTATTTGAAAGAAAGAGTGACAGAGGGAGAGAGAGAGATTATTCATTTGCTGGTTCACTCCCCACATTGCTACAATGGCTCGGGCTGGGCCAGCCCAAGTCAGCAGACTGAAATTCTATCCAAGTCTCCCATGTGGGTGACAGGACCCCAGGTACTTGGACCATCTTCTGCTGCTTTCCTAGGCACATTAGCAGGGAGCTGGATGAGAAGCGGAACAGCCGGGACTTAGGGAACCAGCACTCTGGAATTGGATGGCAGCTCCGCAAGTTGCAATGTAACTTACTATGCCACAAAGCCAGCCTCTATTTTACTCCCATTTCTTTAATCTCTTCCAAGGCCCAACTGTTTGGGCCTCTGTACTCATGTGGAAGACCCTGGTAAATCTCCTGGTTCCTGGCTTTGGCCTTGTTTAGCCCTGGCCATTGCAGCCATCTGGGAACTGAACCTGTAGACAGAAGATCTATCTAACTGAATCAGCAGATGGAAGACCTCTCTGAGTATTCCTACCACCCCCATCCCCATAACTCTTTCAATAAATAAATAAATCTTTAAAAAATGTATTGTATAATCCTCCACCTGCAGCGCCTGCACACCGGGTTCTAGTCCCGGTTGGGGCGCCGGATTCTGTCCCGGTTGCTCCTCTTCCTGTCCAGCTCTCTGCTGTGACCCGGGAGTGCAGTGGAGGATGGCCCAGGTCCTTGGGCCCTGCACCTGCATGGGAGACCAGTAGAAGCGCCTGGCTCCTGGCTTCGGATCAGTGTGGTGCGCCAGCTGCAGTGGCCATTGCGGGGGGGGGGGGGGGTGAACCAATGGAAAAAGGAAGACCTTTCTCTCTGTCTCTCTCTTTCTCACTGTCCACTCTGCCTGTCAAAAAAAAAATGTACTGTAGCTATGGAATGCATGCCTTAGGGCCAAAATAAAATAAAAGTGAAATTGATTTTTTTGTCAAAGATTTGCAGGGGACAATTTTTTGTACCTCTCCTGGATTTCCTTAAACTGAAAGATATACAAGAGGGGCCACCTAGGAAGACTACTATCACAGAGTCCTTGAGAAAATTGTCTTTAAAATGAAGTAAATGGGAATCAGTCATAAGAGAGACTCTGTCACAGATCCCAAGGTAAAACTAAATGTAAGGCTATTTCCAGCAATGTACTAGGAGAGTGATACAACTTTGCTTTCTAGCTTCTTCCTACGCTACCCCGTTTCCTGTTCCAGAATGCTCAAGCCTGAACATTTGAAAAGAGTAAAATGTTCACACACTCTAACTGAATACTGTGAGTTTTTAGAGGGCATCATTTGAGCCTCAAATTCAGTAAAGATTTGTGCCTAATAAAATAGGTATAATTTCTTTACTATCTTTTGCCTCTGAACGCCTAGATTTTTCTTAAAAATAACTATACTTTTTCTCAATCATTTCTGCATTGAAAGGGAGTTAAGATTTTAGTGTCAATCACTTCTGCATTGAAAGGGAGATAGGTTTGTGTCCAGTGTGGTGGCTAAGTTTGCGGAGACATCACCTAGGTCACAAGCATCCTGCAATGCAAGCATCCTGTATCAAAGCTCCAGTTCAAATCATGGCTGCTCCACTTTATATCCAGCTCCCTGCTAATGTGCCTGGGAAAGCAACAAGTGCTAGGACCCCTTAATCCACCTGGAAGACTCAGATGGAGTTCTGGGCTCCTGGCTTAGCCCTTGCCATTGCAGCCATCTGGGGGAGTGAACCAGTGGATGGACCATCTCTTTCTCTCTCTCTCTCTCTCTCTCTCTCTCTCTCTCTCTCTCTCCCTCTCCCTCTCCCTCTCCCTCTCCCTCTCTCTCTCTCTCCCTCTGCCTTTCAAAGAAATAAATGTTTTTTAAAAATATTTTAGTTTAAGATTGTGTTATTTCTTGTGAGTTTTGAACATCACTGGACCAAGAGTTTGATTTAGCAGCTGAGAATAAGGTCAGTAATTTTGCATCTTCTGAAACTTCAAGGCATACTTTTCAGGGCACAGTTTCACCTCTGAAATCTGTGGTGAAGCCATGTTTACTGGTGGTAAGGAGTGGAGTTTGGTGTCCAGTAGTTTCAGGGAGGGCGTTTTGACCTTTATGTGCTTTGATCTATTTACCTGCAAACTCAAATCTGAGGATGACTTGTTAGGCAGCTGTTCACCTTTTCTAAGTGACTTTGCTTCAGTGTTTCCAAGAAGTGAGGAAGCGGAGTAAGATGTTTCTTGGCACATGTACCTAAGATAAGTCTGTTGTTGTGTTGGAAATATTTGCTCTGAGATGAGTTAGATACTGATAATTTCATTCCATTTTTCTATTAGAGGATAAAATCAGAGGTAAATACCACGGACAATTTCTATCTGGATAGCACCAAGGGGAATGACACAGTTCTCCCCAGAGCAGGTAGACTTGAGGTCTCATACAATGTAAAGGTCTGAATGACCACGTTGGGTTTGCTGGGAGTCTCTAATGCCATTTTGGGAAGAAATCATATTATTTTAAATTTTGCACATTATAGAATATTCTTGAAAATTATGTTCTAAGGAAAACACAGTCCATTAAAACTAGGTTATATATGGGAATGAGTATTTAGCCTAGCAGTTAAAATGCCAGTGTTCCACATCAGAGTATCTCCCAGCTCCAGTGCCTGTCTGGGAGGTAGAGGTGATGGCTCAAATAGTTGGACTCCTACTACCCAAGTGGAAAAATTGGATTGAGTTGCCACTGTCCAGCTCCCTTCTTAGTCCATCCATGGTCATTGCAGGCATTTGGAGAGTGAACCTGTGCATAGGAGCAGTTTCTTGACTCTCTCTCTCTCTCTCATTCTTTCTCTCTCTCTGTCTTTCTCTTTTATGATGATGTGTTTACTTATTTGAAAGGTAGAGTTCCAGAGAGAGAGAAGGAGAGACAGAGAGAGAAAGAGAGAGAGATCTTCCATCCACTGGTTCACTCTCCAAATGTCCACAACCACCAGGGCGTGGCCAAGCCAAAGCCAGGAGCCAGGAGCTTTATCTAGGTCTCCAATATACAATGAGTGCAAGGACCTAGGAGCTTGGACCAACTTCCACTGCCTTCCCAGGCACACCAGAAAGAAGCTGGGTTGGAAGTTTAGCCGCTGGGACTCAAACCAGCATCCACATGTGATGCCAGCCCTTAACTACTATGCCACAGTGCTCGCCCCTCTCTCTCTTTATGTTTCTTTCTCTCTCTTTCTCTCTCTCTCTCTCCACTGCTATCTTTCAAATAAATAAATAATTATAATAATTTCAAATATGTTACATTATCCAAGATGGAAATAAATGCTGAGTATGGTACAAAGTAAGGTAGTGCAGAAAGTAGCCATGAGGATCAAGAGTTGGGGGGGTGAATTATGTTGCATAAGACCAAGAAAGGACTCTGGAGGCAATTCTGAAAGAGGAAAAGAAGCTAAACATTCACCGATTTGAGTTAAGTGCAGCAGGCGTAGGAAAAGCTGTCATAAAGACCATAAGGTGGTAATGGATTTGAGAAATTCAGGAAGAAACCAGAGGGGTGGGCATCGTGGTACAGCGAGTTAAGCTGCAGCTTAGGATGTTCACAGCCCATATTCCAGGGCCTGGGATCCAGTTCTGTCTCTGCCTCTAATTCAACTTCCTGGTACTATACCCTAGCAGATGAAAAGTAGCCGATGATGGCCCAAGTGATTGCCACCTACAAGGGAGACCTGAATGGAGTTTAAGGATCCTGGTTTCAATCTGGCTCTTACAGGCATTTGAGGAGTTGTATTTGGAAGATTCTCTCTCTCTCTCTCTCTCTCTCTCCTCTCTCCTCTCTCCTCTCTCCTCTCTCCTCTCTCCTCTCTCTTCTCTCTCTCTGTATGTGTGTGTGTGTCACACTACTTTTCAAATAAATAAATCTTTTTTTAAAAAAAAGAAGTATCAAGAAAGCTATGTTGTTAGAATATGATGAAGAAGGAAAGGGTAGTAGATTAGAACAGGTGTTGAGGTATAGTAAGTTAAGCCACTGCTACGCCTGTATTCCATCTCAGAGGGCCCGGTTCAAGTCCCAGCTACTCTGCTCCTGATAAGCTCCTGCTAATGCACTGGAGAGGAAGCAGATGATGATCCCCCACCCACACACACCCATGTGGGAGAATGGATGGAGTTCCAGGTTCCTGGTTCAGCCTGGCCCAGCCCTGTTTGTTGCAGGAATCTGGGGAGTGAACCAGCAGATGGAAGAGCTCTGTCTCTCCATCTCTCTCTTTCTGTTGGTCTGCTTTTCAAGTATATGAAAATAAAAACAAATAGCATTTTAAAAATAATTAGGAGATGTATGTGAGAGATAAGTAGTGTGCTGTCTTCTAGGCTGCGATCAGGAGCTGGGATTTAAGGTAAAGGGGCACTTGGGAGGATTTTACGTAGTAAAGAAATTAGATACGATATTCATTTTATTTAAGATTTATTTATTTATTTGAAAGAGTTACACAGAGGGAGAAGGAGAGGCAGAAAGAGAGAGAAAGGTCTTCTATCCATTGATTCGCTCCCCAGATGGCTGCAGTGGCTGGAGCCTTGCTGATCCAAAGCCAGGATCCAGGGGCTTCTTCCAGATCTCCCATGTGGGCACAGGGGCCCAAGGACTTGGGCCATCTTCTGCGTTCCCAGGCTGTAGCAGAGAGCTGCACCAGAAGCAGAGCAGGCAGAACTCAAACCAGCCCCCAAACAGGATGCCAGCACTGCAGGAGACAGCTTCACCCATTACACCACAGCGCTGGCCCATGGTATTCATTTTAAAAGGATCATTAGGTCTACTGTGTGGAGAAAAGTTTATAGGAGTCAAGAATAGGGTCAGTTAGACAGACAGGACCAGATGAACTAGGGACAGCCTGATGAGCACTGGATGAGAGTCGGCAGTAGAGGTGAAGGTTCTGGGTCCAGAACACCCTGGAAGAGAACAGACAGCACTTGTTATGGGATGAGATTTACAGAAAGGAAGTCCAGGGCCTGAGTGTGTGGGTGCTTAACAAGACTATTCATTAGTTTGGAAACAATAGATGACAAAATAGGTTTACGTCTGGAAAACAAATATTTATTTTAGATTAGGTTGATATTCCTAGTTAAAAGCCAAGAGGAAATATCAAGGAGACAAGTGAATTTCCAAGTTTTGCATTCATGAGGGTTTAGAATCAGAGCTACCTTGCTGGGGCACATCACCATAGAGATAGTATTAAAGTTGCTGGGTGAAAGTGAATATGCAGAGAGAGCGCAAAAAAACATAGGACTGAGTTCAGAGGATTCCAGCCCTGAGAAGCCAGGGAGAGAGGGACTCCAACAAAGGAAGAGATGGTCAGCCAGGTAAGGGAAGAGCTGGGGACATAAGTAGTCCTCCCATCAAACAAGAGGGTGCCTTGAGCTCAGGATGATCACATGTCAAATGCTACGAAAACTGAGTGAGAGGAAGAAGCGGCTCTGATGACTGGACCTGGTGAGATGAAAGTCTATAGTGACCTAGACTGCAGTGCAGCAGTGATGTCAGAAGATCCCAGTTAGGATCAGTTAAAGATCAAAGGATTGTAAAGAAGTCCTGACAATAAATATGAACAAATCACAGTTTTTGCTATGAAGTGGAGGAGAGGAAGGAGGCAGGGTTGGTGGCTATAGGGTTGTACAGGGATCAATAGAGACGTTCTTGTTTGTTTTTGAGACAGAAACTATTACAACATTCTGTGTGCTGCTGGGATAAGCCAGGGGAGTGGGGGAAGCAGGCTGTCAACTGGTAGGAGGAGAGGAAGGGATTCTTTCAGGAGGCAAGAATGATGGCGTCTTTGTGGACGTGGAGGGGGTGAGAGAGAAGACATTGAGTCTAGAAGCAAGATCAAGGGGAATTCTGACTCAAACCTTTGCATTTAAGACAGAGACACTCCCTGAGAGACTCCCTTTAGTCAAGACCCAGCTGAAGGCTTCCAACTTTGTGGTAAATTGAGAAAGATGAGCAGACTCCAGAAACTAGAACAAATGGGGACTGAAAGGACAGGCTTCATGTAAGTGGGGACTAGACACACTGCACTTGTGGCATCTGATGACTTCCTACGCCCTTTTTTGTTTCAAAAAATTTTTTTTATTTATTTGAAAGTCAGAGTTTTAGAGAAAGCAGGAGATGCACACACACACATGAGAGAGAGGGAGAGAGAGAGAGAGAGAGAGAGAGAGAGAGAGAGAGATATCTTCTATCCGCTGGTTCACTCCCCACATGGCCAGGCCAAAGCCAGGAGCCAAGAGCTTCATCCAGGTCTCCCACGTGGGTGCAGGAGTCCAAGCACTTGGGACATCTTCCACTGCTTTCCCAGGCACATTAGCAGGGAGCTGGTTTGGAAGTGAAGCAGCCAGGACTGGAACACGCACCCATAGTGGATACTGGTGCTGCAGGTGGCAACTAAACCTGCTGATCCACAATGCCAGCCCCTACTTCTAGTGATAGATCATTTCCAGATTACACTGGTTATCCCAGGATCACTGGGGAGCAAATCCAATCCAGCTGAGCCTTCCCAGTGGTTTCATGTAAGCTAGAAGCTGGGTATGAGAAGAAAAGTTATCAGTAAGCATTGTCTGGATATATTGGTAAATGCTAAAGATTTCTAATAGTATCCTCTTAATAAGATAATGGGTAAAAGTCAGGCATTGATTCCAGGTCTGAGGACAAGAAGAGCCAGCTTAGAAACATGCTTGCTGACAAGGACCAAAAACCTCATCAGTCATTTCAAGAGTGCAGTCACAAAAATAAAAACTGGTCCTCTCTATATGGCCAATTTATTATAAGTGTGCATGTGTTGGCAAACACATGCAATATATGTGCATAATCTATGGTTTTACAAAATAAGGAGAGCTGTTAAATAACTCCAATTTTAGCATTTCATTTATTCTTTTCATTTTTAAAATGGACAAATGTAAAGCAATACAGAAATGTGAAGCAAACATTTATACACTGTTTAAGGAATTATTATTAGCAGATACCCTTGTAACTCAAAGACTAAACATAATAATACAGAAACATCTCTGTCTTCCTGATCTATAATACTTTTTAGTCATTTTGCCCTAGAAATAGTCATTATTCTGACTCTAGTGATAATCACATGCTGGCCTGTGTGATTTGATACAAACATCTCTAATTTCCTTTCCATACACATACCTACACACACACACTCACACACACTGTTAAAATTATCCAATGTGAGGGCCAGTGTTGGGGAGCAGCAGGTTAAGCCACAGCCTTTGATACTGACATCCCAGAGCAGAGCGCTCCTTTTATCCCAACTGAGGCTCCATTTCCAATCCAGCTTCCTGCAAATGTGCCTGGAAAGAAAGTGGAAGGTGGCCCAAATGCTTGGGCCCTGCCACTCATGGGAGACCTGGGTGGAGTTCTAGCCTCCTGGCTTTGGCCTGGCACAGCTCTGGCTGTTTCAGAGAGTAAACCAGCAGGTGAAATATTTCTGTCTTTGTCTCTCTGTCTCTCTCCCTCTTTCTGTAACTCTGACTTTGAAATAAAATTAAAATAAGAATGAAATAAAATTATCCAATGCTGCTTATTAAAGCATGGTAAGTAAGACTATATTCAGGACCATCACAGTAGATATGGGCATAGCAATGGAGTTCTGCAGTGGGAGAGAGATGGGCTCAATCTGTATAACACAAGTGCCAATGGCAATTTATAAGCAAGGGTGGGTGTTCATGAATGGGAAATGATGGGAAGTCATGGGGTTTCTAGCTGAGCTGACTGAGGCAGATTCTTTCAAAGACAGCCCTCAGTGATCAAACATCTCCTAGGGAATGGTGGAAGAAGTGCATCCTGGACAGATATCAAGGGTGATCCGATATGGAGGGTAGCAGTTTTTACTACCCTGACTACGTGAGGTTATTTGCTAAAACTGGAATGTACAAGGAAGTGTACGAATGGCCCTAGAAGAAGTTTCAGGAACCTGAGTAGAGTTTTGCCAGAGGAAGAGCCACAGTCTTCACATAACACACATTCCCAAACCCCAAGGACTTCTACCTTGCGATGCGAATGTGCAATGACTCCTTCTGGGAGGGCAGAAATGAGTATGAGGCAATAGCCATCAGATAATCTCTGAGATAGGAACCTAACCCTTATCACACTATCCAGCCTCACATTTGAAGAAAGTAGTCAAAGTACTTTTTCTGAATAAACATGCTTCCCAAGGGACTTGAGACCTTAAGGAATTCACTTTTCTAGATTAGCCATGAAAAAATTGGAATTGAAGAAATCAACCTCTTTGTGCTACCAGCATCCATAGACTCTCTTTGTTTAAGATTTTATTTATTTATCTGAGAGGTAGAGTTATAGACAGTGAGAGGGAGAGACAGAGAGAAAGGTCTTCTATCCACTTGTTCACTCCCCAAATGGCCGCAACAGCTGGAGCTGAGCCAATCCGAAGCCAGGAGCCCGGAGCCAGGAGCTTCTTCTGGATCTCCCGTGTAGGTGCTGGGGCCCAAGGACTTGAGCCCAAGCACTTCTTCTACTGCTTTCCCAGGCCATCACAGAGAACTGGATTGGAAGAGGAGCAGCCAGGACTAGAACCAGCACCTACATGGGATGCTGGCACCATGGGTGGAGGATTAACACACTGTACCACAGCACCAGCCCCAGAACCCCGTTTTGATACTAGATGTTCTCCAGCAGGTGACTTCTTCCACGGAGGGGTGTGTGTGTGTGTGTGTGTGTGTGTTTAACTTCCCAAGTTTCATTTCCTGAAAACCTTACTAATGCCATTTTCCCATTCCTAACAATCAGGCTTCACAGCCACATCCGTAACATCTACTGAGAGCTTACTCTGCATCAAGCATTTTGCGAGGTGTTTTACATCACCAAGTGTGTTACATTACTTGATCTTGGTATTAGTCGTCCAAGGTAGAACTCATCATTATGTTAATTTTACAAATGAGAAAAGCCGAAGTCCCAGGTAGTACATCTTGTAAATGTCAAAAGTAATTTTGACCCTGATCTATCTTGCTGGGATTTGCAATATTCTTTCTAATTACAGCATATTCTACAAATTTAGTAACTAATTCAAATTGAGGTAGTAGTCACAGATATTACACACACAGTATAGTCTGAGCATAATAGGTTGATTTGTATCTACCCATGTTACGAAATGTAAATAGATCTTTTTAGTCAATCAATGTCTCAAGGTAGTTTTACAGGTGTTAATGAGTAGAAATTGTTAGTTTTATCTAAAGATTTATTGCCTCAATATGTCTTAACAAAGGTGAATTTATAGTTGTAGACAGAAATTATGTAAAGAAAATCTTATCAAATAACATATAAGTTATGAAATAAGAAGGTTAGGAAGCAGGGCATTTTTAGACAAATGTAGAATAATAGAGACTTCTTAATAATACACAAATCAGAAATGTAGAGGGACTTTCTATAACAATAGCACTAAATTTTAGTTAAATTACACTCAACAAACTAATTTTTTCTCTCCGACAAGTAAGAGAAATATCCAATATACAAGGGCAAGAAAATGAAACAAAAACCAACCAACCAATCACCACTTCCAACAACAACAACAATTGGAACCAACAGGCAAATGGAGAATCAGGAATTAACCTATGAATGAATGCCAATATACTTGTCAAATAGAAAGAACAGTCGTTGTTCTCTCCTTCGGGATGGAGGACAGGGTCATGAGACTCCTGTGTTAATCCTGTATCCAGCAAGTGAGCTGAGTTAGTCCGGGATAGTTAACATCACTCAGCTCCTGGGTGGAGCAAGTGATTACTGCTTTTGGAGTAAGCCATTCAAAATTCCAGCTCTCAGAGAATACCAAACTTGAGATAATACTTATCAATTATTCTGCTCACAAGAAACAAAACATATATATCACGTGAGTAATTGGCAGAAACAATAGAGCACTAATTTACGTACCCAAGAAATTAAGATACTGAATTATCAGAGACAGTAGTAAAATGTGTTAAACTTTTACAGAATTAAGTGCAAAATACAATGGCCATCAAATGAAAAGGAAATTGAAAAATAACCAGTAGTGCGTATTCGGCATAGTGGTTAAGATGCCACTTAGGGTATTTACACTCCTGGGTTTGAGCCCTGGGTCAACTCTCTATACCAATTTCCTGATAATATGCACCTTGGGAGGTATCAAGCAATGATTCACATAGTTGAGTTCTTACAATCCATGTGGGATACCAAACTGAGTTCCTGGCGCCTACCTTTGGCCTGTCTGTTGAGAACATACAGGGAGTAAACCAGTAGATGAAATATCTGTTTCTCTGCTTTTCAAATAAATTCAAACAAATACATAAATTTTTTTAACTTTTATTTAGTAAATAAAAATTTCCAAAGTACAGTTTATGGATTACAATGGCTCCCCCCCCATAGTTTCCCTCCCACTCGCACCCCTCCCATCTCCCGCTCCCTCTCCCATTCCATTCACATCAAGATTCATTTTCGATTCTCTTTCTATACTAAATCGATCTTCTGTATATAAAGATAATTGAAAAAAAAAAACCCAGAGATCAAAATATAAAGGATCAGTAAAAAGACATGGAGAATAAAATAAGGATGTTTTGTTTATATAAACTTTTTTCTCAGAATGAGATATAGAGCCGAAAAAAATCATTATTTGAAGATATAGTAGCTAAACATTTTCCAGATATGTATACAGAAATATAAATATTATATAATCAATAATTTTTTAAAAGACACATATCTACTCCTTGACATATTTTAGTGAATTGGGAGAACAATGAAAAAGGGAAAACCCTAAAAACACACAGGGCAACGGAAGGGGATGGAGGACGAAGAGGGAGAGGGAAAGAGAAAGGGAGAGAATACATAAATGTTTAATACATTAAAAAGAAACAAACGGGGCAAGCACTGTGGCATAGGAGGCTAAGCCTCAGCCTGAGGTGCCAGCATCCCATTTGGGCACTGGTTCAAGTCCCAGTTCGAGTCCCAGCTGTTCCACTCTGATCCAGCTCTCTGCAATGGCCTGGGAAAACAGTGGAAGATGGCCCATGTGCTTGGGCCCCTGCACCCCTGTGGGAGACCCAAAAGAAACTCCTGGATCCTGGCTTCAGATGGACTCAGCCAGTTGAGGAGTGAACCAACGGATGGAAGACCTCTCTCTCTGTCTCTCCCTCACTCTGTCTGTAACTCTACCTCCCAAGTAAAGAAATAAAATCTTAAAAAAAGGATAAAAATGTAACTTTGAAAATATGTAGATAAAAGTTAAAATATAAATAAACACTTAAAGGAACCTACTGTATAGAATTTAAGAAATTAAAAAATTAAAGATTAAAATTAAAAATCTAATGAATGAATCAAATTAAAGATTAAGCACCACAGATTTAAACCAAGAGAGATGATGGAATTATACTAAGTCCTACAAAGGCAAGCAGAAAACCGAGAGTAAAAGTAAAGAGTTGAAGCAACCTGGAGGTGAGTTTGCGAGGGTCTCATCAAAAAATGGGATGAGAAGAATGAAAATGGGCTGGAGAAATTATTAGCTGATTTTCCAAAACCAATGAAAAGCAAAGCATAACCAAGAAGAATAGACTCAAGTTACCAAAGGAACTTAAATCAGGATAAATAAAAATAAGTGCAAAACCGAGCATCTTATAGTAAAAAATATAACTTCAAATACAAGGAGAAATAAACAGCAGCTAGAAAGAAAAGACAGATGAATGTGGCCGCCCCCCCCCCAGCAAAATGAAAGCCAGAAAATTGGAGTAATAATTTCAATATGAAAAGAAAACTGCCATCCTGCAGCCTAAACCTGGTGAACATGCCTTTCAGGAAAAATACAGTGAATAAGAACTGAGACAGTTTGCCATCAACAGTCCTCAGCAAAGGAAATCCCAAAGATTTACACAGGCATGAAGTGATCCCAGATGGAACGGCTGAGATAGAAGAAGGAATGTTGAATAAAGGAAATGATAACTACAAGAAAAGCATAAGGACAAATGAATTAGAAATATAGTGTCTTGCAAGTTATTACAAATAGGTTTAAAATATATTACAATAGTATATAAGTCAGGAGAAAGATGGATAAAGAGAAAAGTGCACCAAGGAACATGGGCAGAATTTCAAGAACGGTAGAATAAAATGCTACACAGAATTTCATCATCAAAAAACAATTCAATTGTTGGAAGTTGTTTTTTAGAGATAATGCAAAATATCTGGAAGGTATCCTAAGGGAATACAGCAAATGAGAAATATTCACTTAAGAAAATCAACTGGGTCAGGCATTTGGTGTAACTGGAGGAATCTGCTTTGGATACCCTCAACCCATATAAGAGTGCCTGGGTTCGAGTTCCAGCAATGTTCCCTACTCTGGCTTCCTGCTAATGTGCAGCCCAGGAGGTGGTTCAAGAAGTTGAGTCCCTGCTGCCCATGCTGGGGACCTGGACTGAGTTCCTGGCTCCAGGCTTTGGCATGGCCCAGACTCAGTTGTTGTAGGCAGTTAGGGAGTGAACCAGTAGAAAGATGTTCTGTTTGTCCATCTCTGTCTCTCACACTCTCTCTACCTTTCAAATAAAGAAGGTGTTTTTAAAGTTGAAGAATATCTTAAAAAAGAAAGAAAATCAACTAAGGTTTGGTAATACAGTGAGAGTCTATGACACTTACACTGCATTATGTTCCCTTTCCACTCCCACTCAATTTCTGTGTGACAAAAGCTTCACCATGGTGCTCTACTCTGGGCAGGTGAGGCCAATAAAACAGGGGTTGTGTGCCCCGCCCCAGATTATAGCCTGGGGCTGCAGATTCAGCCCAGGAGGGACAGACTGCCAGCAGTCTCATCTCCTCCAGACCCATGTCACAGACGTCCTGCTCCAGGCAGGCACACGTCTCCTTCTCCACCCAGTCCCAGTCTTGGGAGGGCTGCTCGGCTCCAGAAGCTGCAACTAACAATACTGGGACCCTGACTGCCCACTTCCCAGCTTAACTGTGTTATAGAAACTCCAAGTCAGGAGGCTGGAGAGAGCTGAGAAGGACAGGGGCCTGCTAACCAATCCCCAGTGCCCACTAAAAGAGAGTTGATTTCACTACTTCTCCCACAGCTCCACTGTAGTAGAAAAGGTGGTCTATTTTATTTGTTCATTTTTATTAATGTGTAATATTTGTACCTTTTACATTTTTCAATAGAATATTTCTTTTTTTTTATTTTTTGACAGGTAGAGTGGACAGTGAGAGAGAGAGAGACAGAGAGAAAGGTTTTCCTTTGCCATTGGTTCACCCTCCAATGGCCGCCGCAGCTGGCACGCTGCAGCCGGCGCACCACGCTGATCTGATGGCAGGAGCCAGGTGCTTTTCCTGGTCTCCCATGGGGTGCAGGGCCCAAGCACTTGGGCCATCCTCCACTGCACTCCCTGGCCACAGCAGAGAGCTGGCCTGGAAGAGGGGCAACTGGGACAGAATCCGGTGCCCCGACCAGGACTAGAACCCGGTGTGCCAGCGCCGCAAGGTGGAGGATTAGCCTAGTGAGCTGCGGCGCCGGCCTTGAATATAATATTTCAGCATATGCATACAACATAAACTGATAAAGTCTTAGTACACTTATCTCTTTTTTTATGTTTTGAGTCTCTGAGCTCTTTTCATCCAGTTATTCACACAGTATACCAGTGTAGTTCAAACAGTTCATAAAAAATGGAATTCAAAGGTAAAGTCATTTTGGTGCAAAAAAAACCTTATGCATAGTTTTCTTATCATTCACATTTTCCATGAACTCTTTAAAGGTCTTTCATATGAATGAACCAAAAATGGGGTAAAGTGTGCATATAATTCTTTTATTACCACCTTACATTATTCTGAAATAAGATGGTTTTTAATTGCACCAAAATAAACTTCTTTTAATTCTGTTTTTCCACAAACATTTGAAATATCCTCATACAATACAGTAGTGTGATCTATAGTCAGCCCAGTCTTCTCTGGAACACTGGCGCTTACTGATTTTATCTGAAATCTTTGGTATCTGTCATCTAGTTTCCCTCTATCCGTCTCCTCCCACCTCTCTCATATTCTAATACTCAATATTCTAAATTCATATTGTTTAATTTCTGTCTGCAAAAGAGAATATATAGCATTTGTTTCCCTGTGTCTGGCGTATTTCACATAATATAATGGCTTCCAGCTCCATCTGTTTGCTGCAAATGGCAAGATTTCATTATTTTTCATGACTGAATAATATGCTATTGTATAAATATCCCAGATTTACTTTATCCATCCATCTATCAATCAGCACATAGATTGATTCCATATCTTGAGTACTGTGAATAGTATTGCAATGATTATGGAGTGCAGGTGTCTCAATGATATCTTGATTGAATTTCCCCAGGTTAATAGCCATGTGTGGTAGCTGGATCATACAGTAAATGCATTCTTAGTTTTTTGAGAACTTCCATACTGCCATCCATAATGGCTATACTAATTTGCCTCACAGCAACAGCGTATAAGTGTTCCTTTTCCTCCACAGGCATCTTCACAGGCATTTGTTAATTTTTGTGTTCTGTCCCACGGAAAAAAGCAGGTCAAAATAATGAAAAGCCCTTCAGTTCTCCGTGAAGGGGTAAACTTTATTTGAAAGAGGGTAGAGAACGTCATACCTAAGTGCAATGTTAAAAGCAAAAAAATTTCAGGGGAGAGCAAATAAGTAGAGGCATACAGCTCCATGACACAGACAAAACAGCAGAGCAGACATAACTTTCATGAGTCAGGAAGATCCCTCCTGGAACCACACTCAACCCCAGAGTCAGAAAGGCTAACTGCCACTCTAAACTGCATGCACAAGGGAGCAATCAGAACAGGACAGATTTGAAAGCATTTCTCAGGCTTCACACAGAGCCATCAACACGCAGAAGTCTCACTAGCATATGGATCTTAGACAACTTCTGCCGAACACCGACTGACAGGAAGCCAGGCTTAAAAGTGAAATCATGCCCAACCCTGGAGATCTATAACATTGTCTGCAGGCTTAATATTGAGTCCCCTAGGAGGAATCAGAGAGAAAGCCTCCAAGCCACTCGACCTGGTGAAAATGTCAGGCAAACAAACGTAAACTCCCTGAACTGGGATATACTCAAAGTCACACATACATCCAATAATAAAGGATAAAGGCCTTACTTGCTAAGGATTCTTAAACAGAACCTTGACAAATGGCTTAGGCCATCCCAGAGGCCACTTCTAGGTTAAAATATAGAGTACAGATTAAAGATACATGAAGCAAAAAAAAAAATGACTAAGAATTTAGTGATAGACTTTGAAAAATTCATTAAGCCAAATATAAAAACATTCATATTTATAAGCATATTGATGAACTAAACAAAAAATTATTAAGCAATTGATAACAAAACAAAAACTCCAAAAAGAAAAGAGAATCAGAATACTGGGTTGCTGCTATATATATAATGGCATTTTCAACAAAACACAAGGATACATGCAAAAAAAAAAGAGGATAATGTGACTCAAAAGGGGAGAAACAGGCTACAGAAATTGCCTTAGAAGTGGTTGACAGGGTACAGATAACAGTCAAAGAACCCACAAAAGGACAAATATATTCAAAGAACTAAACAACCATGATTCCAAAAATAAACTCAGATACAATGATAATACCTAATCAAGCAGAGACAATCAATAACGATGTAGAAATGATTTTCAAAAAATGGAAATTAGTAACATTAACACGTATAGTAATCAAAATAAATAATTGCCAGAGAAGCTCATAGATCTAAGATGGCAGAAGAGAGAAAGGTAAAATTTAAGACAGATCAATTAGATATTGTGCAATTTGAAGGTTCTAGAGAAAAATGTATGAAGCTAAATCAACAGAGCTTCACACAAAAATTTTTGAAGAATTAATAGTCAAAAAGTCCCAAAATTTGATTAGAAACTTTAATTTTGTTATCCAAGAAGTTTTATAAAGTGCAAATAGAATAAATGCCAAGAGATCCAAGCACACTCATAACGATAAAAATTCTGCAGACAAAATAAACAGAAAATATTGAAGCAGCAAGGAAAAAAGACTCAAAATATACAGAGGGGGTAAAAAAAATATGATAAGATTAACAGCTGACTTCTGATTCAAAACAATTGAATTCAGAAAGCAGTGGGAAGACATTCAAAATGTTAGAAGAATTTAAAAATGGGAGGCGGCAAAATTATCTTTCCAAAAAATGAAGATGAAATATAAAGGCATTTTTATATAAATAGAACCTGAAAGAAATCATCATTAGGAAAAAAGAGATCTGATAAACTGCTTCAGACTGAAAGCAGGTAAAACATAGTATTTCATATTCACACTAAAAAACACAAAGGCATAAATAAAGGTAATAATATAGGTAATTATGAATGTCCACATAATTACATAGTTTTCTTCTTTAAATAATTGTGGATATATATATATAGAGAGAGAGAGAGGAGGTAAAGTGTAGGGAGCAGATTTTATAGAGTTTCTCCTCTGGTTCACTCCCAAAATTCCTACAGTAGCTGAGGGGCTGAAGCTGCAAGCTGGAAACTCAATCCAGACTTCACACATGGACATAAAACTCTACTACTTGAGCCATCTCTACAGCCTCCCATGGTCTACTTTTGCAGGAAGCTGGAATCAGGAGTCAGAGACAGGAATTAAATCCAGGAACTCTGATGTGGCACATTGACATCAACAAGTATTTTAACCACTAGGCACAATGCCTTATACTCTACTAATTGTTTTTTAATTAAAGATTTGTTTGTTTGTTTGAAAAGTAGAGAAACAGAGAGAGAAAAAAGAGAGATCTTCCATATCCCAGTACACTTTCCAAATAGCCACAATGTGCAGGGCTGGGCCAGGCCAAAGCCAGGAGCTTCATCCAGATCTGCCACATGATTGCAAGGGCACAAGCATTTGGGCCATCTTCTGCAGCTTTCCCAGGTACACTAGCAGGGAGTTGGATTAGAAGTGGAGCACCCAGGACTTGAACCAGTTCCTATATGGGATGCTGACACTGCAGGCGGAGGCTTAACCTTCTATGCCACAGTGCTGGCCTCTCTATTATTCATTTTTAAAAGAGTTTATTTATTTATTTGAGAGGTAGAGTTACAGACAGAGAGAGGGAGAGACAGAAAAAAATCTTCCATCTGCTAGTTCATTTCCCAGATGGTCACAATGGCTGGAGTTGGACTGATCTGAAGCCCCGATCCAGGAGCTTTATTCAGGTCTCCCATGTGGGTGCAGGGGTCCAAGCATTTGAGACGTCTTCTACTGCTTTCCCAGGCCATAGCAGAGAGCTGTATCAAAAGAAGAGCAGAGGGGATATGAACCAGCATCTGTATCAATGCCAGCACCACAGGTGGAGGCTCAGCCTACTATGACACAGCACTGGCCTCTCTATTCATCTTTAAGCCTACAGTTCAGAGGAATTAAAGATGCTTACTCTAGTGTCAGGCATGTTTCACTGCACTGAAGTTGCTGATTGGCATGCTTGCAACTCAAATCAGATGCCTGGTTCAAGTCCCATCTACTCCACTTTGGATTCAGCTTCTTGATAATGTTTACCCTGAGTGGCAGCAGGGTTGGCTTGAGTTCTTGGGACCATGTCTCCCATGCATGAAGACCAGACCTACACTTGTGGCAGGCCAGGCTGTTGCAAGGATTTTGGGAATGAACCAGTAAACAGATTTCTCTCCATCTCTGTGTCTCTGCCTCTCTGCCTTTCAAATAAAATGAAAATAAATAATTTTTAAAAAATATGTTCACACTGTTGTGCAACCACTACCACTATCCATTTTCTTAACTTTTTAATCATTCTGAACTGAAGCTTTATATCCATTAAACATTAACTCTCCAACCCCCTACCTTCCAGCCCTGGTAACCACTCTTCTGCATAGTTTCTCTATGAATTTTACTCCTGTGTGTATACCTCATGTAAACAAAAACATTTTCATTTTGTGTCTGGGTTATTTTGCTTAGCATAATGAATTCAGGTTTAATCCATGCTGTAGAATGTATCAGAATGAGTAACATTCCCTTGCATGTATACACCACAAATTGTTCATTATTTCATCTGTTCATGAACATTTAGGTTGTGTCTATCTTTTAGTCATCGTGAACGATATCGCAATGAATGCTCAGGTGCATGTCTGTTGGAATCTCTGCTTTTAGGTTTTTTTCCTCCTGGGGTGAATTTGTTGAATCACATAACAATTATATGTTTAATTTTTGCAACAATGCTAAACATCTTCAACAGTGATTATACAATTTTCATTTGCACTAGCAATGGACAAGGGTTCCAATTTTCCATATCTTTGCCAAAATGTGTTAGTTTCTGTTTTGTTTTGCATTGTGTTTATATTAGCCGTTCTAATGAGTGTGATGTGGCACTTCTTCTTGGTTTTGATTTGCATTTCCTAATAATTTGTGCTGTTAAGCATATTTTCACATATTTTTGGTCATTTTTTATCTTATTTAGAAAAATGCTTGTTCAAGATCTTTGCCCACTTTCAATTGTGTTGTTTGGTTTTTCTTGTTGTAGAGTTGCAAGATTGCTTTATGTATATTCTAGATATTAATCACTTATCAGATCTATGACCAGAAAATATTTGCTTCCATTAAGCTGCCTGTCCCTGTGTTAATGGGCCAGGCTGAAGCTGGGAGCTAGGAACTCCATCATAGTCTCCCACACGCAATAAGGACCCAAGCATTGGGTCATTATCTTCTGCTTTCCCAGACATATTAGCAAGAAGCTGGATTGGAAGTAGAGTATTCAGAATCAAACAAACACTACATACAGGATGCCAGCATTGCAAGCAATGGCTTAACCCATGACACCACAACATTAGCCCCCATCACATAAAGGTTTTAATTTCCATGAAGCCTAGTTTATCTATTGGTAGTGTTGTTGTTGGCTGTGTGTCAAATCCAATGTCATGTAGCTTTGATCTCTGTTTGGGTAGTATGTTCAAGTGGTATCAACAGCTTAACAGTACTATTATAAACTGTGAATGTGGATGCCTTTCTAATAAGTCTTAGGTAATTTCATTCAGAAATGTTCTATACTTTTCAAAGTATAAGCCTTTTGCCTTAGCTAAGTTTGCTCCTAAGTAGTTTATTATTTTTGATGCTACAGTAAATGGAATTATTTTCTTAATTTCCCTTTCAGATTATTCTCCTTTTTCTGGAGTCATTTAAAAACCTATTCCCCAGAACAATATGCATGCTAATATGGTCGAACTTCTACATAAAGAAATATAAAATTCAGGACTCCTTGTTTAGTAATGGATAGAAAAGGTAGCCAAGGAAGTAGAAACCTGAGCAATGCTATAACCAGATAGACCTAATAGACATCTATGGGACACTCTATACAGTAACAGCAGAACACTCATTCTTTCCAAGCACATAAAATATTCTGCAGCACAGACCATATGCTGGGCCATAAAGTGAGTCTCCTCAAACTTCAAAGGATTGAAACCATACCAAGTAAATTCCTCGACTATAAAGAAGTTAAAGTAAAATCATTAACAGAAGGAAGGTTGGCATATTAACAAGTAGGTGGAAATTAAACAATATACTCGCAATAACCAGTGTTTAATGAAGAAATCACATTCACCAAAAAAAAAAAATACGTTCAGTTGAGTTAAAACAAAAGTACAACGTATTGGAACTTATGGGATATAGATACTATACAGCTTACAGGGGAATTTATAGCTAGAAATGCCTATCTTAGAAATATGAAATGTCTCAACTCGATAACCACATCTTCCACCACATGACACTAGAAATAGAAAATTGAACTTAGCTCTATAGCAAGCAATAGGAAGAAAATAATGAAGACTGTGTAGTAATACATGAAAAAAAAAACAGAAATCTAAGAGAAAAATCAACAGAGTAAGCATGTCCCAACTTCTTATGTAAGGCTTTGATTCTAAATTTTTACTGTGACATAGCAAGAATGGAAAATTATAAACTGAGCTTTCTTAAAACGTTATATAATAAAATACTATAAAAGACAGCAAATTAAATCAAATAAAGAAAATATAATCAAAACAAATCAAAGATTTTTTCAGGAATGTGAGGTGATTTAATATTTAAAAATCAATCGATGTAATTCTTCATAGATCCAAAAATAAATCACAGTATAATCTTGACAGATTAGCAGCAAACCCATGTGCAATTTTTTTAAAGAATTATTGATTTTATTTGGAAGGTAGAGCTACAGAGAGAGGAAGAGACATTTATATGATACCATTTATATTAGCATTAAAACCACAAAAAAGAAAGAAATCTTCCACCTGCTGCTTCACTAACCAAATAATCGCAATGGCCGGGTCTGGGCTGAGCTAAAGCTAGGAGTCAGGAGCTTGTTCTGGGTCTCTGCATGGGTGCAGGGGACCAAATGCTTGGACTATCCTCTGCTGCTCTCCCCAGGACATTAGCAGGGAGATGAATCAGGAGTGGAGCAGCTGGTTCTCACACTGGAGGCCATGTGGGATGTTGGTATAGCAGGCAGCAGCTTAACCTGCTACATCATAAGCTGGCCCTGATTTGGTAAAATTAAAAGCCACCAATGATAGTAGGAAGGGGGCATATTTAACCTGAGAATCAAAACTTCATCAACACTATGATTTAACAGTAAAATATTATAAGTTTCCCACTTGAAATGTAACATAACCAGATTTATGCTAATATCACATTTATTTAAAATTACAATTTTTTTTTTTTTTTGGACAGGCAGAGTTGACAGAGAGAGAGACAGAGAGAAAGGTCTTCCTTTTCCATTGGTTCACACCTCCAATGGCCGCTGCGGCCGGCACACTGAGCTGATCTGAAGCCAGGAGCCAGGTGCTTCTCCTAGTCTCCCATGTGGGTTCAGGGCCCAATCACTTGGGCCATCCTCCACTGCACTCCCAGGCCACAGCAGAGAGCTGGCCTGGAAGAGGAGCAACCGGGACAGAATCCAGCGCCCTGACCGGGACTAGAACCTGGGGTGCCGGTGCCGCAGGCGGAGGATTAGCCTATTGAGCTGCAGTGCCGGCCTAAAATTACATTTTCTACTCACTACTTGTTGAATCTTTTACCGGTGGAGGATTAAGTTTGTAATTATAAAATAAATTCAAAGTAAAAATTAGAAGAAAAAATAAGAAAGGAAGAGGAGGGAGGATGGGAGTATAGGCAGGAGGGAAGTTAGGGGAGGAAATATTACTATGCTCCTAAATCTGTACATATGAAACATATGAAATTTGTTCATCTTATATGAATTTAAAAAAGAAAAATTACATGTCAAAAACAGAGGGAAATTTTACTAGCTAAAATCTACTCAAGACAAACTAATAAAAGTTTCATTTCATAAAAAAAAATTCTACCTGGTATAATGAAAAAAGTCATAATTATTGGAAATGAAGGAAGGCTATGATTTATAGACAATATAATTGTGTACCTAAAAATTCAAATGAATATAAAAAAATCTGAAATAAAGTATTTAGCAAGAATGCTACATAAAAAGTCAAGGTTCAAAATCAACTGCATTTTCATAAGTTGACAACAAACAAAAGAAAACGAAATTTAAAATGATGCTATTTATATTAGCATTAAAACCATAAAATGATACTATTTATACTAGCATTAAAACCATAAATATTAATGAATACATTGAAGATAAGAATGCAAATACATCTGTATTGGAAATAAGCTGGTTGTACTGAAACCTGCTGTACCGAAATCCCATTGAGATAGTTATGGTATGCTTACAGATCAGGAAGCTAAAAGGAAGAAAAATGCCAGTTCTTCACAAACTATATATTCAATGCCATCTCAACTAAAGTTCAGGCAAGTGTGAGTGTGTGTGTGTGCATGTACATTTGCACATGCAAAAACAATGACACTTGTTGATAACTGGAAACGTTTTGAAATATAAAGAGCCAAGAATAATTTAAAAATTAAACTAGAAGTCTTAACTACAAGACATTAAAGTCTATTACAAACTGTCCTAACAGTGCAGTGTCAGTGCACATATAGACTAATGGAACAGAATAGAAATTATTGAAATAGACTCACTATATGTAGCATCTTTCTTCTCATAAATATGAGATTTCAACTGAAGAAAAATTATTTTCCACTAAATGATAGTGGTTCCATTGAAAAGTTGTCTGAACAAAAACGCATCATGACTGCTACCTGTCATTATACTCAAAATATCACTATAGATAAACAGCAGATTCAAATATGAGAGCGATAACTACACAGTTTTAGAAGTAAATATGAAAAAAAAAAGAAATTATCAATTCCCAACTTGACTCTCACTGGGATTAAACATGACAATAGGTCTGATCTGATTTCATCATCATTTAAAAAAAAATCATCTATTATTTTTCACTTTATGTTTCTGTGTGGGAGCAAACTGTTGAAATCCTTACTTAAGGTATACTAAGCTGATCTTCTGTATATTAAGATAATCGAAAATGAATCTTGATGTGAATGGAAGGGGAGAGGGAGTGGGAAAGGGGAGGGTTGTGGGTGGGAGGGACGGTATGGGGGGGGGAGCCATTGTAACCCATGAGTCGTACTTTGGAAATTTATATTCATTAAATAAAAGATAAAAAAAAAGAAGTAAATATGAGAACATTTTCACATTATGGATAGGGTTAAGAGTTCTTAAATAAGTCACAAATATGGTAACTACAACAGAAAATAAATAAATTATACTATAATTCTCTTCATGGAAAAATAAGACAAAAAATAAAATCATACACATTGATCCAAAAAAAGAGCTCATATCAAGAATATATAAAGAATTCGTATAAATCAATAAGGAAAAGATGCACTTTAATAGGCATTTATGGGTATTAAGTGGGTATTTCTAAAGTTCAATAAATATATCAAAAGGTACTCAACGTAGACATCACAGAAATAGAAATTGAAACTTTAATGTGATTTCACTACATAACCACTGCTATGGTTTGAACATAGTCTCCAAATTTCTTATATAAATTTACCTGCCATGTAAGAGTATTAAGACATGGAACCTTTGATGGGCAGTTGTTGTGGCATAGTGTGTTAACTCGCCACCTGCAATGCCAGTATCCCATGTGGGTTTCTATACCAGCTGCTCCACTTCCAATCCAACTTCCTGCTAATGGCCTGGGAAAAGCAACAGAAGATGGCATAACTGTTAGGCCCCTACCATGCACATAGGAGACCCAGATTTCTTGGCTCCTGTCCTAAGCCTAGCCCACGGCCATTGTGACCATCTGGGCTGTGAACCGGCAGATAGAAGATCACTCTGTCTGTCTCTCCCTCTCTCTTTGTAATTGTGACTTTCAAATAAATAATTAAATCTTGGAGATAGACAGTGAGAGAGAGAGAGAGGGAGAAATGGGCCTTTGAGAGGTGATAGGGCCGTGGGAATTCTGCTCTCGTGAATGGATTAATGCCATTATTGCAGAAGGGATTTAGTTATCACAGGATTGGTCTCCAGATATAAATTTAGCCTTCACTTTGCCTCTCTCTTCTTCACATGCTCACTCCCTTCCTCCAAGTTATGGTGCAGCACAGAAAGAAGTTCCCAGATGCTATGATCCTGGACCTCCCAGCCTCTTGACATATAGGCCTTTTTTTTTTTTTTTTAATCTGACAGAGTTAGACAGTGAAAGAGAGAGACAGAGAGAAAGGTCTTCCTTCCATTGGTTCACCCCCAAATGGCCGCCACGGCTGGAGCAATGCCGATCCGAAGCCAGGAGCCAGGTATTTCCTCCTTGTCTCCCACGCGGGTGCAGGTCCCAAGCACTTGGGCCATCCTCCACTGCCTTCCCAGGCCACAGCAGAGAGCTGGAGTGGAAGAGGAGCAACCGGGACTAGAACCCGGCGCCCATATGGGATGCTGGCACTGCAAGTGGAGGATCAACCAAGTAAGCCATGGCACCGGCCCCTATGTAAGCCTTAAAATAAAATATATATATTGGTATTATTTTAGAGCAGCAAAAGTAGATTAGGATACCCAGCAGAACAAGTAAAATAGAAAAAGCTTGAAAATAACAAATATTGAAAGTTATAGAAAAATTAGAACTCATAGAAATTGTCAGTGGAATATGAGTTAGTAGAACCATTTTTGACACTTGAAAGTTTCTACTTAGACAAAACGTGTGCATTCCCTATGACTCTTAAATGCCACCGCTAGGTATAGAGTGAAGAAAATTGTGTACTAATGGGTCAAGCATTGTGGCACAGTAGGTGAAGCCACTTCTCATGATGCTAGTCTCCCATATCGGAGTGCCAATTTGAGTCCCAGCTAATGCATCTGAGAAAACAGCAGATAATGTCCCAAGTAATTGGTACCCTGATACCTGTGTGGGTGACCCAGATGGAGTTGCTAGCTCCTGACTTCAGACTGGCCCAGACCTGGCTGACATGGCCAGTTAGGGAGTGACCAGCATATGGAAAATCTCTGTCTTTCTGTCTTTCCCCTTCTCTCTGCTCTTCAAATAAATGAGTGGATTAATATTTTTTTCAAAGAAAACTGTGTACTTTCATGTTCAAAGCAGTCCTCTTGTGAATGTTTTCAAGGAGGAAACCATCAGGAGCTGATCCACAGTAGAATTTAGAAATAAATTTGGTTATATGCCTGGGATGTATATGGTAATGAGAATAAATGATCTTTCAATACATGCAGGAATATAAATGAACATCATTAATGTATGCTGAGTGGAGAGAAATCAGACAAAAATGAATATATACTCAAAGCTTCCATTTATCTACCCCTCTACAACAGGCAGCACTCAAAGTCCAGATAGTGGCATCCGGTGTGAGATGCAGTGACTGGGGAGGGGTGTGTGGATACCGTTTTTCATGGTCAGTTTCTTGAACTGGACCTCACTACCAGGTGCAGTCATGGGCTCAGACTGTGGATTTTGTCAAGTTTAAATGTCTGGCATGTGTTACTTTGTTGTAGGTATACATCAATCAAATACTCTTAAAAATTTTTAAAAAGAACATAGAGTTGTTTCTGTGATACAAGTTTGAGTTTTATTGTCACCCCTCCCCAATTCTTTTGAACACTCATTAGCCAATAACTCCAATCCTATTACAAAGGCTAACAAACAAACAAAAAACCTTCATAATATTTTCCTAGTAGCAGCCACATCTGAAACAATATCCAGACACGTCTGCTTTTTTCCACTCCCCCCAAATACTGGTGAGTTCTTTTCAATAAATAGAACATAATTCAGACCAAGGAAAAATGTTTCCCATGGGTCCCAGCCTCTGAAGATTGCAAAGCACACAGGAAGATGATGGGATGGGTGCAAAGGGCCAATCCATCACATATCTTGAAATAAACAGTGAGGTACTAGAGAAGATAGAAATGTCAGTCCTGAACCAGCATTGTGGGCTGCAGGTTAAGTCACCACTTGCAATGCTAGCGTCCCATATCAGATTGCTGATTCAGGAGTCCCAGTGGCTCCACCTCTGATCCAGCTTCTTGCTAATGTGCCAGGGAAGACCGTTGCCTTTGAAGCCCCTACCTCCCAAGTGTGAGACTTGGATGGAGCCCCTGATTCCTGGTGTGGCCCAGCCCAAATCTGGCTGTTGTGGCCATTTGGGGAGTTATCCAGTGAATGAAAATCTCTCTCTCTCTCCATATCTCTCTCTCTCTGGTTTTGAACTAAATAAATAGATCTCTTAAAAAAAATAACGGATTATTAGACCTGGGCTGGAGATGATGGCTGACCTACATCTCTGAGGTCATCGGTAGATTCAAGAGTATCGAAACATCAGAACAGTAACATAGGAATAGGATCAGGGACAAATCAAGACTGGGATTTTGGCAACACCAGCACTTCAAAAAGGCCATAGAAAAGGAACTAGAAAAAATAAATAAATAAGAGCATTCAGTGAACTGGAAAGGAGATCCAGGAATTAAAAGAGCCAAAGAATTCAAGTAAGAGAAAACATTTTAAGAAATTCAAATATGGAAGAAGAGCCACAGGGATTTGCTAGTGTCCAAGCAGAATATTATATTTGGAAGATACCTTATGCATAATTATCTCCAGTCTCTTTACTATAGACATGAGGAATCTAAGTCCCACAAGAGTTAAGTTCTTGTTATGCATGAGAAATGACACCCTACAAAGATTTGAAAGATTGTGAAACCCACTGGCAGGTTGAATGGAATTTTACCTCTCCATTTATTCAACTACAGAAAAGAGAAGTTTGGTAGGAGGATTAAATAAGTTGATTCTACCACAGACCTAGCACCAAGCTGTTTTCTTATGCTTTTAAAAGTCTTTTTGTTTTAATTTGCTCTAAGTTCAATGAAGGCAGGAACCAACATTTGCTTTAATCCATTTTGCACCTGCAGTATTTACCAGGCTGCTTGGCACATATATGCTCTCCGTATCTATTTCTTGATTGAATGAAGGCCTCATGGCATTGTAGCTGGGTAACAATTGTCACAACTGATGTTTCTTTTATTATAGCTACTTTTGAGCTTATATTTATTGGGCGGGGGGGGGGGGGCAGGCAGAGTATCATCTGCCTCATCAGGCTAAGGTGATTGTAGCAAGATAGAATTCCATCATCTCTTAAGGCCTACAAGTGCAAATGCCTGTGAAAGCCCAGTTTCCTATATGAGCTGCTCCTCTACACTGTTACTTTTACTGCATCTGGTTGCAATCTCTCATTTCAAGCTACCTACCACTCCTTGCAAGCAAGCAGAGGCCAACTCAACAAATGGCTGTGGGGTGGACTGAGGTGTAAATTCCTCTTTTCCTTGTGCTTTTCATTCAACTGAGCACCATTCAGCCTTCTAAAGCAGTGCAATTTCCTGAGGCTCCACCAGAACTCGCACAGGCTGTTTTGAATCAGCTCATCTTTGCTCCTTCCACCACATCCCCATGCAAAGAGGAAAACAAAGCAAGTGCTTCAATTCCAGATGGTTTGTGTGTTTGAGGATTATATTTGTTTTCATTTTTTTCTTTTCATTTTTTATGGTGCATGAAGATCAATGGAAGTCATCCACCGGACAAATCTAGTCTCTGGTCTCCCCTTGCCTTCTTGAGAATCCCACTCTCACCAGAAAAGCAAGGTTGAAGATGTCTGGTCAGAGCAAACTCTGGCTTGGAAAGCCACAGAACATCAGAGTTAGCAGGGACATAAAAGATTGTCTAATGGAGCCTCCTTACTCTGTAGACTAAAAACTGAAGCCAAGCGAGGTGAAAAATTTGCCCGTGGTCTCTTGAGAGTGAACAAAATTTAGCATCACTTTGATCTAATGCTTCTTCCTTTAATTTAAAATGGTGTGAATTTTAAGCGAAATTTAATCCACATGCTTCTGATTGGGTTACATTCAGCGCATCCAGAAATCATTTTATTCAAGGCTGTAAGTGCTCAAGCCACCCTCTGTGCCTCTTTACAGACATTTAAAACTTTTGGAACTGTGAAGTGGTGTTTTTACCGAGGCAAAGTAAAATCTCTTTGAACTGGGGCTTTTGTAGTGAGAGAGAGAGAAAGGGAGGGAGCTGGAGGGGAGAAGCAGAAGGGAGATGATAGGAATTAGCACCTAAATAGCATCTTTTTTGCAAACTGAAGCTGTGCTTTCTGCCTCCTCTTGTCCCCGGTAAAGTCTGGCCTAGGACTCTGTGCCTCACTCTGTAGAATGAAGAAAGGAGAGCCTTCAGAGAAAGAACTCCCGTCCCCAGAGGCATATAGATCTGGGAAAGACGATTGGCCATTGCTTCTGTTAGAAGAGCCTGGGGCCATGTGGTCCCTGCAATCTCCTGATGATGCCAAAAACACCTGTGGAATCCTTTCCATTAGGACCCAGGCTCACAGCATAACTACTTATACTCTGAATCCACTCCTGAATCCAGGCACCCATAGTTAGTTTCCTCTACCTGTAATTCTGGAACAAACCATCCAACTGAACTGTATTTTTTTCTGTTAGAAATAGTGAGGGGGCCACACTGTGGCATAGTAGTAGGCTAATCCTCCACCTGTAATGCTGGCATCCCATATGGGTGCAGGTTGAAGTCCCACCTGCTCCTCTTCTGATGTAGCTCTGTGCTATGGCCTGGGAAAACAGTGAAAGATGGCCCAAGTTCTTGGGTCACTGCACCTGCATGGAATACCCAGAAGAAGCTCCTGGATCCTGGCTCCAGCCATTATGGCTATTTGGGAAGTGAACCAGAGGATGGAAGACCTTTCTCTCTGTCTCTCCCTCTCTGTCTGTAACTCTGCGTCTCAAATAAATAAATAAAATCTTAAAATAAAAGAAGTGGTGGTACTCCAGATTGCATGGAGTCCAAAGCAAAGTCTGACCCTGAAAATTTCACCTTACATGATGAAAAACATTTAGGTGGAGGGGCTGATCACCAGGCAAGGATGGGATGTAAATTTCAAGAGATTAAGTGAGTCAGGCACCAGGAGCCATTATGGTGACACTGTCACCTGCTGGGTTCCACCTGAGCTAATTCATCCAATCTTGTTCCACATGAGCATTTTTTGACTATTTTTAAGATATCTAGTGATGTCTCAGCTAGAGAGACCCATCTGCCAAGTGGCACAAAGTCTTAGAGAGAAGTGATTGGATTTCTCACTTTTCATCCACACATTACATAGAAACTATCATACTGAGGCTTCTTTTCACCTTTAAGTTTCCCTTCATTTCTCCTGGATATATATTTAAGTCTGGAGAGGAGAGAGAAGAAGCTGGTGATCTGAGGAACCCTCACAGTGTTACTAGATTGGGTGCTCCCTGCAGATGGTTCTGACCAGAAGGAGAGTACTGTGGTCCTCAGGAGCAGATGGGAGAATAAGTCCATGGTCCAGGAGAGGAAGTCCAGGTGACTGCATGGCTGCTGTCTTATTGCCAAGGAGAAACAATCACCACTGGAGAAGTCAGTCCTCTTGCAGCCTCCACCTCGCTTCAAATGGGGGCACAAGGGATGATAATCTGATAGCAAAGAGGAGGGCTCAGGGTAGCTGGAAAAGATACTGCATCCTCCTTCTACTTCCAGATTATTTGTCGTTTAAATTTTATTTATTTATTGGGGAAGGAGAGGGAGAGGGAGGGAGGGAGGGGGAGAGAGAGAGACAGAGAGAGAGAGAGAGAGAGTTCCTACCTGCTGGTTCACTCCCTGAAATGACTGCAACAGGTAGGTTAGGGCAGGGCCAAAGCCAAGAGCTGAGAAGCCAATCTGGGTCTCCCACATGGTGACAGGAATCCAATTGCTTGAGCCACTGACACTGCCTCCCAGGGTCTGCTTTAGCAAAAAGCTGGAGTCAGGAACTCGATCCAGGTGTCAAACCTAAGCACTCCAACGTGGGATGCAGGCATCTTAACCACTAGACAGAACACCCACCTCCCAACTATGTCATTTCCTCCTTAATCAAGCAGGGTTCTCAGTATGAGAACTATCGAAAGTTTGAGTCAGAATTTTCTCTGTGGGCATCTTTCCTGTGCACTGCAGGACAGAGTCTAGGAGCATCCCTAGTCTGTATTAATCAGTGCCAGTAGCAGATCTCACCTCAAGAATATGGTAACCAACCATGTCTACCAGTATCATCAACCATCTTCTGTGGATTGAAATTGCTCCCTGGAGAATCAGTGCCCTAAAGGATTCAAATGCATTCTGTAGGACCCACAGGTGATCTGCAGTTTGAGCCCAAAGCTGCTGTCTGCAGGTTTAGACCAACACTGTTTCTGGCCATCTCCCATTATTCCTGCTTGTGGTCACCCAGAGACCAGGCACGCTCTTGCCAGAGCCCCACGCCACTCTCTCCTCTACCTTTCCCATCCCCGCACACACACCTTGTTTTCTGTAAGACACTGAAGTCTTCGACCTGCTTTACAAAGATCCAAGCAAACAAGCAAACAAAAACACATGGGGAGGGAAAGAAATGAGCCAGGAAGAAAGAAATGTATTTAAAAGGAAGCAGAGTCTGAGGGTGGGGCGAAAACATGTATTCTCTTTTTCTCACTCTCTCATTTTATTTTATT
This sequence comes from Oryctolagus cuniculus, assembly GCF_051225735.1. Taxonomy (NCBI): domain Eukaryota; kingdom Metazoa; phylum Chordata; class Mammalia; order Lagomorpha; family Leporidae; genus Oryctolagus; species Oryctolagus cuniculus. The sequence goes on from NC_142867.1 coordinate 121,699,486, forward strand.
TTTTTAAAAGAAAGCTCCTGGGCTTTCTCAAGTGAGTCTCTGTCTGGATCTGGTTTTCATTTGCACGCCTCCCCAGCCATGAGCCTCGTTTCTTCTCATAGATAATTTGACTTGATTACTTTCTGAAAGGCAGACAGAGCGAAGTAGCCCTGCACTCATTTACTTGTCACTCCCAGCATTGGCTTAATTTTGGCTGAACTGCACCTCCCCCTCCCAGGAATGACTGCAAGACTGGAATCCAACTCCCCTGGGAAGGGCTGGGAGGACAGGGGCCGTCTGCACTTCTCTGTCTGAGTTAGGCAAGCAGGTCTTTGCATGTAGAAAAGCTGACACTGTTTGACAGAAAAGGAACCAACGGTAGCTGAACAAAAGGCTGCTGCAGCCAATTCCCCACCAGGATTGATTTTAGCTTTCACCCTTGATAGCAACATATGCTAGGATATAAAATGTGGTGATAGCTAAAAAGTCAAATTGTTGATATCATGAGTACACCAAACCTTGGGTTATGCTTTTGTATAGCTCATGACACCTGGCGCAGTCCTGGGCATTGAGAAGTGTTTGACAAATATTTGCTACTTGACTATTATATTGGATCGAACCTATTCTAAGGAGATCGAGTTGAGACTAAGGTGTAACATTTTCTTAAAAAATATCATTGCATAAACTTTGAAATGACTCAACATTTCTTTGCAAAGTTTAAGGAAAGTACAGATTTGAAAAGCCATGCATGCATTTCAAAATATTTGCATCAAAAGAAACATCTTTTTTATTATTTTTTGTTTAATTTATTTGAGCAGCACAGAGAAGGAAAACAGAGACAGAGAGTTGGTGGCAGGAAAGCAGTTACTTCAGGCTTCACTGCTGTCGTCCAGGGTCTTAGAGTTGGAAGCTGGCAAATGACTTCAGGTACTCCAGCTTGGGATATGGGGATCTTAACAGCTGGGCTAAACCTTCATTACTCAGCTTTTTTTTTTTTTTTAAATTCCATTTCTCACAAAATTTCCTAAACACCCTCATATTATAATGAAATATTAAATGTCAGATGAGTAATCTATGGTCATTTCATTGTAACTCTGTTTTGATTCTACCATTCCTGAAAAGCTCACTTCAGATTTCTACAATTCTTTGTAGCATTGTGAAAACTCCCATCTTCAACTAATTCTCACTTTTCTTTTTTTTATTTTTTTTTTTGACAGAGTTAGACAGTGTGAGAGAGAGACAGAGACAAAGGTCTTCCTTTTCCATTGGTTCACCCCCCAAATGGCTGCTACGGCCAGCGTGCTGCGCTGATCTGAAACCAGGAGCCAGGTGCTTCCTCCTGGTCTCCCATGCGGGTGCAGGGCCCAAGGACTTGGGCCATCCGCCACTGCACCCCCGGGCCACAGCAAAGATCTAGACTGGAAGAGGGGCAACCGGGACAGAATCTGGTGCCCCAACTGGGACTAGAACCCGGGGTGGCGGTGCCACAGACGGAGGATTAGCCTAGTGAGCGGCGGCGCCAGCCTAATTCTCACTTTGCTAATTACTAGTGAGGCTGTTGTGTAAAGTAGGAGGTTAAAAAAATGCCAACATATATTTCTTTAGCCAGCAAACTGGTTTTTGTTATTACTTTTATTTTTATCTTATACTAGTGACTTTTGTCAAAGCTCTCTAGTTCTGCCTGTGTCCAGTAGATAATGCTTCACATACTTTTATTTCTCACCTCACTCCTGTTGGAAGTATCCCCATTTATGTCAAACATAAATGAGAACTCTGTGCATGTAAGTCCGAGTTAGGTCACTCTGGTCAATGATCAGCAGCCTCATACAATTCAACCTGTAATATGAGAGGACTTCAGAAAATCCATGGAAAACCTATCATGTACAAAATGTTTTGCAACAGAATAAACTTCTGCTTTAATTCCTTTGTCCGTGAAGATTTTCAAGTTCTCTCGTCTGCTGTTCACTCTCTGCCAGCAGATTGATAATGAGTTCTACCTAGTCACTTCTTCCCATCGGAAAACGGCTCCATTCAAGACTCACAGTGGGTGCTTGAGAGTTACTGTTTGATGATGGCTACAAAGTCTTCTGTCTTTAAAAAAAAGTTGATTTGGGAGCCGGTGCTGTGGAGCAGCGGGTTAATGCCCTGGCCTGAAGCGCCAGCATCCCATATGGGTGCAGGTTCTAGTCCCGGCTGCTCCTCTTCCCATCCGGCTTTTTGCTATGGCCCAGGAAAGCAGTAGAAGATGGTCCAAGGCCTTGGGCCCCTGCACCTGTATGGGAGACCCAGAAGAAGCTCCTGGCTCCTGGCTTCAGATCGGCACAGCTCCGGCTGTTGCGGCCATCTGGGGAATGAACCAACGGATGGAAGACCTCTCTTTCTCTCTCTCTCTCTCACTTTCTCTCTCTGCCTCTCCTCTCTGTGTAACTCTTTCAAATAAATAAATAATTCTTTAAAAAATTGATTTGTTGAGATTTTAAATGTGGGCTTATATGTGGAAGACAGTAGGAAGGTTGGCCAGTATCTTGGGTTTGGGACTCAGAAGTATTTTAATGTTCAAATCCCTTGTGTCCTCGGGCAAATGATTGACTCTCCTCGTGCTTCTGTCCCCTTGGCAAAGTTCAGATGATAAGAAACATACTGAGTTCGTAGATTTTCCAAGAAAGATTCTGTTCATAAAGACAGATGCTTCATGCAAGGCCTCGAGTATTGTAGAGCTGGATAGACATCCGGCATTCTTACTATAACTGTGATTGTGACCAACCATGGTCAATTATGAAATAAGAAGTCAAAATACAAATATGTCATGGAAGAAAAATGTGACTCCAAGAAAACTCCAAAGAGACTAACAAAGAAATCTCCCTTAGACTCTCGAGTACCTTCCTGTCTTTCAAGGATGCATAGCTGTGGTTCTGTGCATCTATCCATGAGTGTGTGTGTTTGTTTGTGTGTGTGTGTGTGCTGGGACTGTGTGTGCTGGGACTATGTGTGAAGCAATCCATTGCATTCTAAACATTTAAGTTTTACATTTTCCCTCTGTTCAATAGTTGAAAATAACCAGCGGGGTTAAATATTCTGGGGAGAAGAAATTCGTGGTTGAGAAATAGCCCGCCTTTGTCACATTCTGTTGGCTCAAGGTTGTGAAAATTAAGTGTCGGAATGTTGCTTTCTTTTTTTCTTCTGGCAAATGAAAAGGCCAAAGCTCAGAATTGTTGGGAGTGACAGCCCAATTAATCAGGCTCCATGCTTCAAACTAGGTGCTGAGCCTGCCCTGGATTGTGAAATGTTTAAATGACCCCTTTGTCCTCCACAGCGCCAGAGTGAGATTCCTGTGGGATCACTTGCTTCTTGGCACCTGGTCTCTGACCAGCAAGAATGTGGGACAGAAAGTTCTTTCGAAAAAGAGGCCAAGCTGTGCTTCTGTTTCCTGCAAAGAACGAAGTAAACGATGTAGCTTTACAGAATCACAACAGGTTTATCAAACCACGCTCTGTGCCACTGGCAGGTATCTCTCTGCAAACAACTGAATCCAATTAGACTTACACGTGCTGGCCCCACGCCGGTCAGTGCCAGCAGAAAACAGGGGCTGTGGTGCCCATTGGCTCTTAGAAGGGAAAGCATGAGAACTCTTAAAATCCTATTCAGATCTCCCTCCCTTCTACTCCTCAAATTTCTTCCATCTGATGGAGAACAATTATTTTTGCATCAAATGGAAAAGAAAGAAGAAAAATTGCATGTCTAAGATAACATGGGCAGATCAAATTGGAATGAGAACCTTGACCTTTAACAACCTGGTGAGATCCCTGCCTCCTAAGGGAGTCCTTGCAGAAAAGGCCAGAGACCTGTGAACTCCCCTCCTGACTGCTGATGGTATCAGCACAGGGAGAAGTCCTGCTTTACAAGGTTCATGCAGGGCTTGCAAATACTTTCTCTCACTTGCTCCTGACTGCATTCCTATAAAACAGACCGAACAAGTATCAGGGGTATTATTTAAAAGATTTTTTTGTTGATTTGAAAGGCAGCGAGACAAAGAGAAGGAGAGACAGAGAGGAAAAGAAAGAGATTATCCAACCTCTGGTTCCCCAAATGCCTGCAACAGCTGGGGCTGGACCAGCCTAAAGCGAGGAATCAGAACCTCAGTCCTGGTCTCCCCTGTGCATAGCAAGGACTTTATCTTCTGCCTTCCCAGACACATTCCCAGGAAGCTGGATTGGAAGCAGAGAAGCCGGGACTCAACCAACACTCTCATATGGAATGCCAGGGTCCGAAATGCCAGCTAAACCCACACAAGGAAACTGTGACTCAGAAATGTCAAAGATTAGCCTAAAATTTCAACAGGATGTGGGTGGGGCAGGCATTTGTTACAGCAGTTAAGATGCTGCTTGAAGTGCTTGTACTCCACATTTGAATGTCTGGGTTTGAGTCCTAGCTCTGACTCCGGCTTCCCGCTAATGCACACTCTGGGAGGCAGCAGATGGCTCTGTTAGCTGCATTTCTGCCACTCGTGGGATACTTGGATGGAGATTCCAGCTCCCAGGTATTTGGGAATGAACCAATGAACGGGTTCTCGCTCTCTCCCTCTCTCTCCCTCTCTCTCCTCCTGAAATAAATAATAAAATAAAACAATTAAATTCCAAGAAACTGTGTTTCTTACCAAGGTCTCCTAACTACAAATCTATTTTGTACAAGGATGAGATGGAATTAATTCAGAAGACAAGTGACAGAAGACAGAGATGTGAAATAATTTATCTGAAGTTATACAGTCATCTCAGATTAAATGACTTTTCCCTAGAGTATGAGTGACTGATACTGAAGGCCTTTTATTGGCATTGAAAGAAATGTCAGCATTGATGATCTGTAACTTAAACACAGAGGCAAACTCTGTCTGGGCTGTTACTAACTTGGTCAGGGAAAGCATATTTGCCATTTATTATGTCCTTAAGAACCTTGCTCAGTACTTTATGTACATTTAAAACTACCTCATTTGAACTTTATAGGTTAAGTACCACTAATTAAATTTTTCAGATGCAAAATTGAAACTTTGAGTAGAAAGTACAGAGTGACTTGATGCCCTGCACCACTTATGACTACTTATGGCTTGACCCTAGGCCTGGCCTGGGTGCAGGCAGGAAGAGTGGGCAGGGTCAGAATGAAAACCCAGGTCTGTCCTTGTGTTGGTCCACTTTCCATTACCAAAATACCCCTGAGGAGCTTCTGGGACAAGGAAAAGGTGTATCTCCCCTTAACAGTTTGCAGGTTACAGTTCAGTACCAGGCAGCCTCATAGTCTGCAGTCTAGAGGAGGCTTGCCACGACATGTGTGGAGAAACCAGCAGGTGAGGAAGCAGGAGACAGAGAGCAGCTGGGCAGAACGGTAAGTGCAACAACTGACCCTCTTGCAAGAACCACCCTCTGAGGGCATGTCCCCATGAGCCGAAGACCTCCCTCCAGACCCACCTCTCAGATGCTGTAAGTATGTGAACACTCTGCCCTTGACGTTAATACATCAGAGTTTAAGCATCTTCATGAGGCTTCAAGAGACAAGTCCTCCTTACCCATACAGTCCTGCTTGAAAGCCCACACCCTTTCTTCTGCTGCCCAGCTCCTCTTCTGTGAAGATGCTGCTGACCAAAATTTCTTCCTCTGAAAAGGAATAGCAGGGTCTGCTTGCCAGCCCTTTGAAGATCTCTGCAGACAATACATATTCAGAAAATAATACGGTTGTCTTGAAAACACATTGCTTTATCACTGCTGCAATTTTGATTTCACTCAGTTAACCTCCTTATAAACTTGGCACCATTTGCCTTATTCCCCATGTGAGCATTACAGTATTATGGTAATACCTGTAGAAGTTAAAAACAATGCAGTCCTCTGTGGTAGGGCAAATCGGTTCATCACAGAAAGTGATTTTCCTAAGATATGCTCTCTTTGAAGCCAAAAGAGGGGCCTTCATTTCAAATGCTTTCTGCAGTCAAAAGCAGCTTCTAATCCCAAGGAGAGAACACGGGAGCTACCAGATTCCTGGAAGCTCAGATTAGCTGATTTCCTCTGTAAAATCAACAGGCAAAAGCAGAGCCAGAGTGGGCTAGTTAGTCCCTGATTGGCTTCGGTTCTGTTTCATTTTAACTCGCACCAGGTTCAGCAGCTTCTTCCTCTCACTCGCTCAAGGTCTGCAGTCCCTGGTCTCCTTCTCCTCCCAGTTTACCCTTCTAATAACTTAGTGCCTGGTGGAGAGTCCAGGAGGTGCCCTGCTCAATGACTGACAAAGTCACTTTTTGGTTCTGCCACAGCTGTGCTTCATCCTTGCCTTTGAAGAATGTCTGAACTCTCCCTCCTATATCTCTAGAAATATGATCACACCATCATTCCAAGTGGATTTGGGGCAGAATTTTCTCAAATGTGTACTTTAAATATCAGCTCCTTCTCTGGTCACGTGGTATGGTCATTGAGAGACTCTGCTTTTCAATAGGTGCACTGGAAAACTCTACTTCCTGTCTTGAAGATCAGTACTGCACAGTTTTTTTACAGGAAGAGTTAGACAGTGAGAGAGAGACAAAGAGAAAGGTCTTCCTTCTGTTGGCTCACTCCCCTAATGGCCGCCATAGCTGGCGCACCACACTGATCCAAAGCCAGGAGCCAGGTGCTTCTTCCTGGTCTCCCACGTGGGTGCAGGGGACCAAGCACTTGGGCCATCCTCCACTGCCTTCCTGGGCCACAGCAGAGAGCTGGACTGGAAGAGGAGCAACCGGGACAGAATCCAGCGCCCCGACTAGGACTAGAACCCGGTGTGCCAGCACCACAGGCAGAGGATTAGCCTATTGAGCCACGGCACCAACCTAGTACTGCATATTAGCACATGAAATAATATGAGGAATTCTACAATAGAGTAACCCAATCAATTTTATTCAACCCATTCATTACTATACTGAACCCATGGAACTGTATTTTCTCATGAACACTAACAAGTATCTTCCAGCACTTGTTGTATATGGAACACATTTCTGAAAATTCTAGATGAGAAAATTCTTTTTTTTAATCTAAGAGATTTCTTTGATCCCAAATTTCAAGCACATTCATTGAATTTGAAGGTGGCATCAGAGACAACCGGCCCCAGATTGATCCCTTCACTCTCAATCCTCAGTTAAAGCTCCTGCAGCCTCACATTCTCTTCACTGATGCCATCTCCACCAGGAGAACTGAAATGCGATTCAGATCTTGGTTCAAATGTTTATCTGTGGAGAAGGTTAGCCCTTAGTAGCCCCGGATCTTGTCCTTTATTATAGAAAAAGTTCTGGGTTGCTGTAGTAACACAAACTGAAAAGGGCACAGATATGATCTTAGATTTTAGGATTAAATTGGATTTAATATGGCGTCCATAAGAAACTCGCTGTAGATGTGAAGACACAGATAGGTTATAAGTGAAAAGGTGGTGAAAGATGTACATGATTACACAATCAAAAGAAATGTGCAGTAGATATATTAATTTGAGACAGAGAAAACTCCAGAATAAGAACATTATCAGAAATAAAGGATGTTACATAATGATAATGAGATCAATTTTCAAAGACATGACATTCTTTTATTCCTTCCCCAGAAATCTTTTAAGGAATACAAACTTCATACATTTCATAATTACAGCGTTAGGAACACAGTGATTCTTCCCACCCTACTCATTCTCCCACCCACCCTCACAGCCTTTTCCTCCTACTTCTCCTATTCCTATTATTTTTTATGAAGATCTATTTTCATAAACCTTTATACACATATTATTATATGTTAAGGAAAGAGTTCAAAAATAGTATAAAAAAGCAACTGTCTCTCAACAGTTGAGACAAGGGCTATTCAAAGTCACTGCTTCTCAAAGTGCCAATTTCATATCTATAGTTGCCTTCTAGGTGCTCTATTAGTTATCACAGGTCAGGGAGAGCATATGGTGTTTGTCCTTTGGGGACAGGCTTATTTCACAACTGTGCTTTCCAGTTTCATCCATTTTGTTGCAAACGACCAGATTTATTTTAACACTGTGTAGTATTCCATGGTGTACATGTCCCATAATTTCTTTATCCAGTTTTCAGTAGACAGGCATTTGGGCTGATTCCATATCTTAGCTATTGTGAATTGTGTAAACATGAGGGTACAGATAAATCTTTCATATGCTGACTTCATTTCCCTTGGATAAATTCCCAGGAATGGGACAGCTGGGTCATATGGTAGGTTTATATTCAGATTTCTGAGGTATCTCCATACTGTCTTCCACAGAGGCTTTACCAGTTTACATTCCCATCAACAGTGGATTAGGGTACCTTTTTCCCCACATCCTTGCCAGAATTTGTTGTTTGTTGATTTCTGTATGAAAGTCATTCTAACAAGGGTGGGGTGAAACCATATGGTGGTTTTGATTTGCATTTCCCTGATGGCTAGTGATCCTGAGCATTTTTTCATGTGTCTGTTGGCCATCTAGATTTCCTCTTTTGAAAAATTCCTGTTTAAGTCCTTTGCACATTTCTTTTTTTTTTTTTTTCTTGACAAGCAGAGTTAGTGAGAGAAAGAGAGAGAGACAGAGAGAAAGGTCTTCCTTCTGTTAGTTCACCTCCCAAATGGCTGCTACAGCCGGCACTGCACTGATCCGAAGCCAGGAGCCAGGTGCTTCCTCCTGGTCTCCCAAGCGGGTGCAGGGCCCAAGCACTTGGGCCTTCCTCCACTGCCTTCCCGGACCACAGCAGAGAGCTGGACTGGAAGAGGAGCAACTGGGACAGCACCCTTAGTGCCGGTGCCACAGCGGAGGATTAGCCTAGTGAGCCATGGCACCGGCCCCCGATTTCTTAACTGGGTTGTTTGTTTTGTTGCTGTTGAGTTTCTTGAGCTCTTTATATATTCTGGTTATTAAGCTTTTATCACTTGCATAGTTTGCAAATAATTTCTCCCATTTTGTCAGTTCCTCTTCATTTTTTAGTGTTTCCTTTACAGTACAGAAGTTTCTCAATTTGATGTAATCCCATTTGTTCATTTTGACTTTGATTGCCTGTGCCTCTGGGGTTTTTTCCAAGAGCTCTTTGCCTATGCTAGTGTCTTGCAGGGTTTCCTCAATGTTCTCTAATAATTTGATGGTATGAGTTCATAGATTTAGGTCTTTAGTCCATTTTGAGTAGATTTTTGTGCTAAGTGAAAGGTAGGGGTCTCAGTTCATACTTCTGCATGTAAAGATCCGATTTTCACAGCACTGTTTGTTGAAGAGGTTGTCTTTGTTCCAGGGATTGACTTTAGCTCCTTTGTTAAGGATAATTTGGTTGTAGATGTGTGGGTTGATTTCTGGCATTTCTGTTCTCATCCATTGGTCTAGCCATCTGTATTTGTACCAGTACCAGGCTATTTCGATTATAACTGCCCTGCCGCTATGTCTTGAAATCTGGTATTGTGATGCCTCAGGATTTGGTTTCGTTTTATAAGACTACTTTTGCTATTTAGGGTCTCCTGTCTTTCCATATGAATTTCAGCATAATTTTTTCTGTATCTGAGAAGAATGTCCTTGCTATTTTTATTAGTATCACATTGAATCTATAAATTGTTTTGGGATGTGTGGATATTTTGATGATATTGATTCTCTCAATGCATGAAAATGGAAGATTTTTCCATTGTTTTGTGTCTTCTATTTCTTTCTTTAAAATTTTGTAATTCTTGGCTGGTGCTGTGGCTCAATAGGCTAATCCTCTGCCTGCGGCACTGGCACACCAGGTTCTAGTCCCGGTTGCCCTCTTCCAGTCCAGCTCTCTGCTGTGGCCCAGGAGTGCAGTGGAGGATGGCCCAAGTGCTTGGGCCCTGCACCCGCATGGGAGATCAGGAAAAGCACCTGGCTCCTGGCTTCGGATCAGCGTGGTGCGCCAGCTGCAGCAGCCATTGGAGGGTGAACCAATGGTAAAGGATGACCTTTTTCCCTGTCTCTCTCTCTCACTGTCCACTCTGCCTGTCAAAAGAAAAATTTGTAATTCTTATCAGAGAAAGCTTTGACATTCTTGATTAAATATATTCCGAGGTATCTGATTTTTTTGTAGCTATTGTGAATGAGATTCATCTTATAAGTTCTTTCTCAGCCATAGCAGTGTCTGTATATAAAAGGCTATTGATTTTTATGTGTTGATTTTATCCCCTGCCACTTTACCAAACTCTTCTATGAGTTCCAATAGTCTCTTAGTGGATTCTTTCAGGACCCTGTACACAGGATCATGTCAACTGCAAATAGAGATAATTTCACTTTGTCTTTCCTAATTTGTATCCCTTTGATTTCCTTTTCTTGCCTAATAGCTCTGGCTAAGACTTCAATGACTATATTGAAAATATAGAGTGGGCAAAAGTGGGCATCCTTGTCTGCTTCCAGATCATCTTTTCCCCATTCAATAGGACACTAGCTGTGGGTTTTTCATAAATTGCCTCAATTGTGTTGAGGAATATTCCTTCTATAGACAATTTGCTTAGAGTCTTCATCATGAAAGGGTGGTGTATTTTATCAAATTCTTTCTATGCATCTATAGAGATACAGTTTTTGTTATTCACTCTGTAAATGTGATATATAACATTGATATTTTGCAAATATAGAACCATCCCTGTATACCAGGGATAAATCCCACTTGGTCCAGGAAAATGATCTTTCTGATGTGTTTTTGGATTTGATAGGCTAGTATTTTGCTGAGGATTTTTGCTTCTATGTTCATCAGGGAAACTGGTCAGTATTTCCCTCTCTCTGTTGAATCTTTTTTAGGTTTAGGAATAAAGGTGATGCTGACTTCATAGAAAGAATTTGGGAGGATTCCATCCCATTCAATTGCTTTGAATAGCTTGAGAAGAATTTTTTTAAATGTCTGGTCCTGGACTTTTTCTTGTTGGGAGGGGCTTTATTACGCATTCAATTTCTGTCTCGGTCATTGGTCTGTTTAGGTTTCTATGCTTTCATGGCTCAATTTAGATAGGTTGTATGCATCCAGAAATCTATCCATTTCTTCTATGTTTCCTAGTTTGTTGGCATGCAGCTCTTTGTAGTAATTTTGATGATTGTTTCTATTGCTGTGGTGTCTGCTGTTACATTTCCTTTTTCATCTCTAATTTTATTGATTTTAGTCTTCTCCCTTTTTTTTTTTTTTTTGGTTAACTAGGCCAATGTTGTGTCAATTTTGTTTCTTTTTTCAACAAACCAGCTCTTCATTTACCTAACCTTTTGTCTTATTTTACTGGTTACAATATTGTTAATTTCTCTAATTTTAATTATTTAGTTTCTCCTACTAGTTTTGGGTTTTGTTTGCTGTTGTTTTTCTAGGTCATTGAGATGCATGATAGCTCATGTATTGGTGCCTTTCCAATTTCTTGATGTAGGTTCCAATTGCTATAAACGTTCCTCTTTTTTTTTTCTTTTTTTATTATTTGACAGAGTTAGACAGTGAGAGAGACAGAAAGAAAGATCTTCCCTCCATTGGTTCACCCCCCAAATGGCCTCTGTGCCCAGAGCTATGCCGATCGAAAGCCAGGAGCCAGGTGCTTCCTACTGGTCTCCCATGCGGGTACAGGGCCCAAGCACCTGGGCCATCCTACACTGACTTCCTGGGCCACAGCAGAGAACTGGACTGGAAAAGGAGCAGCCAGGACTAGAACCTGGCACCCATATGGGATACCAGTGCTACAGGCGGAGGATTAACCAAATGAGCCATGGCACCGGCCCCTAAAGTTTCCTTTTTTTTTTTTTTTTTACAGGCAGATTGGACAGTGAGAGAGAGACAGAGAGAAAGGTCTTCCTTTTGCCGTTGGTTCACCCTCCAATGGCCGCCGCGGCCGGTGCGCTATGGCCGGCGCACCACGCTGATCCGAAGGCAGGAGCCAGGTACTTATCCTGGTCTCCCATGGGGTGCAGGGTCCAAGGACTTGGGTCATCCTCCACTGCACTCCCGGGCCATAACAGAGAACTGGCCTGGAAGAGGGGCAACCGGGACAGAATCCGGCACCCCGACCAGGACTAGAACCCGGTATGCCAGCGCCGCTAGGTGGAGGATTAGCCTAGTGAGCCACGGTGCGGGCCCTAAAGTTTCCTCTTAACACTGCTTTTGCTATATCCCCTGAGTTTTGATATGTTGTTTTGTTGTCTTCATTTGTTTCCAGAAATTTTTTGATTTCTATTTTGATTTCTTTTTTTAATCTTTAAATTTTTTTATTATTAGGAATTGAAAGTGTTCACATTACGTCCAAAATTACTGACATTTCTTCCTGTCATTTTTTTTTTTTTGACAGGCAGAGTGGACAGTGAGAGAGAGAGAGAGAGAGAAAGGTCTTCCTTTGCCGTTGGTTCACCCTCCAATGGCCGCCGCGGCCGGCACGCTGCGGCCGGCGCACCTCACTGATCCGATGGCAGGAGCCAGGAGCCAGGTGCTTTTCCTGGTCTCCCATGGGGTGCAGGGCCCAAGCACCTGGGCCATCCTCCACTGCACTCCCTGGCCACAGCAGAGAGCTGGCCTGGAAGAGGGGCAACCGGGACAGAATCCGGCTCCCCAACCGGGACTAGAACCCGGTGTGCCGGAGCCGCTAGGTGGAGGATTAGCCTAGTGAGCCGCGGCGCCGGCCCTTTCTGTCATTTTTTTAAAACTTTTATTTAACAAATATAAATTTCCAAAGTACAGCTTATGGATTACAGTGGCTTTCCCACCCCCCATAACTTCACTCCCACTCGCAACCCTCCCATCTCCCGCTCTCTCTCCCATTCCATTCACATCAAGATTCATTTTCAATTATCTTTATATACAGAAGATCAATTTAGTATATTAAGTAAAGGTTTCAACAGTTTGTACCCACACAGAAACACAAAGTATAAAGTACTGTTTGAGTACTAGATATAGTATTAATTAACATTGTACAGCACACTAAGGACAGAGATCCTACATGAGGAGTAAGTGCACAGTGACTCCTGTTGTTGACTTAACAAAGTAACGCTCTTGTTTATGGCATCAGTAATCACCCTAGGCTCTAGTCATGAGTTGCCAAGGCTATGGAAGCCTTTTGAGTTCGCCGACTTCAATCTTATTCCGACAAGGTCATAGTCAAAGTGGAAGTTCTCTCCTCCTTTCAGAGAAAGGTACCTCCTTCTTTGATGACCCGTTCTTTGCACTTGGATCTCACTCACAGAGACCTTTTCTTTCCTTCCTTTCTTCCTTCCTTTTTTCCTTCCTTCTTTCCTTCATTCCTTCTTTACTTCCTTCCTTCCTTCCTTCTTTCCTTCATTCCTTCTTTACTTCCTTCCTTCCTTTTTTTTTTTTTTTTTTTTTTTTTGCCAGAGCATCTTGGTGGCTTTCCATGCCTAAAATACTCTCATGGGCTCTTCAGCCATATCCGAATGCCTTAAGGATTAACTCTGAGGCCAGAGTGCTGTTTAGGGCATCTGCCATCTATGAGTCTGCTGTGTATCCCGCTTCCCATGTTGGATCATTCTCTCCCTTTTAATTCTATCAGTTAGTATTAGTAGACACTAGTCTTATTTATGTGATCCCTTTGACACTTAGACCTGTCATTAAAATCAATTGTGAATTGAAATTGATCACTTGGACTAGTGAGATGGCATTGGTACATCCACCTCGATGGGACTGAATTGGAATCCCCTGGCATGTTTCTAACTCTACCATTTGGGGCAAGTCTGATTGAGCATGTCCCAAATTGTACATCTCCTCCCTCTCTTATCCCCACTCTTATATTTAACAGAGATCACTTTTCAGTTAAATTTAAACACCTAAGAATAATCATGTGTTAATTACAGAGTTCAACCAATAGTATTAAGTAGGACAAAAAGTACTAAAAGGGATAAAGTATTAAGTTGTACATCAACAGTCAGGACAAGGGCTGATCAAGTCACTGTTTCTCATAGTGTCCATTTCGCTTCAGCAGGTTTCCTTTTTGGTGCTCGGTTAGTTGTCACCAATCAGGAGAACATATAATATTTGTCCTTTTGAGACTGACTTATTTCACTCAGCATGTTTTACAGATTCCTCCTTTTTGTTGTAATGACTGAATTTCATTGTTTTTTTTTTTACTGCTGTATAGTATTCTACAGAGTACATGTCCCATAATTTCTTTATCCTGTCTACTGTTGACGGGCATTTAGGTTGATTCCAGGTCTTAGCTATTGTGAATTGAGCTGCAGTAAACATTAAGGTGCAGACAGCTTTTTTTGTTTGCCAATTTAATTTCCTTTGGGTAAATTCCAAGGAGTGGCATGGCTAGGTTGTATGGTAGGGTTATCTTCAGGTTTCTGATGAATCTCCAGACTGACTTCCATGGTGGCTTTACCAGTTTGCATTCCCACCAACAGTGGGTTAGTGTCCCTTTTTCCCCACATCCTCGCCAGCATCTGTTGTTGGTAGATTTCTGTATGTGAGCCATTATAACCAGGGTGAGGTGAAACTTCATTGTGGTTTTGATTTGCATTTCCCTGATTGCTAGTGATCCCCAACATTTTTTTATTTGTCTATTGGTCATTTGGATTTCCTCTTTTTAAAATCTCTATTAGGTCCTTGCTCTTTCTTTATCTGAATTAGGGAAGTTTTCTGCAATTATTTCACTAAAAAGGCCTAATCTTTTCTCTCTTTCCATGTCTTCAGAAACTCCTAAGACTTGTATGTTGGGTTGGTTGATAGTATCCCATAGATATCCAACACTGTTCTTTAGTTTTTAAATTTTCTTTAATTGTTCTGACAATAAAATTTCCAGAGATTTGTCTTCTAACTCAGATATTTTTTTCTGTTTACTGAATCTGTTGTTAAGGCTTTATACCACATTTTTTTTTCTTGTTCTATTGAATCCTTCAATTTTTTTTTACAGGCAAAGTTATAGACAGTGAGAGAGGGAGACAGAGAGAAAGGTCTTCCTTCCGTTGATTCACCCCCCAAAGGCCACTGTAGCCAGAGCTATGCCGATCTGAAGCCAGGAGCCAGGTGCTTCCTCCTGGTCTCCCATGTGGGTGCAGGGCCCAAGCACTTGGGCCATCCTCCACTGCCCTCCCGGGCCATAGCAGAGAACTGGACTGGAAGAGGAGCAACCAGGACTAGAACCGGTGCCAAATATATGATGGCAGTGCCACAGGCAGAGGATTAACCAAGTGAGCCATGGCACCGATCCCAAATTCCTTCATTTTTAAGATTTCATTTTTATTTCAGATCTCAATTTCACTGGAGAAATTTTCTTTCATGTCATGAACAGATTTAATAAGTTCATGGATTTGATTTTGATTACCTCTAAGTAATCCTATAATGATTTTTTTTTCATTCCATTTTGGAATTTTTTCAATCTCTTCATCTTCACATCTAATGTTGAATTGTTATGTTCTTTTGGGATGGTCATGCTGTCTTCCTTATTCTTGTTTCTTAAATTTCTGTTTATTATTTGCCTTCTGTGGAGATTCTTGTTGGTTCCTTTTTTGTTTTGTTTTGTTTTGTTTTCCCTGTGATGACTTTTATCTTTGGACTATATCTCTATGGCTTAGTGGAGTGTGCTTTTTCAGTGAATACCCAGAGGTGCTGGGTGTAGCCACAGAGCTCTCTTCCGTAATCCGTGGTAAAGCAGGTGTCCAAGGTGACTCCCAGGTTGGGTGTAGTAAATATCCTCTCTCTCTCTCTCTCTATTTTTTTTTTATCAGAGGGGAGGTTTATTCTGCTCTGTTGGTGTAGTCTCACACTCACCTCCCATCCTCAGGATACCAGTGCCTGAGCACTAAAGCCAGTGGGTACATACAATATTTGTCCATCCTTCCACAAGAACCACACAAGGGATCTGTTTAGTCCTTGGTGTAAGCACGGATCCCACAGCAATGACTCTCACCAGGGAATCAGGGAGCCTTGAGCATGTAGAGCCACTCACAGAGAATGTCCAAAATCCCAGCCACACCCTGTGCCCTCCCACGCAGCCAGCATTTTCATAGTCCTGACACACAAGCCTCCCACAATCACAGACACCCAGCCCTCTCCATGCTCCCAGCCAGACTCAGGTGTCTCTGCTTGGCTGCTTGCTGGACATGTGGACAGGAGCTGGCACAGCTCTGACGTATGTCCAAAATGGTTTCCACCCTCTCTTGGCTTGTTACAGGACACCAGCACAGGGTGGCCAGCGAGAGAGAAACTTTCCCCTTTTATTCTCCTCTAATTTGACAGGTACAGTGTCCCCCACAGGGTTCCATGCTGGATTCACATCAGGCTCTTCCCACAGATTTATCTCAAGTGGCTTAAGTTGCTGCAATCTGTTCTTACCTCACTCTGCAGAGCTGATGCTGAGGCTGTTGACTGCTGGGGTCTTGAGTTGTGCGTGTCTATACCCTCCATGTAGGTATACAGTGCCCCTCTTATTTCTGTGAAGTTTCCTCCACTGTTTTTTTTTTTTTTTCCTAACTCTTCCCTGAGACCACACTCTTTCCACTTTTTTTAAACTACCTTCTCCTGGACTAGAGCAGTAAGCTCCCTCCCTATTCTGCCATCTTGGATCTCCCTGAGACATGACACTCTTTAACTGATATTTATAAAACAAAAGAACATCAAAGTACGTGACAAATATTATATTAACCTACTGGCTGTTGATATAAAAAACGTCCTGGGACTGAGTACATCAGAAAGGTAAGAGGCGGCAAATATTTGGTGTAATGATTAAGACACTGCTTGTGTTGCCTACATCCCATATTGGACTGCCAGAAATCAAATTGTGCTGCTCCATTCCCAATTCCATCTTCCTGATAATGTGTACTCTGGAAGGCAACAGGTGATGGCTCAAGTAGTTGGGTCTTTGCCACCAATATGAGAGATATGCATTGAACTTTTACCTCCTGTTTTGACTTGGCACAGCTTTGGTTGGGGTGGGCATTTGGGGAGTCAATCAGTCAATCAGGAGATCTCTGCCTTTCTTTGGCTCTCCTCTCTATCCCTGCCTTTCAGGTAAATAAACCTAAAAAGAAAAAAAAAAAGGTTTAGTTGTATCCTGGTTTTGGAAACCCCATTGCTTTGTGGTCTGGTGAGGACCTCATTACAGATGGCATCACAATAGTGGAAGGATGTGTGGAAGTGACCACATGGTGAGACAACAATCCAGAAAGGGATTCTGGTGCAAGACTTAATCTATTTTTTGTTAAATTGCTGTCTTGAGAACTAACTCATTTTCCAAGACTAGCACTAAGCGTTTGCGTGTGATGCCTTCATTGACCTAACTCCTTCCCAGTATTGAGAAGGGTTCACCTCCTCAATACTTCCACACTGGGGACCAAGCCTTCATCATGTGAACCCTGGAGACAAACTCTATCCAAAGCATATCATGAAGTAAAAATAGGCTGTAGGGAGTAAATGACAAATGAATCACTATTAGAGATGAGGAATCCAACACCCCTCTGTCAGTAATTGACAAATTCAACAGCAGAAAATCTTTCAGTAAATGGATTAATCCAACAACACTATCAACCAAGTGGATCCAAATACACTTATGAAACATTACATCAAACAGTGATGGAGTACACAATCTTCTTGAGCTCATATGGAGAATTCAGCAAGATAGACTATATTCTAGGCCATAAATTCCAGGCCATGAATTCCAGGCCACATCTTAATAAATTCAAAATAACAAAAATCATATGATTTTAGACCAAAATAGAATTAAATTTGCAATAAATTATAGAAAGCTGGAAACCCCAAATATTGGAGTTAAACCACAGACTCCTAAATAATACATGGTTCAAAGAATAATTCTTCAGAAAAAAGTTCAATGAGAAGTTAAAATATAACATATCAACATCTTTGGAATGCAGCAAAAGTAGTGTTTAGAGGGAAATTTATAGTATTAAAGATACACAATGGAAAAAATAAAAATTGATATCTTTCTACGTTATGAAACCAAAAAAAAAAAAACAGAACAGAAAATTAAATCTGAAGAAAGAAAAAGAAAAGGAAAAAGAAAACAAACCAGACATATAGAACAATGGAACTGAATAGGGATCCCAGAAATAAATTTGTGTATCTGAAGTCAACAGATCCTTGAAAAAAGACAAAAAATAACACATTGGAGGAAGAACAGCACCTTAAATAAATGGTGCAGCAAAATTGGATATCCACATGCAAAGACCAAACCTTGAACTCTGTGCAAAAATCATCTCAAAACTGATCAAAGGCCCAAATGTAAGACCTGAAAATATAAAATTCCTAGAAGAAAATATTGTTGAAACACATCCAAACATCAGTGTAGGCAATGACTTTTTTTAATAAGACCCAAAAAGCACAGTCAGTACCAAAGCCAGACAAATGAAATTATATCAAATTAGGAAGCTTGTGCATAGAAAAGGATACAATCAACAGAGTGAATACACAACTAACAGAATGGGGAAAAAGTAAAAGAATTTTTACCTGAGAAAGGACTAGCAGTCAGGAACTCAAAAAACTCAATAAAAAAATAACAAATAACCCATTTATAAAGGGGCAAAAGATCTGAATAGATATTTCTCAAAGAAAGAAATTCAAATGTCCAAGAATTTGTGGGAAAATGCTCAATTTCACTAGCTGTCAGGGAAATGCAAACCAAAACCACAAGGATAAATTGTCTCAGCTAGAATGGCTTATTGAAAAGACAAATAATAGAAATGATGTTAAAGATGTAGAGGAAAAGGAAATTTTGTGTCCCGTTGATGTGAATGTAGGTTAATACAGACATTACAGTGAACAGAGTGAAGTTTCCTTTAAAAACCAAAAATATATGTAGACCATAGAATCCAGCTACCCCATTTCTAGTTATATATCCAAAGGAAATGAAATCAACATATCAAACAGCTATTTTCACAGATGTGTATATTGCTGCTCTATTCACAAAAGCTAAGGAAGAAGGTATGGCTACCAGCACATGAATGGATAAATAAATTGTGGTATATACACACTGGAACATTATTCAGCCATAAAACTAATATCTTATCATTTGCAGCAAAATGGATAGAAGCAAACTAGATTAAGAGAAATAGACCCAACATTTAACCCATCTCACCTTTCCTATTCAACAGAAAGACAAATATCATATAATCTCTTTACTCTATGGGAGCCAAATTTTAAAACAGCTGAAATTCAATTAAATTTGAAACAGGAAATCCATATAGAAAGTCAACAAAACCAAAAGCTAATTCTTTAAAAAAAAATCAATAAAATTGGTAAACCTGTTGCCAGGCTAAGAACTAGAGAGAGCAGATATGTTGCTAATATCAAGAATGAAGGAGAGATCATCAGAAATGAACCCATGGATAGCAAAAAGAATTATCAAAAAAAAAAAATCATTGAGAATACTATGTCCATAACTTTGATATCTTACATGAAATTTTCTAAATTTTTGATGTACAAAAACCATCAAATCACACAAAAGGGAAGAAATTAGATAATCTACATGGGGTTTATCTATTAGAGACATTCCATCAATAATGAATAACCTTACAAAACAGGGAGCTCCTATCCTATTTGTGAGTTCTGTCAAAAATTTAAGGAAAGAAAAACTGTACCATTCCTATACAATACCTTTTAGAAAACAGAGAAGGGAGGACTATTTCTTTTTCTGTATTTTCTCTAGTAGCAAAACCAAAAAAAAAAAAATTACAAGAAGAAAACTACAAACTCATATCATTTTAGACTACCGAGGCAATGAAATATTAGCAAATTGAGCACAATAATTTAAAAAGTGAATCATACATCATGGCCAAATGGAATTTATTCAAGATTGGTCCAAATTTGAAAATCAATCAATGTTAGCTGTCACATAAACAGGCTAACAAAGAAATATTGCATGTTACTATTAATAGATAAAGGGAAAGCATTTGAAAAAAGAAAAGTCATTCATAAATATAATGTTCAACATACTAGAAATAGAAGAATATCTCTCCAGCTAAACAACTAATATCTAATATCTACACAAAGGCATCAGACATAAAAGTGAGGGAAATGGATGCATTATCCCATCTCATCAATTTTTTTCAACATAGCACTTGAAGTTTAGCTGACACATTAAGGCTTAACAAAAAAATAAATCATACACAGATTGAAAAGAAAAAATAGTGTTAATTTTATTTGTACTTATTTTAAAATCCTATATAATCAAAATATATTATGTATTAAATGTCAACCAAAAAAGTCACAGAATTTGTAAGCGATTATAAGAAAACTGGAGTATATAAAATCAATGTAAAATGTTAATTACTTTCCTTTACAGCAACAATAAATAAGTAAAATTTAAAAAGAAAAGCACAATACCATTTAATTTGCACCAAACAATTGAAATAGGTAAATATATAATGAAATATGTACACTATCTAGATAAAGAAGAGCTATAAAATATTGATGGAAAAAATTAAAAGATCTAATTAAATGAATAAATGTTTCATGTTCATGGGTAGAGAGTCTTTAAGATGTCAGTTCTTCTCAAATTGACCTATATACTTATTTAATCCTAATCAAAATTCTTGGATGACATTTTCATGGTTATTGATAAGCTAATTATAAAATTTATATGGGAAGAAAAAAGACCCAGAATAATCAGAATAATATTGAAAGAGAACAAAATTGGATGACTGACATTATGACTTCAAGATCTCCTATAAAGCCACAAGTCAAGACAGTGTGGTATTGATGAAAGGGTTGACCAACAAATTAACAAAATATACTGGAGAGCCAGAAGTGAACCCATACAAATCTTTGATTTTTGATAAAGACTCAAAGGAAAACCAATGGGGAAAGGATAGACTTTTGGAATTGTGCTTGAGCATTAGACATCCATCTACAGGTAAATGAATCTTGACATGACCTTAAAGCTGTCACAAATAGTTAACTCCCTAAGTAAATAAGACAGGAAAAATATCTCGGAAAACTTAGAATTGAATATGACTTCCTAAACACAGCAGCAAATGCATGTTCCATGAAAAAAATTTTTTAAATGAACTTCATTAAAACTAAGATTTTTGCTCTGCTAAAGACACATTTCAAAGAATAATCCAAAAGAATAGAAAATATAAAGTCTAAAACTTTCTAAATTTGATTTTAAAACCTTAAAGTACATGTACCAGAAGCCTACTAAACCTTTAGTATTTTAAATGCAGATTCACACTGTAAATTGTCAACAAGTAAAGAAAAAGTCTCCAAAACAGCAAAAGAAAAGTATTCATCATATAAAAGGCAATCATAATAACATTAACAGCTGACTTTTAATGAAAGCAATGGAGGCCAGAGGACAGTTGGATGACATATTTAGAATATAGGAACAAAAAGATCAATCGGGAATTGTACACAAAACAAATTTCCCCTTAAAAAATGGAAGTAGAGATGGGTATTGTGGTGCAATTGGTTAAGTAGCTGATTGAGACACCTGCATCCTAGTGGACTGCCTGGCATTGAGCCCAATTTCTTCCTTACATCCAGCTTCCTGCTAATACACCTAGGAGGCAGTAATCAATGACCCAACTGCGGGGGTCCTGGGCACCCATGTGGGAGATCCAGATAGAATTCTCTGCCCTTCGCTTCAGCCTGGCCTAGAACCTGCTGTGGTGGGCCATCTGCAGGATAAACCAGTGAGTGAAAAAACCTCTGTTTATCACTCTGTGACTCTGTCTTTCAAATAAACAAGCCAATCAATCAATCAATCAATCACTTTTTCCAAACATGAATGTGAATAAATATATTCCCAGAAAATAAAAGGAAGAACAATTTTGGTAGTAAATCTTTTTTGCAAGAACGCTAAAGTCCTTTAAGTTGAAAGAAAAAAACCAACACTGAAGAAATAATGAGTTCTGATGAAGGCAATCACATAGGTAAATAAAGGAAATAGTAAAAATCATGTTTTCTCTTGGGCTGGTGCAGTGGCTCACTAGGCTAATCCTCTGCCTGTGACACTGGCACCCCGGGTGCTAGTCCCGGTTGGGGTGCCGGATTCTGTCCCAGATGCTCCTCTTCCAGTCCAGCTCTCTGCTGTGGCCCGGGAAGGCAGTGGAGGATGGCCCATGTGCTTGGGCCCTATACCCACATGGGAGACCGGGAGGAAAGCGCCTGGCTCCTGGCTTTGGATCTGTGCAGCGTGCTGGCTATAGCAGCCATTTGGGGGGTGAACCAATGGAAAAAGGAAGACCTTTCTCTCTGTCTCTTTCTCTCTCACTGTCTAACTCTGCCTGTCAAAAAAAAATGTTAAAAAAATCATGTTTTCTCTGTTAACTTATTTTGAAGACAATTGCATAAGACAATGGCATCTGCATTATTGGATATATAACATTCAAAAAGGTGACATATAGCATAATAACGTCACAAAGGAAAACAAAGAGAAGGAGTTATACTAGAGCAAAAAAAAAAAATGACCCCAGATGGTAACTTGAATCTATAAATAGAAATAAAAAACTCTAGAAGTAGTAAACATGAACACACTTCAAGGAGCTTGTGGAAAAGCAGGATTAAAAGCTAAGTTTATTTGGGTGCAGAATTTTGAAATTCATACAGTTTTCTTCATAGTATGCATTTCTATGAAGAAACTAGAGATAGATTTTCTCTGTCATATTATTTTCCTTTAAAATTTTTATTATTTATTTCTTTGAAAGGCAGAGTTATGGGGAGGAGAGAAACAAAGAGGGAGGGAGGAAGAGAGAGAGAAATTAATTAAATAATTAATTAACTGGGCCAGGTCAAAGCATGGGGTCAGGTACTCCATCAAGCTCTCCCATGTGGCTTGCAGTGGCCTAAGCACTTGGGTCATCCTCTGCTGCTTTCCCAGGATCATTAGCATAAAGCTGGATTGGAAGCAGAGTATCTGAGACTCCAACCAGTGCTCTGATATGGGATGCCATCTTCACAAGCAACAACTTAATCCCTTGTGCCATGATATCCACCCTGTCACAATAATTTTAAAAGATATGCGAATGTAAAGCTCTAATTATAGTATGAGACTGGTGGACCTATAATACATGTCAACGAACACACATGGCAATAAGAACAACATTGACAAACAGAAATGCAGTGAAGTAAATCAATGAAGCCTAACATTGACCCCTTGAAAACAGCAATAAAATTAGACAAACCTTTAGCAATTTACCAAGACAAACGGAGGGAAGACACAGGTTACTAAAATCAGGCATGAAGCAGATACTATACTACAGATCTCACAGAAACTAAAAGAATTATAAAAGGATGTTATAAATAATTCTATGACCTCTCCGTGGTGGTAGATCTACTGAACATGATCAACCACAAAGCCTCCCTGGGGAAGCTGGACATAATAGGCACTGCCGTACTCCCACAGATGGGGAAGCTTCTGAAGTATGAGAGCTATGGCCAGATAGGCTGCACCTCCCCTAGCTGATCATCCCTGGTTTCTGCTCTGGATCATAGACATCTCACCTGCGTGCATGTGCACATCAGTGAGGAGGAAAGGCTGCACAAGTGCTGTAAGCAGCTAGAGACCATCAGTGGCCTTCTCAACAGCAAGTGGGGCCTGGATGACTGACACACTTTGCCTTCCACCCGCTGAGCCTGCTCATCACCAGTTTAGACTGAGCAAACAAGTGAGTGTGCACACCTGGTAGGCCTGGGGCCCTAGACTCAGCCCGAGACCTGTTCCTTGTATGCTCACTGACTGTGTTTGGCCCCTGCGATGACCCCCAAGCTGTCCTAGAGGAAGCGATACTTGCTCACGGGCCGTCTCTACAGCCTGAACTCTGAGAAAACTACTCCATCAATGCCTGCCCAGCTTTGTGAGAATTTAACATCCCAGGGAGGTGAACTGAGCCCTGGGGCTGTTAATGTAATTTATAAAGTGAATTTTATTAAATTTGTAACTTTTAAAGTTGTGTTTTTTATTTAAGAGGTAGATTTACAGACATAGAGGGAGAGATACAGAAAGGTCTTCCATCCGCTGGGTCACTTAAAAATGGCTGCAACGGCCAGAGCTAACCTATTTGAAGCCAGGAGCCAGGAGCTTCTTCCAGGTCTCCCATGCAGGTGCAGAGGTCCAAGCACTTGGGCCATCTTCTACTGATTTCCTAGGCCATAACAGAGACCTGGATTGGAAAAGGGACAGTTAGGACCCAAACCAGCACCCATATGGGATTCCAGTGGCACAGGCAGAGGCTTAGCCTACAGCACCACAGTGCTGGCCCAAATTTTAACTCTTTTAAAATGTAAATCAATGTGTCCAGCATTTTGGTGTACCGGGTTAAGCTGCTGCCAGTAGCACAGCATACAGCTGCTTCACTTAGGATCCAGTTCCCTGTTAATGCACCTTAGAAAGCAGCAGAAGATGGCCCAAGCTCTTGGGGCCCTGCCACACATGTGGGAGACCAGGATGGAGTTTCTGGATCCTGGCTTCAACCTGCCCCAGCCCAGGCCATTGCAGCCATCTGGAGAGTGAACCAGCAGATGGAAAATCTTTCCTCTCTCTCCGCCTCCACCCTCACGAACCCCTAACTCTGCTTTTCAAATAAAATAAATAAATCCTTTTTAAAATGTAGATCAAGTGGACAAATTCCTAAAAAGATACAAATTGCCAAACTACTCAATAGAAATGTGTAGAAAATTTGATGAGGCTTAAAATAGTAAATAAATTAAATTAGTTATAAAATCTTTCAAATTAAAGACTAGGGCCAGGTGACTTCATGAGTGAATTATATAGAATATTTAGGGAAGGAAAAATATAATACCAATCTTTCATAAACTCTTCAAGAAAACTGAACCAGAGGAAGAAGAAATATGTCTAATTTATCAGATCCAAGAAAACTGTTTCAATACACAGACAATACACCACTATCCTTCATACATACAGACAAAATAATTCCAACAAAATATTAGCAAACTAATTCCAACAACATTTAAAAGTAATTCCACAACATGACACTGGAATGCAAGGTTTAGAGAACACCTAAAAATGTCAATTGATGGGGCCAGCAAAGGACAATCTAAAAAATAATTAAGAGAATAATTCTATTCACATTAGAATAATGTTCAAAAGAGAATGAAATACTTGAGAATTGATTTAACAAAAAATAAGCAGCTGAAAAAATGTGAAGTATTGCTTAAAGAAGTTTAAAACTCAAAATTACTGGATAACATCCCTATTTGTGGTTTGGAAAATTCAATCTAACTAAGATGGCAATCTCCTCAAATTGATCTATAAGTTTAACACCATCCCTGCCAACATCTCCACAGGCATTTTATAGAACTCAGTAATTTGAAGAACAAAGTGGAAGAATTATGATGCTCAATTACAACATTTTCATAAAGTTATTGCAGTTAAGGCAGAGTATGAAGATACATAAAAAGATCACTGGAATGGATAATCTCAGTGAAACAAAATTAAGGACTCATAAATAAACTTATACATTTAGAATCCATTGATTTTTTTTACCAAGTTTCTAAAATTGTTCAATTGCTTTGGGTAGCAATTGTGAAAGATAGTTATTTTAAAAAACTGTACTTTGAACATTGGATAATCATAGACAAAAGAATGAACCTAGACCCTTATTTCACAGCAGATAGAAAAATTATCCCAAGATTAATAACTATTAAATAAGACCTAAAAGTATACAGGTTTTAGAAAAATAGATGGTAAAAATAAACAATGCAGGGCAATAAGAACCTACAAAAAATAAAACATTTGAATTCATCACATTCTAGTCATCAGAAGGGGAGAAGGAGAATGGAAGAAGAACCT
This sequence comes from Oryctolagus cuniculus, assembly GCF_051225735.1. Taxonomy (NCBI): domain Eukaryota; kingdom Metazoa; phylum Chordata; class Mammalia; order Lagomorpha; family Leporidae; genus Oryctolagus; species Oryctolagus cuniculus. The sequence goes on from NC_142867.1 coordinate 121,725,156, forward strand.
CTTGCTTTGAAGATCACATTGCACATTTTTACTCTAATTCCATTGGTGGACCTCAAATATAGGGACACACCTAGCTGTAAGTGCAGTTAGGAAATGCAGTATTTAGCAGAGTAGCTAAAACTCCAGGCTGCATTGTCTTCAGAAAAAGAAAGAGAGTAGATCTTAATTGTGACAGTTTGTATTTGTTCAGAAAAACTGTCCCTCTGTATTTTCCTTATCCCTATTGTCCATCCCCATATCACTTGTTACAGAATTGGCACATGTTTTGTTAGAGCAGATGGTCTGAGAAAATTAGCAAATGTCCTTAACATAAGAGGTATCTGTCAGGGCTGCTGTCTCAGCCTGGGTTCTATAGTTTAAAAAGTATAGTGCAGAACCAATGTACAACAGAGCTAGAATGTATGTGACTGAAAACTAATAATTCTTATCATAAGCTGCAGATGCAGGGAGGTCACTTATTACTGCAGCAAACTTCACCTAAGCTACATTGTGTTTAGAATATTTCATTTACAACTAGCAATTTCTGCCATGCCCCAAAGGTAATATTTTGCTTAGTTAGCAAACATGTATCAAGCATAAATTGAATGAGTGGTATATTTTAAGTACAGGAGTCTTGAAAAACTATACAAATACTAGATATGTAGTTAATAAGCAACAGTCATAACCAATAACAGTAAGTGCATACAAATCCATATATAAGTTTAATACTCATATGGCAAAGTAGAAATACACATGGATAGTCAGAAAATATTCTAGAAGGGACCGGCACCATGGCTCACTTGGTTAATCCTCCGCCTGCGGTGCCAGCATCCCATATGGGTGCCAGGTTCTAGTCCCGGTTGCTCCTCTTCCAGTCCAGCTCTCTGCTGTGGCCCGGGAAGGCAGTGGAGGATGGCCCAAGTGCTTGGGCCCCTGCACCCATAAGGAACTAGAAAAACAATCACAAACCAAACCTAAAGTTAGTAGGAGAAAAGGAAAAAATTGAAATTAGAGAAGAAATAAGAATCAGTGAAATGAAGAGCTGTTTTTTTTTAAAAAATTAAAACAAAATTGATACACCATTGGCCCAACTAACCAAAAAAGGGGGAGAAGACACAAATTAAAATCAGTGGTGGAAAAAGATGTTACAATGGATACCACAGAAATAAACAGAATCAGTAGTAAAAACATAAATAAACAAATAAACATAAATAAACCAATAACCAAAACAGAGATAAAATCAGTAACAAAGACCCTTCCAACAAAGAAAAGCCCAGAGTGTGATGACTTCATTTCTGAATTTTACCAAAATTCCTTTTTTTATATAGACATCTTTTTTTTTTGGGGGGGGGGGGTAGGCAGAGTGGACAGTGCGAGAGACAGACAGAGAGAAAAGTTCTCCTTTTTCCGTTGGTTCACCCCCCAATGGCCGCTTTTTAAAAAGATTTATTTATTTATTCATTTATTTGAGAGGCAGGGTCACAGACAAAGAAAGGGAGAGATACAGAGAGAGGTCTTCCACCTACTGTTTCACTCTCCAAACAGTTGCAACATGAAGCCAGGAGCCAGGAACTTCCTCTGGGTCTTCCATGTGGGTACAGGAGCCCAAGCACCTGTGCCATTTTCTACTGTGAGTAGGGGCTCCAATAGAAAAGGAAACAAAGTTGCTAAGCCTTCACTGGACAAGGCCGCTAAGCCTTTGCTGCAGTTTGCACACTTCCACATCCCAGTGACTCAGCATTTCGAACAATCCAAGATGGCCCCCGGGGGAGGTACCTAGCCTGACAGGAGACTTCCGTATTCGTGCATGGTATGTGTCCTCCACTGTGATAGGCCCTTGAGGGCGTGCCCAGCTTGTGTCCTGCCTTACCTTTCAGCTGGTTGGCTCAGTTCCCTTGTGTCCTGGACAGCCCCCTTTCTGCGTCTTTAAAAGCTCTTCCCCTCCCAATAAAGTCTAGAACCCGCTGCGCCCTGGGCGTTGACTGATCTCCCGGCTCTGGTGTGGTTCCTTTGTCGCCAACACTCATCATCCTGCTCGGCTCCTGAGCTCCCCAGGCTGGCCCTGAGGACCTCTATCAGACCTGCTGCCCCGTAGTGAGCAGCACTACTGCTTTTGCAGGCCATTAGCAAGGAGCTGGATTGGAAGCAGAGCAGTTGGAAAAGTGGTGCAGTTTCCAAGTAAGGTCCTTCCGGCCTCTATAAAAATGCTAGCAATATATCCATATCCATCAGTGGAGAAGAAAGAAATCAGAATACTCTGACAAATTGGAAAGTTTCAAAGGCATTATCTCCAGATTTGTGGAGGAACTCTGAGAAAATGTCTATGACTGAGATTTTTCTATAACATTATGATTCAGATAACATATCCATCAACTCTGTGGGACAATTATTCTTCCAGCTCATTTGTCACCAAAAAAAAAAAAAAAAAACTGATGAGATTTCATTAAAGATACAGTGGTATTCTAAACTACTGTACATTATTGGGAAGCATCATTTATTATCAACAAAATGGAAAACTATCCTAATGAAGACTTTAGGTAAACAAGCTACACTCTTGGGTGTCTTTTAGATATTGATGGTGATTTTATGCTTTACTTGGCAAAGGTAGGATACCAAAGAAGGATGTGAGAAATCTGGGAATATCAGGAAAAAAGGAAATTATATAATTTGTAGGGATTTTGAAAAGTGAGAATCAGAAATACTTCCAATCTTTGCAAGCTCCATTGTGTTAGTTTTTCACTACTATAAAACTTGAGGTAGGCTTACATTATGAAGTTTATTTAGTGCATGGTTTTGAAGTTTCAGAGGCATGGTTCTTGCATCAGCTCAACTCAGCATGGTCTGGTAAGGGCCTCATGTTAGATGATGCTGTGAGAACAAGTGCAGGAAGAGGGAAAAAAAATAGCTTCTCGAAACAGGAAGCCAAAAAGCAATTTAGGGTTGTGCTTGCTTACACCAACAACTTGCTCTCATGAGAGCTAAGGAGTCCCATAGGAGCTACTTTCAGCCCTTTGGAAGGCAACTTCCAAAATAACCTAAAGACTTTCAAGATCCCAAATGACTCTTGACACCAGCTTAATCAACAGAATAGCTTCATTTCTGTGAAATATAAGACAATATATTCAGCCCTATATATTTCTATTGAGTATTTTCCTTGGATGCTCAATTTCCAGGTCTCATGCTCTTAATTTTGTTTTCATTCATTTATTTAACTAGAATTCAGTAGACAGTACACCATAAACAATAAGATCCTAGACTCTGGTGCCAGATTGCTTGGGTTCCAATTTTACTCCAGCATTTACAAGCTCTGTAATCTTGGGCTAATTATGTAATCTCTCTGCTTCAACTGCTTGAACTTGATTTTCTCCTTGCCTTCAACTCTTTCCTGAGTTAGAAGCTCCTGTTGAATATTTCAAGATTTCCCTGAATCTTCTCCTTCCACAGAATCTGTCTTGCATTTTTACCCATTTGAAGATGGTTGACAATATTGATTACCTAATGGAACTATTCAAAATAAATTAATTTGAGCCACTGATGTGGCACAATGGGGTAAGTCGCTGCCTGTGATGCTGGCTTCCTATATGAGTGTTGTTTTAAGTCTCAGCGGCTCCACATCCAATCCAGCTCCCAGCTAGTACTCCTGGGAAAGTAACAGAACATGGCCCAAGTGCATGGGCTACTGCCACCAGTGTAGGAGAGTTCAATGGAGTTCCGGGATCCTGGATTTGGCCTGCCTCAGCCCTGGCCATTGCAGCCATTTGGGAAGTGAACCAGTGGATGGAAGATCTTGCTCTCTCTCTCTCTCTCTCTCACTTTGCTTCTCAAATAAATAAATAATATTTAAAATAAGTGAATCAACTCTATAGGGCACTTATACCTGATACCTTAATTACCACATAAGCATGAATATTATTCTTGAGAGGCTGAATGACATATGGAAGACACATAGACAAACAATGTGCAGAATATGTTCTCAGGGAGTAGGGAGTAGCAGTGTAGAGAAGAAGAGATACAAATACAAAGAATTGAATACAAAGAAATGCTAACATTAGGTGGAAATTACATGTACAAGAGATGGAAAAACATGCTTATTGAGGTTAAGGGAAGAGAGAGTTTAATGTCAGATTGGGACCTAGAGAAGGGTTGGTGATCAAATGTAGAAGTAGTTCATTGTATATGTGGATGGGAGAGACTTCCACTGGTTGTTATCAACACACTATGAAGTAATTATTGCCTTTAGGGGTGGAGAACAGCAGTTTTCTCATCTTCCCTGTTAGGAAGTTCTGCACAGATACAATAAAAGAGTTGACTTAAGAGTTGTTCTGAACACAGCATGCAAAAATTCCAGTGGAGCTGCTGTTGGGGGAGAGCTGGTGATCCTCCTATACATAACAACCAGTGTCCAGCCTCCACTTCACCCATCCCCCACTGTCCTTGGGTGTCCTTGGGTGTCAGCTAGCCTTAACTTTTCCTCATCTTTTATGCATTCTACAAGTCACCAAATACTCTCTGTTTCTCTTCACAAGGCTTCCTATTCCCCTTTCAGATCTCTGCTTGAACTTCACTTTCTCCTTGCCTTCAACTCTCTTGAGTCAGAAGCTGCTGTTGAAAACTTCAAGAGAGACCTGAACTTCTCCTTCCACAGGTGTATCTCACACTGTTGTTAGGAGTTATTTGATTACCTTTACTTTTCTCTCAGCTGTTAGTTACATCAGGTACTAAAATGGAGCTCTTGCTCATTATTTGATCCTCAGTAGTCAGCAAATACTTATTAAATAAGTGCAAAACAAATAAGAACAGGACCAAAAACATCTGATAATATTCAGCTGAGGGACTTTTTATCTCAACCATGCTGAGATTAATGAAGATTGGCAAAGCGAATATGCTAGCCTTTCAGACTGTAGGGGTGGGCATGAAGTCCCAGGCTAGCCCAGGTACAAAATTCCACATCTCTATCAGATTTTTCCTTGGTATCTTTCATAAATAAAGGTGCTACAGAAACCTCCCCTTTTGTTTGATAATGGAACTGCAAGGATGAAACCCTAGAGCTGAGAAGACATAGTATAAATCTATCACCATAGATTTAGGTAGAATATACGAGGAAGCAGAGGTGAAGGGAGAGGAGGACAGCTTTGATTCCAGTTTTTAAGATCCCTGAAAGCTGTTTTGGCTTTTTCTTGTTCTGCTCTCTCTTTTTAAAATCACTTCATTGCTGTTTTATCCCATTTTATGAAGATATCATCGAGAAGTATAAATTTCAGCTGAATGGGTGTTGTGGCTTGGAAGAATATCAGAGTGTCAATTTGAGTCCTGGTGTCTCTCTGCTCCCACACCAACTTCCTACTATTGTGCCCAGGAAGGCAGTGAATGATGATAGAAGTCCTTCAGTCCCTGCCATACACATGGACCACCCAGAAGGAGTTATGGCATCTGTCTTTGCCCAGTCCTGGCTGTTACAGGCATTTCAGGGGAGTGAACCAGCGGATGGGAGATCTCTGCCTGTCTCAGAGTGTCTCTCCCTCACTCTCTATTACTCTGCATTTCAAATAAATAAATACTTTAAAAATTTTATCTATTCAAGTTGTATGAGCTGATATTTAAATATTCATGTTGTAAAATGATTACCACTATCAAGTTAATTAACATGTCCATTACCTCACATACTTACGTATGTGTGTGTGTGAACTGAGAACATTTAACTCTCCTAGCAAACTGTTTTATTTTTTTCAATTTATCTCCAGCATCCTTTTTCCTCAAGCTACCTTGTGTTGAGTTTTTGCAAAATGTGTCTGAATGAACCCTAACTATAAACACATCCTACATGAATTGGGGTTGGATAATGATAAATAAATGTCAACCACTTGGCTATAAATATAGTTCATAAGATGGAAACAGGAGTTGTCATTCAAAACAAAATTTAGTATGGCTTGATTCACTTTTTGAACTGTTTAATTTACCTGTTTGTGCGGTTTTCTGATTGCTTGCTTAAGCTGCCTTTGATTTCCTGAAAAGAGCATTTCACTACCAAATCCTGCCTCCATGTAGACACCAGGACAAGCAAGAGTGGGCCCTAGACACAAAGGTGATTCTGAGTTACCCAACAGGTACGGACATAGAGAAGACCACCAATGTGAAGAATTAAAGTAAATCTCACTCTTTGTCTTTAGGGGTACCTAGAATGGTAATTTTCACTCCTTATTAGAATGTTTTAAAATAGACTCCCCTAGCTTTCTTTGAACAGCCATGCTGGCTTAGCTTTAAATCAGGTGCCCTAAGAAAGTCAAGGAAATATGAGAGCCCTGCCCAACAGGGATTCCTATAATTTAGTTGATGGAGAATGAACCATAAACACAGGAGAAATCAATCAATCATATAACAATAAAATACAAATACCAGTTCAGTGATACAAGGGGAGAGGGCAGTGTGCGTTACTTCCAAGAGAATAGGACAGGTAACGTTAGAGGCATTAGGGGAATGGGAAGTCACTTCAAGGTGAACTTATCAGGAAAAGAAGCTAGGAGTGTAGGTCAGGGTGGGTTGGGGTGAAAGCTCTAGGACCAATGGAATGTTGTAGAGTACGGTTGGGATTTGTAGGGGGGTGGGATCAGAACACTAATAGTACTAATAATACAACAAGTATTAATAACTAACATCTTCTGAATGCTAAATAGGTGTTATACACTCTGCTATTTCATACATGTTCTTATTTATTCTCAAAACAATTTAATAATGCATGTAGCAATACTATCCACATTTTACAGATGCAAAAATAGAGTAATGTGAGTAACAGCTGCTCAGCCTGTGAGTAGAAGACTCAGCATCCAGTTCAAGCCTAGTCACCAAAACTGTATGTGGTGGGAAAGCACGTTTCTTTTAAAAAATTACTTATTATTTATTCAAAAGAGAGACAAAAAGAGAGACAGAGACGGAGCGAGGTATTCCAAATCCACTGCTTCACTACTCCAAAAGCCCACAACAGCCTGGGCTAGATCAAGACAAAGATGGCAGCCTAGAACCCGATTCAAATCTTCAGACATGGTTAACATAGACCCAACTACTTGTGCCATTAAGTATTGCCTCCAAGGGTGTGCATCAGCAGGGAGCTGGAACAGGAAGTGGAGTCACAACTTGAACCAAAACTTCATGTTTCCTAAGTGATGTCTACAACACAACACCAAATGCCACCACCTCCCAAGCACAAGTTTTAAAATGTATCAGATCCAACTGTGACTCTAGATCTCCCATCCAAAAGATGAAGTGATAATCTCAGGCAAGAATCTTGACCTGATGACACTTGTTCTCCTTATCATGGAAATGGATACAGTCATACCTGCATACCATAGGAGTTAGTTGGGCTAGAAGTTATGAGGACACCTGTTGTTAAATAGCTACATGACATGTGCAGAGTTCCTGCCTTCTGTTTGCCTGTGCCAGGTCTCATGATGATCTTCTTTTAGCCAAATGGACAATATCTTTTAATATTAATTTCCATCCAGGAGGCCAGCCTGAGTATCTCAGTGCTCTTCTCAGGCTTTGGGTGGGCAGTAGGCAAACCTCAGAATGTTCATTCTTGGACTACCTTGCCAGTGGTATATTTTGGAATTGCTTGTAAATCCTCCTCCTTCCTCCTCCCCATCAACATGCCAACACACTCTCTAAAAGACCCTCAGATCCCTCTTCCACCAGACAGCATAACAGTCAAGCTAATTAATGGTCTGCCTGTCCCCTTCACAGTCTAAGTGTGCACTCCCAGTGGTTTAAAGGAATGAGGGAGTAGGGAGCAGAAGGGGAGGACTCAGGGCTCCTGAGACTTGACCCCAAAGCTGTCTGAACTTCAAGAGTCAAAGCAAATCCAGAGGAAAAACGGTAGGTTCTATTGTAAGAACAGCCCCCAATCAATGAGGTCCAATTTCATAGCTCATTATTCCTATGTGTGCCAAAGCAAAACTGAGGAGGAGGTGGGGATGGTGACATAGGCGAGAAGGAGGGGCTTCCATCACTGGAGAGAATCATATGGAAGCAATTAGTGGAGCCTTCATTCAAAGAAGCATTAAGGTGCTTGTAGCACTGAGGTTCAAGTGACCCCTAGGCTGGGACCATAATTCACTAACACTTAATACCGTTTACCCTGCAGATGTGCATTTTATACAGAAATATCAGCTTACCACTTTGAAAAATTAACCTATTGAAGGCTGTCAAATCCTGCCGCCCTTGTGGGGGTATTATATATTGTCTGCAAGGCACTCTGCTTTGCCTTTCACCCCCAGCAACAGGGATGCCTCAGCTAATCAGGACATGGGGTGGCAAACAAGCAGTAAGGGAGGGTAAAGAAATGAGGCCCCAAGTAGAAATGCTGGTTTATCTCAGAAGAAAGTTGTTTCTTTCATTTCAAAACACAAAGGGTTTAGAGAAATTACCCCTACCCCAAGACTCACAAGACACACAGATATACACACACTAATTGTATCTATTATTTCTAAATCAGAAAGTCCAGAGTTAAGGAAGAAGGAGGAACACAGAAGTTGACATAAGTAGAAAGAATAGCTAAGTCTGTTACTATGTCTAACTTAAGATCTAAGCAGATAAAACTGCTAAACTAATAGAAAAAAGCTTATCTAGTCAAATAAGTACTTTTTTTAAAGTTTTCTAGGAAAATGTAATGCCAATTTAAAAATAAATCCCATGTGTAATCATTTGTTACATACACAATTGATACTGTAAAGTATTAATACACAGGATTTTCAAGATTGGACAGAAAGGAACGCACTCGAACACTGCATGTAGGAATTAAAAAATAAAAAAACTTCCCATAGGCAATTAGTAACAGGTATAAAAAAACTTAAAATATGTAAAGGGGAGGGGCATTTGGCCTAATAGTTAAGACCTCTTGGGATAGCTGGGTTCTAGTCCTGGCTCCACTCCTGTTTCCAGCATCCTTCTAATTTATACCCTGAGAGGCAACAGGTGATGGCTCAAATGTTTGGGTCCCTGACACTCAAAAGGGAGACCTGGATTGATTTCATGGCGACCAACTTTGGTCTGCCCCAGTCCCAGCCGTAGAAAGTATTTGGAGAGTGAAACAATGCATGGGAGCTCTCTCTCTCTCTCTCTCTCTCTCTCTCTCTCTCTCTCCTCTCTTTTCTCTCTCTCTCTCTCTCCCCCCCATCTCTTTGACTCTCAAAGAAATAAAATATTTTAAAAAGTAGATATAAGACTCAGAAATTCCATTTGTAATAACTTTATATTAAATAAGAAAGAGGCCGGCACCGCGGCTCACTAGGCATTTAATCCTCCGCCTAGCGGCACCGGCACACCAGGTTCTAGTCCCGGTCGGGGTGCCAGATTCTGTCCCGGTTGCCCCTCTTCCAGGCCAGCTCTCTGCTGTGGCCAGGGAGTGCAGTGGAGGATGGCGCAAGTGCGTGGGCCCTGCACCCCATGGGAGACCAGGATAAGTACCTGGCTCTTGCTATCGGATCAGTGCGGTGTGCCAGCCGCAGTGCACCGGCCACGACGGCCATTGGAGGGTGAACCAACGACAAAAGGAAGACCTTTCTCTCTGTCTCTCTCTCTCACTGTCCACTCTGCTTGTCAAAAAAAAAAAAATAAGAAATAATTTAAATTTGGTATTTGTGTAAATAATCTTCGTCATAACTTTGTTTTATAAACATACAAAAGCTAAAATTCTACAGGAGGGAGTTAAGATGGAACCTACATATAGTGTAATAAAACACACTTATTAACTATCATGATGTAGAAAATATTTATCAATAAGAAAAAAATGTAGATTCGATTACAAGTACCTTTGTTTGAAAGCCACAAATCAGTACTTGTAGCATGTTTCTGCGTTTTGAAAACTGACACGTGCATACGAAGGGACTTTCCAAAGCTCAAAGCAAATAGAATTAAAGGATAAGTTCTTGTAGGTTCAACAGATTTTGAAATCAATGCATACAATGAATCTTCAAAAAGTTGATAGAAAATTTGTATTAAGAAAAAACTATATGTGGATTTCAAATTTCTTTTGCACTTACACAAACTTATCTTTTAATTGCATTTTTCACATATTTTTGAAGTGAAGCATCCTTGAATTACTACAACACCATATTAATAATGTAATTAGTGTGTGAGAACATATGTTTCAAACTTTTATGCTGTGTTTGTTTTCTATTGAGCAAGCATTATCAACATTCATGAAGAAGGCCTGAGCCAAATTATGAAGCTGAAACAGTTAGCTTCTGAACTCTCCTCTCCTTTCGCATCATTGTCTCACTTCTCCAACCTGCTCTGCAGATTTCTCTGTTCAAAGTGACACTGGCATCAGTACCTTCCATGTGTTGCTCCCTGCTGCTGTGACATCTCCCTCCCAGCCTATCCTTTGGACAGGAATCATTAGCACTCAGTGGTATAGCAGGTCAGATCTGAGTAAAAATCCCAGCTTCATGACCCTTGGGTAAACTATTTTATCTCTTTGAACCTTAGTTCCCCTCTATAAAATAGGAACTTAGTGCCTGTCTCATAAGATTTCTATGAGAATTGAATAAGAAAATGCGTATAATGAGCTTGGCCATATAACAGATCAGTGAGCATTAACTCTCTTTAATTCATGAGCTAGTATCATGTTAATATCTACAGGTTTCACATTAGCAGATGTAAGTCCACTAATTCCAGATGTTGAGAAGTTACTACATGCTTCACATGGCCAGAGATTCTGCTTCCCTGGGCGTGAATGGGCCTACAGACAGTCATGATGAGGACAAGCTAGTGATGTCTGCATTTAATAGTTGCACTACCCTGAGCTGGCACCGCGGCTCACTAGGCTAATCCTCCACCTAGCGGCGCCGGCACACCAGGTTCTAGTCCTGGTCGGGGCACTGGATTCTGTCGCGGTTGCCCCTCTTCCAGGCCAGCTCTCTGCTGTGGCCAGGGAGTGCAGTGGAGGATGGCCCAAGTACTCGGGCCCTGCACCCCATGGGAGACCAGGATAAGTACCTAGCTCCTGCCATCGGATCAGTGCGGTGCGCTGGCCACAGTGCACCGGCCACGACAGCCATTGGAGGGTGAACCAACGGCAAAAGGAAGACCTTTCTCTCTGTCTCTCTCTCTCACTGTCCAGTCTGCCTGTCAAAAAAAAAAGAAAAATAAAAAATAAAATTAAAAAAATTAAAAAAAATAGTTACACCACCCTGCCATGCTGTTCTCTCACTAGAAATGAATAAAGACTACAGAGCCTGGGTTGAGAATGTGCAACCAGTCTCTGACCTCACTCCTGCCAGCATCGATCAGGGAATTCAGACTGGTCCTTATGAAACATTAGGGCATAGAACTTATGGCATAGGTAACACACAAAGATTAAGTAAACCATTAAGGAAAGGGATGGAATGAAAGCACAGACAGTAATACCTGGGTGCAATGAATTCTCAGTGCCCTTCTACTTTAACTGTGCATTCCTCAGAAGCAGATGCCTGTCTCTGCACTTAATGATCAACGTAAATGAGGACGCTCCCTCTTGATAGTAAAAGTATGATGGGCTGCCAAAGCTACCTGCTCTGGCATCTGAGCTGTCCTCTGAGTAGCTCTCAAATTTGGCTGCACAGCAGAATCACCCAGGGAGCTTTCAAAAGGACTGATATCTGGATCCTGGCCTCAGAAATTGTGATGTCATTGATGTCAAAGTGAAATCCCCGATCAGCAGGTTTCTCCCAGAACTTGCTAGGATTGAAAACTCTTATCCCTGCACTGTAGACCTATAGCTTCAGAAACTTTGCAGGTGGAGCTCATCAAATAGTTTCAACCAAGCCTGGAAGCATGTGTGATGAGCCCTCACATGAGAGAACCGTGGAACCAAGGTAGACCTTTGACATACAAAATATTAACCGCTCCCCAAATGATTAGAATGTGCATCCAAGTTCAAGAACCACTTTTCTGGACTCTTCTCCTAAGCATTCATGGTTCTTTGCAGTCTCCCTTTTCATTCTCGTTATATGAATTCAATGGCCTTTCTCTGTGTTCTTATGGGTCTGTGGAAACGGTGTTGTATTAATTTCAGGTGGGGTGACTGAGTTTGCCATTTTGTTAAGGATTGCTAAATTTTCTGAATCATTGATAAACCACAGACAACTGCTGTCCTGTTGCAACACCTAGTGTGCCAGAAACTGAAGTGCTCAGTCATGGCCACAGGTTGGATACATCAGCCGAGTCAATAGGAGGGCTGTCAGGCTCAGAAGGGAGTCAGCCCAGCACATCAGCAACAGCTGTGAACTACAAGGGCTAGACATATAAACCTCAGTCTTTTGCTTTTATGCTAAGGAGTGCACAGTAGATCTACAGCGTGCTTTGTTTGTCCCTAACACAGCTTAAAAGGATAAGCACAATGCATGCACACAAAATAATTCAGAAAGGTGGTGGACAGGTTGAATAGACCATCATAATCACTTTACAATGCATGTTTATCAAAACCTGATGTTGTAGAACTTAAATATATACAAGAAAGGAAGGAGGCATCCATTTGGACAATTCTTTCAATTTTTCCAAGCCTCAGTTTTGTTATCTGTAACATGATCGCTGAGGCCCATTTTCCATTTGGCAGAGCTTGAAAAGGTTTCTGCACTATTTTTCCACATAATCTGAATACTGAGAAATGGCTGGGAGCTGGCTATGAGGATGAATATCATGCTTGAACTTCCTGCAGCATTTTATGGGGCCTGTGTCCTGCAGTTCATGCACTTACATTGAGTCATATTTTATTTATGTAAGCAGACTACATCTATTTATTTATTTATTCATATCACCCACTTGTAAAGCATGGTTAACATGGTATTTCACAAACCCTCACAAAATTCCTACAGTAGGTAATAATAGCCCCATCTTACAAGTGAGGAAGCTGAGCCTAGATGTGAACTGACTGGCCCACAAGCAATCCATCAGCCAATAAACACACCATCAGAGTTAGTACAAGAGCTCAGATCTTTGGACTCCCCCTTCCTTGCTCAATAGCCAAAACAAAACTTCACTTGGAAATCAGAATCAGAAACTTGGTGAGAGTGTGTCCAAGGTTTCATCAGGGATCAAAGGAGAATCAGGCTACCTCCTCTCCTGGGACTGCCTGATCCTCTCTCAGACCCCTCAGCACTTAATATAAATGATCTGGCATTAGGACAGAGATCTGTTCATTAGTGTGTCTTTGAAAACCATTAACGTACAGGAAAGAAAATTTTCTCTTCATGGGGACAAATGTAATCTTATCAGAAATGAGCAGGACAATAACAGGAAGAGGGAGGGAATTCTGGAATGCAGGGGAGAGGTGGGGCAGCAGAGAAAGAAGACAGGCTGCAGGGAAAGCCCCATGGGAAGCTTTTCATCAAGGCTGGCAACCAGGATGTTATTGTGAGCTGGAAACAGGGGCAGGGAGCCATCACTCCTGGAGCTGGACAAGGAGGAGAGCACAGCCCCAACATAGCTGCCACGGTGTCACTGTAGACAGAGACACATTTATGCAGAGTTCATTGTCCTCATTACTGACCTCCAGGGGAGGCACATAACTGCTAAGGTGATGAACACAGAATCCTAGAACTCAGCAAGAGAGCAGTGACCTTCAAAAGGATTGGCTCCATTTCAAAGTGATAGGAGTCCATCTCTTGTTCTGTGTTTGAATCCCTCCCGGTAGCATCCCCGTCACTAGTCCAGAGATAGCTCACTCAAGCATTTACTTTTTAAAGATGCATTAATTTATTTAAAAGGAAGAGTGACAAAGAAAGAGGTAAAAACAGGAGAGAAAGAGAGGTTTTCCATATGCTGGTTCACTCTCCAAACAGCTGCAATAGCCAGAGCTAGGGCAAGCCAATCCAGAAGCCCAGAACTCCATCCAGGTCTCCCACATGAGTGGCAGGGTTCCAAGTACTTAGACTATTGTCCACTGCTTTCCTAGGTGACTTTCAGGAAGCTGGATCAAAAGCAGAGAAGCCAAACTCAAGTCAAAACCTCAATTAAGGGCAGCTGGTATTGCCAGTGATGGCTTAACCTGATGCACCACAGTGCCCATCTCTCATCCTTTCATTGACTAGACTATAAAGAAGCTCTGCCACCTCTCTCTTTTTCCAACCCTCAGACTCTGGTAAGCGGTGGGGAGGGGGGACCCTCATGAGTCTACACCTAAGCTTTCTGGACTATTTTCTTTGACTACTAGATCTCACACTTTATGTGATCCAAAACTACTTTATCTAAACTCCCCTCATCTCTTCACATAGTTTCAGCTTATTTATTTTATTTTGTGCTTCGTGTACAAAGGGACCAGCAGGCCATCTGTCAGGGCATAGAACTCTTTAGACACTTGAAAGAACAATGGCGCCAACAGAGGGGACCACCCAGATGTGCATCTCTGTTGAGGGCAAAGCAAATATTCCCAGGACTTGGCTGCATTCTGCTCCTCTAATTATGCCTTACACAAAACTGTAGAAGCACTCAGCTCAGAAATTTGATTTTCATCTTGAATATTCCATTTAGCATGGTGTGCTTGTCCTTAGATGTAGTCACACACATCTGTTTCCAGAAGTCTTGTAGAAAAACTCGCTTTCCTTTCCATTTTGCTTTGACTTTAACTGTTGTCAAAATACAGCTTTCTGTGCATCTTCCCATAGTGTGCTTCTCCATTTTCAAGTCTTTAATCTTCCTTCTCCCCTTAGAATTACTGAAGTTAAATGATAAAATGGATTGAGATGTCAGTCCAAAATATCCAGTGCCCTGAAAATCTCAGACACACTGCCAAGGAGATGGGTCTTTGGGGGTAATTAAAAGATAATGTCAATAGGGCTGGACAATGTGACAAGCTAATGGTCTCCTGCTGTCAAAGAAGAGGCCAAGAAGAAACTGAGACGCTGTTTTCAAAGCCGGAGACCATTATCCTGTCACAGCACCATCCTCCGATGACTTGGCTGCTATTATGCCCCACAATTAGAACAATAAATAAAAAAGACACAGTGGAGAATAAGTGCAGATTTCTGTAGCCAACCAGCAAACCAACTGTTCTAACTGGCTTAAGTTAAGCATGAGGTTTTCCAGACACACTTGGCCATGTCTGAGCCACCGACTCCAGCCAGGTTGTCTCTTTGTCCCTGCCTGAGACTTGCAACTGAGAATTTAGTTTGTCTACCAGCTGCCAAAACTGGAGTTAATTTTGCCATCTAACTCAAATCTTCAATACCCAACTTAGAATTTTCCTTTGAGAAATATCCTTAGCTTCTCTAGCTCACAGGTACCCTCCACTGAACCCATGTATTTTTCAAACTGCCGTACTCTTTGTTATTATCATAGCCTACTTTATCTCACCTTTTCCATGATGTTCAGTTTCTCCATTACTGTTTACAGCCTCTGGGACTACTGTTTACCCAATTAGACTGTAAATTACTAGTCTATAGATACTGTGTCTCACACATATCTGTATATCCTTACATCCCCATATCTGCTCACAATCAATATCTAGTAGGTGGTAGACCTTTTGTGTATGTTTCTTTTACACAACTCAGGGTTAGGAAGGTACAGTGGGAATCAAGCAATAATGTTGATCTACTCCTGCATGTGAGGAAGAACGACTTGATGTCCAGTACATGACTGCCACAATAGGAGACTAAAATAGCCCCTCATGGTCAGCTGGCTCACGTTCTGTACTTGCATGGGACTCGTTAAATAGTCAACCCTTTTCTGAAGAGGTGTGACACTGAGAGTTCTGAGCCTAGCGTATATCAGACTGACCAGTTTCTTAGTGCTTGTATTTGTGAATTGGAGAAGAGAAGATGGTGTTTGCTGATAGCACCACCCCCCGCCCCCACCCCAAATTCTCTGTGCAGGTACTTTGCCGTTTAACCTTCTAAGGCTTTTCTTTCTTATTTATGTGTTTAGTTTGTTAGTGACGAGTTAGTTAAAAATAGCGTCACTAATGTACAGAAAGATAAAGTTGTATAGAAAGTTGAGATAGAATGTGATAGTATAGTATAACAGTTCTGTTTGTCTTCTAACATTCAAAACAATTCAGAAGTGTGGAGCTATTTATTGTCAAAGAGAACTCTATCACAAAGAGAGTATTATATCCTAATTCAATGGACTAGGTCTCAGAACACTTCGGGTGCATGGTCCACCTTCCATCCCAACTGGCTCTTCATCCATGGGCTCTGCAGATCAAATGTTTTTTAAAAATGCATCTGCACTGACATGCACTGCTTCTTTCCCTTTGTCATTATTCAATTACTAACACAGGATTCCCATTGTCTTATATTGCAAGTAAACTAGAGGTTATGTAAACGTGATTAGATCGATGATATAAAGGAGGATATGTGTAAGGTTATATGCAAATACTATGTTGTTTCATATAAGAGACTTAAGCATCCATGGATTTTGATATCCCTGGGGACTCCTGGAAACAGGTTCCCACAGATACTAAGAGATGGCTGTTTTTCTATCACTGATTTATCAGATTGTCTATTTTTAGAATGCATTTTCTCATGTACCTCTCTAGAAGGGATACACAATCTACACAATATTATAAAATAATTTATCAGTTTATATTTGTCTTCTTGGTAGTAGATAAACCAAGGTAGCAAAATATAACCACTGTCCAAAGTTACTTGGAATTCAGTGAGAAAACCAGGCTTCATGCTTTCATCTTATGAGCCACAGTGTTTTATCCACCAACCCCTTTGTTACAAAGTCACGAGATTGTATCTATAGATCCTGGAACTGGAATCAGGCCATTAGTCCACAATTTAACATGCTTTCCCTTGGTTTCTCTGCCATCTTCTTCAGCATTGTGAAAAAGTAGTTGAGAGCTTACATCATTCAGTGTAAAAATTTGATAGAAGATAGTTCCTGTGTTAATTTCAACTTTGCTCTCAAGTGCCACCAACAAGGACACCCCTATGAACCACTAGCCATAATATGTAGGCTACCTAGGAGCTGTAGTAAATCATGTCACTTTTGAAATCCTTAGCCCAAGCAGAAATAAAAAACAAACCTACGGATGGTAGGTTGAAACTTCATAGATGCCTCCCGACCCTGAAATGGGTTGCAGGTGCTTGTCTCAAAGATGAGAACAGATAATGAATAAAACATGCCTGGAGCTTTGGGTCCAGAAAATGTGACAAGCTTGAATCTGATGACTTCAAGAATAAGATGAAATATGAGTTTGAGCTCATCTGCAAAGCTCTTAACGAATCCAAGATGCTGTGGCTGGTATTGCTGCTTATGGACCATGGTTTGCCCCAGGTTGATGGAAGGACAGGAAAAATGACAGAGAAGGGGGAAGGATCTGGAAGATAAAAGAAGACAGCAAGAGAAAAGAAGAAACCGAGTTCTGACTGTGGATCCTTAAAGTGAGAGCTCTCCTTAGAAATTTCACTGAAGGCTGAAGTTGACCTTTATTTTTGAGCCAGAATGCAAAAGATAGAGCTGAAAATACTCTGAGATGAATGTATTGCATAAATTTACTTGGGTTGATGGACTCTGATTCATCACATTTCTATATCATCAATGATTCCACTTTTGGTTTGCTAAAAAAAAAAATAGAAACAATCCCTATTTTATTTTAGTCAAAATTGAACGTTTAATGTCAAATCATCTCTGCCACATAAAATGCCATACTTACACATAATGGAAAGTGAGATAACCTTTTGTGACCATTTTTTTCTGGGGGCAGTTATCTTATTTTCCACATGTGTGAGTGCAGATCATTGAAAAAGAGATATGGGTTGACATTAAGAATGTAAATTTTCTGTTAGATTGTCACACTTATTTTTATTGAAATTCCAATTGCTGGTTTAGGGAGAATCCAGCAGGGGTAGCTCTAAGACTGCTCACTTCCAGCATGGCTCTCTTATTGGCAAGATGTTTCTGGAGCAAATGTGTACTTCAAACTTCTGTTTGTGAACTCTGCACTCTGTGAAGGGATACCTCAGTCTGACTCTTGAGATCTTCAAGAAAAGTTAGGAAATTGGGCCCTTAACTCAGTTCTTGATATTTTAGGGTCTCTAGAAAAATGTAAAATCAAGGTACTATTAGTTAAATACTCACTGGAAATAGCAATTTGATAGTGGCTCCCTAGTAATCTAAATTGGCAAACGCAGTTGCATAAAGTGCCAAGCTGTGAGTTCATTAGTACAGGTCTCTTATTTCTCCAGCACAAAGGAGTAATCAAATCACTGGCCCTGAAGTTGTGACTCTCCTTTGCTAAAAGCCAATACAAACTTTATTGTACTCAGTGGGGAAAATCCAGGTCATCAAAGTGTATATGTTAGCAAATTCATTCTTCATCCCTGAGCCTCAATTTTTTAATTCCACTAAGTGAAATGAGAATAACTCCTACTCAGAGGATTGTAGAATGGGCAAATCATATGCTATATAAGGGAATTTTTATTAAAATGTATTGTGCTATGCCAGTTATTTATATTGCAATTTTATTAGCAATTGTTCTCTATCAGGATGAAGAATGCCCTTATGAATTCATTTTAGAGCTCATTTCAATGGATCAAACTGTGAAGTTAAGGACCTCACCTCTGTGCCATGCTTATAGATCCCATCCCACCATTCTGTGCATGTATCTTTTTTTAATTAAATTTTTTAATTTATAAAAGTGGAACAACTTTATGTATCTCATACATACAGTTTTTTATAGAAAGCTTTTATTTAATAAATATAAATTTGATAGATACTACTTTTGGATTATAGTGGTTCTTCCCCCCATACCCATCCTCCCACCCCCAAACCATCCCACCTCTTACTGCCTCTCCCATCTCATTCTTCATTAATATTCATTTTAATTAATTTATATACAGAAGATCAACTCTATACTGAGTAAAGATTTCAACAATTTGCACCCACACAGACACACAACATATAAAATATTGTTTGAAGACTAGTTTACCGTTAATTCACATAGTAAAATAACATTAAGGGCAGAGGTCTTACATGGGGAGCAAGTGCACAGTGACTCCTGTTGTTGATTTAACGATTAAAACTCTTATTTATGACAACAGTGATCACCCGAGGCTCTTGTCATGAGCTGCCAAGGCTATGAGAGACTCTTGAGTCCACAAACACCGACAGTATTTAGACGGGGCAATAATCAATGTTGAAGTCCTCTCCTCCCTTTAGAGAAAGGTACCTCCTTCTTTGTTGGCCCGTTCTTTCCACTGGGATCTCATTCACAGAGATCTTTCATTTAGGTCATTTTTTGCCACAATGTATTGGCTTTCCATGCATGAAAGTGCACACATCTGTATGTCCCAACAGTCTGGAAATTCATAACTGATTTTATTCTCAGTCTTGGGTGAAATTGCCATGCTCACTGACTGTAATATTTTTGTCTTTACCAATACATTTGGCATAATGTATGACAGATTATTGTTTCTCCAAAAATATCTGTTGAATAAATATTGTTGAATAGAATACATTATGATTATTTTTAGATGATTCTTCCATTCCATCAATCTACTTATTTCTAGGCATCATCAAACCAGAAAACAGAGTGATACTCACACATTTTGATGGAATTTGGCATTACAGTAGTTCTTAGATACATCATTTAGTGCGAGTTAGTCAGACACATTTAATGAAAACAAGATACACTCAAGGTAGCATATTATATGCTATGGGAGATAACATAACATTTGCATAACATTTTTCCCTATTCATCAAGAGTCTTAAGGACTAAAATGAAAAATACTGCCTAAAGAGAGAAAGTTGAGAATGAGTGTAAGTAATGTGTGTTAATGAGAGCTAGCTATCAACCAAAATTCAAGCCCCCAGCTCCATTTCCCATCCTCTTGCCTATTAGGTCTTGTGACTAATTTTATTCCAGTGTAAACTGGGAAAAACTCATGATTCTTGTCTTGAAACTGAAATGGGATTGTTTCATTGGTTCAGAAGACTCCAAGGACTAAGGGGGATATTGCTTGAGAGCAACAGGGGAACGGTGTGGAATCTGAAGCACCATGTGAAGGACAGAAATCGACAGGCTTAAACCCACACTGGACCATATTATGAGCAAGAAATGACCTTTCACCAAGATAAGCCAATGAAATTTTGGAACTCACTTGTGAGAATAGATAGCATCACCCTAAATATAACAAGAAATAACAAGGTAGAAAATGATTTTCAAATAAATCAGAAAAACGTACATATGAGGGTACTTCAAAAGATTTGTGAGAAAATGGAAGCAAAGGTTAATTTATTTTAGTGGAAAAGAGTTTTGAAATTATGCATAATTTTATCAAAGTATACATTTTCAATGACATTTTAAAGAAGTCACCTGTGCATAGATTTCAAAAATTCTGTACCAGAATAAAACTTATCTTTAAATTACATTTTCCACAAACTTTTTTGAAGTAGCTTATACTTTTGTACTCCAAAAAGGGAGCAAGCATTGGGCAATAATGTGATTAGTGTACAATCCAGTGATTGGGCTAAAATCTTTCTTTACGAGATGGGGTTGGAACTGAGCCTTATGAAGCAGAGAACACACTTCATGTGGAAGAAACTGCATGATTCAAGGTACCACCAGCTCAAGACACTGAAAACATATTGGAAAGACAGCTCACAGATAAGTTGTAGTGGAAAACCAAGATTGTCCTTGTTCCAATTGTTATCACCAAGTAATTAATTATCCATTCAAGTCTTTATCTCAACTATCATCTTTAATGTATTATGAATTCACTAATGGGATTAATCAGTCACTAAACCCTCCAATTATAACTGGTATATCTACAAAAAGACTGTAAGATACACCTCAGTCAGGTTTCTTATTACAATATTTCATCCTCCCAGCAAAGCCGGCTGGGAGGGTCAGATCAAGCCAGCTGCGTAGAAATGTGAAATACTTGTTTGAACTGGATTTTTTTTTCATTTGCAATTTGTGTTTTTATTGATGATGCAATCCAATCTAGGTATGAGAACCCAAATAATAAAGTCAGTATATAGCAACGACAACTTTTTTTTTTTAGCTTTTATTAGCATGGGCAACAAGAGTTCATGGATTTTATTGCTATCTGTATTCACCCTTCATCTATGGGGACTGAGTTGATATATTCTTTGTAGACCACTCTAACCACAACCAAAACCTCGACTTTAATTGAAGCATAGACAGGCAATAGGGAGGGAGCTTACTGCTCTAGTCTAGGGGAAGATGGTTTAAAAAAAAGTGCAGAGTGCAGTCTCAGAAACAATTAGGAATAAAATGACAAAGGAAACTCCACACCTGTTAGAGGAACACTGTGAACCTACCTGGAAGGTGTGAATGTGCACAACTCAGCACTCCGGCAGCTGAGAGCCTCAGCACCAGCTTTGGAGTGAGCTGAGATCTGACTGCAACAGCCCAAGTCATTGGCGATAAAGCTGAATAAACAGCATGGCATGAGTCTGGCTGAGAGCTCTGTGAGGAACTGTGCACCCACAACTCTATGGGTAAAAAAGGAGCATGTTTCTCTCTCCCCAAACATCCAGCCCTGGAATCCTGTAACTAGTTGAGAGAAGGCAGGCACCATTATGGACATACATAACACCTGAGCCAACTTATGTCTGCATGCCTTGCAACCAGCCTAGAGGTGATGCCTGAGTCTGGCTGGGAGAATTGATGGGGGACTTTGGGAGACTTATTGCCAGGACAGTGAAAATATTGTGGCTGCATAGGAGGACACAGTAACTTTGACAGTTACTGCGAGTAGCTCCACATGATCAGGGCTCCCTGATTCACTGGTGAGAGTCATTGCTGCAGGATCTGGGTTCATCTCCAGGACTGCACAGATCCTTTCTGTGGTTCTTGTGGCAGTAAGGATGAAAATTGTACCCATTGGGGCTAGCATGAGGCACTGGTGTCCTTTTAGGAGAAGGTTAAATGTGAGACTACACCAATAGAGCAAAACAAGACTCCTAATAAAAAATTGATAAAATGAAATAAAATTATGCAACTGATAAAGGATTAATAACCAGAATCTACAAAGAGATCAAGAAACTCCATAACAACAAAACAAACAACCCACTTAAGAGATGGGCCAAGGATCTCAATAGATATTTTTCAAAAGAGGAAATCCAAATGGCCAACAGACACATGAAAAAATGTTCAGGATCACTAGCAATCAGGGAAATGCAAATCCAAACCACAATGAGGTTTCACCTCACCCCGGTTAGAATTGCCCACATTTAGAAATCTACCAACAACAGATGCTGGCAAGGATATGGGGAAAAGGGACACTAATCCACTGTTGATGGGAATGCAAACTGGCAAAGCTATTATGGAAGTCAGTTTGGAGATTCCTCAGAAACCAGAATATAACCTAACCATACAACCCAGCCATCCCACTCCTTGGAATTTACCCAAAGGAAATCAAATTGGCAACTAAAAGAGCTATCTGTACCTCGATGTTTATTGCAGCTCAATTCACAATAGCTAAGACCTGGAACCAACCCAAATGCCCATCAACAGTAGACTGGATAAAGAAATTATGAGACACGTACTCTATAGAATACTATACAGCAGTAAAAAAAAAAAGTGAAATCTGATCATTTGCAACAAAAAGGAGGAATCTGTAAAACATCATGCTGAGTGAAATAAGCCAGTCCCAAAGGGACAAATATCATATGTTCTCCCTGATCAGTGACAACTAACTGAGCACCTAAAAGGAAACCTGTTGAAGTGAAATGAACACTATGAGAAACAATGACTTGATCAGCCCTTGCCCTGACTGTTGAGGAACAACTTATTGTTTTATTCCTTTTAATGTTTTTTTTTGTTCTGCTTAATACCATTGGTTGAACTCTTTAATTAACACACAATTATTCTTACGAGTTTAAATTTAACTGAAAAGTGATCCCTATTAAGTACAAGAGTGGGAATAAGAGAGGGAGATGTACAGTTCAGTACATGATCACTCGAACTTACCACTAATGGTAGAGCTAGAAACGTGCCAGGGGATTCCAATTCAATCCCATAAAGGTGGCATGTACCAATGCCATCTAACTAGTCAAAGTAATAAGTTTAACTTCATAATTAATCAAAAAATAGGATTAAGTGTCAAAGGGATTACAAAAATAAGACCAGTGTCTGCAAATAATTGATATAATTAAAAAGGAGAGAATGATCCTACATGGGAAGCAGGATACACAGCAGACTCATAGAATGGCAGATGCCATAAACAGCACTCTGTCCTCAGAATCAGCCCTTAAGGCATTCGTACCTGGATAAAAAGCCCATGAGAGTTTTGCAGGCATGGAAAGCCAAGACATTGTGGAAAAAAATGACCTAAATGAAACATCTCTGTGAGTGAGACCCCAGCAGAAAGAATGGGCAATCAAAGAAGGAGGTACCTTTCTTTGAAGGGTGGAGAGAACTTCCACTTTGATTATGGCTTTGTCTAAATAAGGTCGGAGCTTGTGAACTCAAGAGTCTTCCATAGCCTTGGCAGCTCATGACAAGAGCCTCAGGTGATTACTGACATCATAAATAAGAGTTTCAACTGTTAAATCAATAACAGGAATCACTGTACACTTGCTCCTCATGTAGGATCTCTGCCCTTAATGTGTTGTACTATGCAAATTAACAGTAAAACTACTACTAAAACAGTATTTTATACTTTGTATATCTTTGTGGGTGCAAACTGTTGAAATTTTAAGTCTATATCAAATTGATCTTCTGTATATAAAGATAATTGAAAATGAATCTTGATGAAGAATGGGATGGGAGAGGGAGTGGGAGGTGGGATGGTTGTGGGTGGGATGGAGGTTATGCGGGAAAGAGCCACTATAATCCAAAAGTTGTACTTTGGAAATTCATATTTATTAAATAAAAGTTTTTTTAAAAAGCCAACATAAAGCCAGGGAGATAGTAGGTGCTAAATAGTTACTATTGCCTGAGCTTATGTGTGCTAGATGCTAGCACCTTAAATTCATCAATAAAAATTAATTAAAAAAAGAATTTTGAAAATCTTTCAGTCAGAACAAAAAAGACAAGACAAGACAAGACTTAGGAGTCCTTGAAGTTGTGGAAAGAGAGAATGGCCTTCTTAGTGAAATGAATACAAAAAATTTCCCTAATTTGGAGAAAGAAAGAGATGTCCAAGTGCAGGAAGTACATAGACTCATAGTAGACATGAACATAAAAGATCTTCACCACAACACATTGCAGTCAAACTATCCTCAGTAAAACATAAAGAAAAGATTCTAAAATGAGCAAAGAGAAATGCCAGATTACTTTCAGAGGATCTCCAATTAGACTCAAGTGGATTTTTCATCAGAAACCCTAAAGGTTAGGATAGAATGGCAAGATATTATCCAAATCTTTTTTTTTTTTTTTGACAGGCAGAGTGGACAGTCAGAGAGAGAGACAGAGAGAAAGGTCTTCCTTTGCTGTTGGTTCACCCTCCAATGGCCGCCGCTGCAGCCGGCGCACCACGCTGATCCGATGGCAGGAGCCAGGATCCAGGTGCTTTTCCTGGTCTCCCATGGGGTGCAGGGCCCAAGCACCTGGGCCATCCTCCACTGCACTCCCTGGCCATAGCAGAGAGCTGGCCTGGAAGAGGGGCAACCGGGACAGAATCCGGCACCCCGACCGGGACTAGAACCCGGTGTGCCGGCGCCGCAAGGTGGAGGATTAGCCTATTGAGCCACGGCGCCGGCTCTATCCAAATCTTAATAGAGAAAAATCTGTCAACCCAGAATACTGTACCCGGCAGAGCTCTCATTTATGAATGAAGGTGAAATAAAGGCCTTCCATAATAAAAAGAAATTGAATGAACTTGTCACTACTAATCCGGCCTTACAAAAGATGCTTAGGGTGTGCTACACACAGAAATATGGTCATCACTATGAAAGGTGAAGGCAAAAAATCATACAGTAAAATTACAAAGAAAATTCAAATTAAGCAATAGGAATATTTATGGGAAAATGGCAGAGCAAAGTTATTGCTTATCATTAGTCAATTTGAATGCAAATAGCCTCAACTCTCAAGTTAAAAGATGCAGGATAGATGAATGGACTTAAAAACAAAACCCATCTATTTGCTGCCTACAAGAAACACATCTCACCAACAAAGGTACACACAGACTGAAAATGAAAGGATGGAAAATGATAGCCCATGCTAACAGAAACCAAAAAAAAGCTGGTGTAGCCATCCTAATAACAGACTAAATAGACTTTAACACAAAAACTGTTGGGGCCAGCGCCATGGTGCAGTAGGTTAATCTTCCGCCTGTGGCGCTGGCATCCCATATGGGAACCAGTTGTAGTCCTGGTTGCTCCTCTCCCAATACAGCTCTCTGCTGTAGCCTGGGAAAGCAGTAGAAGATTGCCCAAGTGCTTGGGCCCCTGCACCCACATGGGAGACCAGGAAGAAGCACCTGGCTCCTGGCTTTGGGTTGGTGCAGCTCCGGCTGTTGTGGCCATTTGGGGAGTGAACCAATGGTAGGAAGACCTTTCTCTGTCTCTCCCTCTCACTGTCTGCAACTCTACCTCTCAAATAAATAAATAAAATCTAAAAAAAACCTGTTAAATGAGACACAGAAGGACACTATGTAATGATTAAGGGATCAATTCAACACGAAGATGTAACTATTACAAATGTATATTTACCTAATTACAGGGCACCTGGTTATTTAAAAGAAATGTTATTGGATCTAAAGGGCGATACAGACTCCAATACAATAGTAATGGGTTAATTCAATACCCCACTTTCAGCAATGCACAGATCAACCAGACAGAAAATAGGAAACAACAGAGTTCATCGACATTATAGACAAAATGGACTGAATAGATATCTACATAGCTTTCCATCCTATTAGCCAAAGAATAAACATTCTTCTCACCAGGGCATAGAACAAACTCTAGGAGAGAATACATGCTAGGCCGTAAAAAAAGTCTCAGCAAATTAAAAAAATCAAAAATCATTCCATGCATCTTCTCTAACCACAGTGGAATGAAGCTGGAAATCAACAACTCAAAAATCCCTTGAACATATGTAAACACATGGAGACGGAATAGTATGCTCCTAAATGAACAGTGGTTCACTGAATAAATCATAAGAGAAATTAAAATTTTCTGGGAATGAATGAAGATGACAATACAACATATAAAAAATTATGGATACAGCAAAAAGCAGTGTTAAGAGGAAAATTTATAGCAATTGGTGCCTACATCAAGAAACTGGAAAGACACCAAATAAATGGGCTATCAAGAACCTAGAAAAAACAACAGCAAACCAAGCCTAAAACTAATAGGAGGAAAGAGATCATTAAAATTTGAGAAGAAATAAATGAAATTGAAACAAAAAATCCAAAAAATCAGCAAAACGAAAAGCTGGTTTTTTGAAACAATAAACAAAATTGACACAACATTGGCCCAACCAATCAAATAAAAAAATCAATAAAATTATCCATGGAAAAAGAAATATAACAACAGATACCACAGCAATAAAAAGAAATTACTACAAAGAGCTGTATGCCAACAAATCAGGAAACCTAGAAGAAATGGATAGATTCCTAGACACAGACAATCTATCCAAATTGAGCCATGAAAACATAGAAAACCTAAACAGACTAATAACCAAGAAGGAGATTGAATCAGTAATAAAGACCCTCCCAACAAAGACAAGCTCAGAACCAGATGACTTCACTGCTGAATTCTACCAGATATTTAAAAATAATTAACTTCAATTCTTCTCAATTTATTCGAAACAACTGAATGGGATGGAATCTTCCCAAACTCCTTCTATGAAGCCAGCATCACCTTAATTCCTAAATCTGAAAAAGATACAACAGAGAAAAAGAACTACAGCCCAATTGCCCTGATGAACATAGATGCAAAAACCTCAACAAAATGCTAGCCAATCTAATCCAACAACACATCAGAAAGATCATCCACCCAGACCAAAAGGTATTTACCCTGGTATCCAGGGATGGTTCAACATTTGAAAATCAATCAATGTGATACATCACATTAACAAACTGCTGAACAAAAACCACATGATTATCTCAACAGATGCAGAGAAAGCATTTGATAAAATACAACACAATTTCATGATGAAAATTCTAAGCAAATTGGGTATAAAAGGAACATTCCTCAACACAATCAAGGAAATTTATGACAAACACATGGCCAGCATAATATTGAACAGGGAAAAGTCGGAATCATTCCTTCTGAGATCCAGTACCAGACAAGGATGCCTACTCTCACTATTCAATATAGTCCTGGAAGTTTTAGCCGGAGCCATTATTCAAGAAAAAGAAATCAAAGGAATACAAATTGGGTAGGGGCAAGTGAAATTATCCCTACTTGCAGATGACATGACTTTACATATAAGGGACCCAAAAGACTCCAACAAGAAACTATTGGAACTCATGGAAGAGTTTGGAAAAGTGACATGATCTAAGATAAAACACAAAAATCAATAGCCTTTGTATACACAAACTGTACCATGCTGAGAAAAAACTTCTGAGATCAAACCCATTCAAAATAGCTACAAAAAAAATCAAATACGGTGGAATAAATTTAACCAAGGATGTCAAAGATCTCTATGATAAGAATTACAAAACATTAAAGAAAAAAATAGAAGAACACAAAACAATTGAAAAATCTTCCATGTTCATGGGTTGGAAGAATCAATATTATCAAAATGTCCATACTACCAAAAGCAATTGACAGATTCAATGCAATACCAATCAACATACCACAGATATTCTTCTCAGACATAAAAAAAAAGATGCTGAAATTCTTAAGGAAACATGTTGTTTTTGTACATGTACAACAAAAACAAAGCTAGAGGCATCACAGTAACAGATTTCAATACAAGGAAGTTATAATCACAACAGCCTGATACTGGTACAAAAACAGGTGGATAGACCAATGGAACAGAATAGACATGCCAGAAATCAACCCACTCATCTACAACCAACTAATCTTTGACAAAGGAGCTAAATTCAATTCCTGGTACAAGGACAGTCTCTTCAACAAATGGTGCTGGGAAAACTGGATCTCTCTCTCTCTCTCTCTCTCTCTCTCTTTTTTTTTTTTTTTTTTGACAGGCAGAGTTGACAGTGAGAGAGAGAGAGACAGAGAGAAAGGTCTTTCTTCCGTTGGTTCACCCCCACCAAATGGCTGCTATGGCTGGCACTGCACTGATCTGAAGCCAGGAGCCAGGTGCTTATCCTGGTCTCCTATGGGGTGCAGGGCCCAAGCACTTGGGCCATCCTGCACTGCACTCCTGGACCACAGCAGAGAGCTGACCTGGAAGAGGGGCAACCGGGACAAAATCCAGCTCCCCAACTGGGACTAGAACCTGGTGTATCGGTGCCACAGGCGGAGGATTAGCCTGTTGAGCCACAGCGCCAGCTGGAAAACTGGATCTCTACATGCAGAAGTGTAAACCAAGACCCCTACATTACACCTTACACAAAAATCTACTCAAAATGGATTAAAGACCTAAATCTATGACCTGCTACCATCAAATTATTGGTGAGCATTTGGGAATTCCTACAAGACACTGACATAGACAAAGTTGTCGCTCCCCGTCTTCGTGGAGGAACGACACAGGACCCTGCGCTGTTCTTTCGTCTGCTCGGCCCTCCCCGGGTTTGCTGCTGGTTCTTCCCGGGTTGGCTACTATCCCTTCCACCTCCGTGGAAGGGCAGTTCCCCCTGGCCACTTTCCCCACTTCCGCAGGGGAGCAGCACACCGCCGGCTGGCTCTCTCGGGGGCTGCACAGGTGTTCCTCCAGCTAGATGTTCCCCTTAGATGTTCCTCATAGATGTTCCTGGTGCATGCCGTCTCTCTCCTCCTTTATAGTCCTCCTCCGCCAATCCCAACTCGGCTGCCCACACGCCGAGTACGCTGCTCTCCTCCAATCAGGAGCAAGTCCTACAGTTTATTAGCTGAACTGGAGGCAGCTGTGCGGAAGCTGTTTACTTCTCTCCCAGCGCCATATTGTGGGAGAGCAGATGCATAGAATAAGTCTTAATTCCAGTAACTCAGTCCAGTCCGGGCTGCTCCCCACACAAAGTGTTCTTGGAAAGGACCCCAGAGGCACAGGCAATCAAAGCCATAATTGACAAGTGGGATTACATCAAAATGAGAGGCTTCTTTACTGCAAAAGAAACACAGCAAAGTGAAGAGGCAACTAACAGAATGGGAGAAATTATTTGTAAACTATGCAACTGATAAAGGATTAATAGCCAGAATATATAAAGAGATAAAGAAACTCAACAACAAAACAGCCAACCCAGTCAAGAAATAGGCAAAAGACTTAAACAGACATTTCTTCAAAAAGGAAATACAAATGGCCAATAGACACAGGAAAAATGTTCAGGATCACTAGCTGTCAGAGAAATGCAAATCAAAATCACAACGAGGTTTGATTCACTCCAGTTAGAGTGGTTTTCATACAGAAATCAACAAACAAATGCTGGTGCAAATGTGGGGAAATGGTACCCTAATCCACTGTTGGAAGGAATGTAAACTGGTATAGCCAGTGTGGAACAGTGTGGAGTTATCTCAGAAGTCTGAATATAAATATCTGAATATAAAGTCTGACCCAGCCATCCCACTCTTGAGAATTTACCCTTTGGAAATTAAATCAGAATATGAAAGAGTTATCCATTCCACAATGTTTATTGCAGCTCAATTCAAAATAGCTAAGATATGGAACCAACCCAAATGTCTGTTAACTGAAGACTGGATAAGGAAATTATGGAATATATACACCATGGAATACTACACAATGGTAAAACAAACAAAAAATGAAATCTTGACATTTGCTACAAAATGGATGAAACTGGAAAACATCATACTTAGTGAAGTAAGCCAGTCCAAAAGGACAAATACCATATGTTCTCCCTGACTTGTGGTAACTCATAGAGCACCTAAACAGCAATCTATAAAAGTGAAGTTAACACTTCCTGATACAATGACTTAGAACAGCCCTTATTTTGAATGTTGATGAAGCTATTTTATATATATATAATTTTTAAGTCTTAATATAGGGTTAATCATATGTGTATAAAGTTAATTGAAAATAGGTCTTGGTAAAAAATAATAATGGGAATAGGAGAGGGAGGAAGAAGAGAGCTGGGAGTGTTGGTGGGAGGGTGGATATGGTGGTAAAAATCAGTTTATTTCTAAAGTTGTATTTATGAAATGTATGAAGCTTGTATTCCTTAAATAAAAGGATTCTGGGGAAAAAAAGAAATACAGATGTATAGGTTAAAACAGAATGGTTGGCAGAGCTCACACAATTCAGCATCCTGATCCTGTGTTGGAATCATTTACTTTCCTTGTTGAGAATAAAAACTTCTTAAATGATACATACAATTAAGAGCAAAACAAAAAAAAACAAAAGCCTACAAAAGATTAAATCAATTACTTTTTCCTTGTTGCAAGGGAAAATCTATGTGAAGGTAAAAATTGATGTAAATAATGAATCAACTTTCTCCTAAAATCCAGGGAGCTGAGTAAATTTGTATTTGTAATCAGGTGACTCCAGGTGAAGCATCCCTGTTCTTTTTCCTTTGTCTCTTCATCTACATTGCTTTTCTGTTTGATACAGAATGAGTTTCTTAGGTTCTTTGTACATATGATGGGAAATGGTTCTGTAAGATAAATCAAATTTGTATCTGAGTTCAAGAGCACAGATAGCTTATTCTGAGCTGGAACCTCTTAGTCTCTATCCCAAATACAACATTAAGCATCTAACTGGGGCAATGAAGTTTGACCACAGGCAGGAATGGTAGGTTAATTGTGGAGTGCAATTGGGGAATTCATGGAAGAGAAGGAGAGGTAATTCCCAGAAATGGTGACCCTATTAACTAGACAAACAAGTGCTAAGTGACTTATGCAAGGAAACTCAGAACTAATTACTGCAGAAAAGAAAGCAGAATACCAAGAGGTCAAGTAGCTTACTCCAGGAAAGTCAGTTAATGGAAGAGAAAAAACTAGGGCCAGCTTCTTAATCCAGTTCTGGTGACTGTTTATTAAATATTTCATTCTCATCATTTCAATCCTCAAGGGAGGGCCTTCAGCCTTGAAACCACTTTAGACAGGAATCCGTCTAAAATGCTTGACTCTTGGCATATATTCTCCCAGGAGATGCTACTCACCAAACTCTTGGGTCATTTCAGACCATCATTGTTGTTAGACACTGTTCTTTCCCTTTCTGTTTCACGCAGACATTGTGTGTATTGTTTAACACAGATGGTCTTCTGTCAAAATGATTGCTTGCTAAAGTTGTCAAAGCAGATGCCAGATTGTACAATTCGGTACAGATGATGCTTTGGAAAGGAAAGACACACTCGTCACTGGGTTGAATTCACACTGCCTGAAGTTGCTAAAAACAAACAAAAAATGAGTGAATCTCAGTTGCTGGCCATAGTTTTACCATCTTCTGAATTTCATATTTGCCAGATCAGTAGAAATATAGACACAACAGCAACAACTTAATTAGTAAGGCTGGCATGTCTAAGGGGCAGGCATGATGACTGACACCTTAAAGGGTCTGAACCCAGTAGTTTGGATAGTGACCTTCAACTTTATCTTTGTTAGCAGACTGATCAATTGAATATAACCAATTGAATTCCATGAGACTTTTGAGTCTAAATGCAATGAAATCACTCCTGGAGAACTTCAGGCCAGGACTGACCATGGAGTTGCTGGGGACAATGGGGTCAGAAACAACTGTTGCTCTAAAAAACCACTCTTCGACAGCACCAAACTGAGATTCAATGTTTGTTAATAGTATAAAAAACATAACTGCCTCTCCAAAATCCAAGTACCTCACATGACTGGACTTGAATTGTTGCCAAAGGATCTGCTTTGATCCCCAAAATCATGTGATGTGCCTCTTAACCAGATGCCATGATTAATATAGTTTATTACTCTGTAATGGTAACAAATGGAATCAATCAAAAGAAAATATCTCATACATATCTAATTTAGAGTGGATGAACACTCTGCTGTCCTCTTTGGAATGGAAATTTTAGTTTATGTCCTGTTTGCTTTTAATTACAAGTCATAAAATATGTTCATATTTGCAACAGGGCTAAGATAGTTGGGTATAAGAAGACTGAGAACTAATGTTATCAATATTTTCCATTTAAAAGTTTATATGTTCACTCCCAAATGGCCTCTATTAAACTAAAAATCCATTTATGATTACAAAATATGCTTATTTTAGAAAATCTGGAAAATAAAAGAAAGTAAAACTAAGAAAATTAAAATCACTTGCTATTCCCAAGCCCAACAATAGTAACTGATTATATTTTCAAACTTGGTAGGGGGAGAAAACATCGTCTTTCTCATTGTCTCATTTCCCCTTACACAGGTGAGAAAGAGTTCTTAGGTAATAAAACTATAGGTGGTATTGGAAAATACAAATACTTCTCTGGGAGTAATAGGTAGGAAGTTAGACATTTAGCCTATGTGTGTGAGAGAAAGGCCTGAAGACCAGCACCTACTGTGGAAGCTCCAGAAGCCCAACATTTTGCTCTGACCCTGATAACCCTGCAGGTGGTCCCAGCCCTTCCCCCAAAGAAAGCTCCCAAGAAAATTCTCTCTTCAGGACCAGATGGGTTACCTGACCTGATAACATGGGGCAATTAAACCTCCACAGATGCCCCTCCACTCTGCCCAGCACCAGCAAATCTGGGGAGGAATCTGCTAATTTTCACCCAACATACCCTTCCACTAGGACTCCCCATCCTTTGACCTGGAGGAGAGTGGGAGGTGGGCAAAGAGGCTCCCTTAAAAACTGGGAGTCTAAAACAAAGACTGGGTGCTCAGCCCTCTGTCTCACTGCTGAGCTGAGTTGCCTGCCTTATCTGCCCAGGTGTATTCTTTCCATTCAATCATGTAACCTCGCTCTCCAAAGGACTGGGCACTCTCTACCTGTCCCTTGTTCTGACAGATGCCCTGTCCCCAATAAAGCCTTATCACTTCACTCTCTGTCTTACTCCTGAATTCTTTTCTCATGAAGACAAGAACCCCAGGGCTTCCAAGGCCTTTTCTCTGGTGACGATTTCCTCTATAAAATATCTATAAAATCTAAAACCCACACTAGCAAAGCAGTGCCACTCTATCACGATGGATCATGTGTAACACCCAGAAATGCAAGAGCCAATTGTTCTTCCTCCAGGGTGGAACAGGATCTGCAGGAGAGAGGAGAAAAATTAAGACTGGGGCATTCCCAAATGTGTAGAAAATTCCTAATATCCTCCAAAGTAGATGGGTGTAATTTAAAAAGTGAACTCCAAAGGAAAGAAAATAAGTATTGTGCATCATCTCCTGTACCCCAGGGTCATGTCCACTTCTCTGAAAGGAAGTTCCTTTGCTTGCTTGTTATGGTCATAGACCAGGCTAGTAGTTGAATCTTTAATTGTTATTAGTATAACGAAGGGATGAATCACACAGTTTCTAAAATGAGAGTTATATTCCAAAGACATTTCTATTTACCTTTTTAAAACTTGAGATTGTATTCTGACCATTGTCACATCATTAAATATTTTAGAAATATTCTTTCTGACGATTGCATACCTCCATAAGTGATAGACCATTGCTCTGATCCTTTTATGCAAATTTCAGTTAATTGGGTTTTTTATATATATAAACCTGCAAATTATACACATCTCTGGTGCATTCATGTTTGTCTTTTCTACAGTAACTTCCTGTAACAGGAATTTTTGAGTAAAAGTAAAGACGTATTTTAAACTCTTGATTAATGTCCCTAAATTTTCTTCTAGAAAAGTATAAATTTTACATCTCCTTCTCATTTACATGCTTGTTGGTCTTAAAAAGGATTTTGATTAGTTCATTGGAAAGGTGGCTACATGCTCATTGGATTAGATTTTTTATATAGAAACATATCAAAATTGTCAATGTTATCTTAGCTCTAATAATTTTAAAATTGCAATAGCCTGCTGAAAATCCGTATGATTATCTGAAGGAGAAGGAAGCAGAAGCAGACAATGATATGCTTTGGCCAAGCAATTGTGTTTCCTAATGATAGTCAGGAATTCACTATCTATGAATACATTTACTCAAACACAAGGCCCATTTGTCTTCCACTAGGATCTCAGCCCTGCGGCTGTCCGTCAGGAGTCTGTATGTGCCCCTTACACAGAAGGGCCTCATAACCCACATGTCCTGTGTTTGACCTGCACTTATGCTTAAGCAAGCTGCTTAACTCTCAAAATCCCTTGTGTTCCTCCAAGAAACACACATTAGAATAGAATGGAGGCAGGCACTTGGCATGATTGTCAGACTGTGGCTGGAACACCCACATCCCATACTACGGTGCCTGGTGTCAAGTCTGACTCTACTTCCAGCTTCAGATTCCTGATAATGTGCACCCTGGGAGGCAGCAGTGATGGCCCAAGTAGTTGGCTCCCGTTACACATGTGAGAGACCTGGATGGGGTTCCTGGTTTTAGCTTTGGGCTGACTCAACCCCAGCCTCTGAAGGGGAATGAACCAGCATATGGCAGATTTCTGTCTGACTGTCTCCTTCTATGCTTTCTTGCCTTTCAAATAAATAAAAAATTAAATTAAAAATTTAAAAGAAAAAGAACACTCTCTAGCTGCTTGCTGTTAACAAGTATCATCAGATAAAATAATTTTTTCAGATTACTGAAAGTATAATATGGAATGGGTCAAAAACAAGGAAAAGAAGTCAGACTTCAGGGTCAGAAAATACTTCCTTGCATACAGAAAGAGTTATTTATGAAATTGACTCCCCAAACAGAACAAAGGAAATCCTACTGCTTAGGACAATTGAAGTTAGATTGTAAAAACAATTCCTTACTGTCAGAAGCTGAACCTTAAGTAACAGATACTGTATTTCTTTGTCCCTCTTTCACAAAATGAAGTTCTCAAAAGAAACTAAGAAATCTGCATCTCATTATTTATCTCAAATTTGTTTTTTTGTTTGTTTGTTTGTTTGTTTTTTGACAGGCAGAGTGGACAGTGAGAGAGACAGAGAGAAAGGTCTTCCTTTGCCGTTGGTTCACCCTCCAATGGCCACCGCGGCCGGCGTGCTGCGCTGATCTGATGGCAGGAGCCAGGTGCTTATCCTGGTCTCCCATGGGGTATAGGACCCAAGCACTTGGGCCATCCTCCACTGCACTCCCTGGCCACAGCAGAGAGCTGGCCTGGAAGAGGGGCAACAGGGAGAGAATCCAGCGCCCCAACAGGGACTAGAACCCAGTGTGCCGGCGCCGCTGGGTGGAGGATTAGCCTATTGAGCTGCAGCGCCGGCTCAAATTTGTTTTAAGGTTTATAAAGTCAGCTGTTGTGAGGCTCTATATGCAAACACACACACACACACACGCACACAAGTGGACCAGTCATACAAAGAACTTGACAAACACTCCCTACCACAAACTGATCCAGGGTTTTACATTAGCTCCTGAAAATCCTCCTCCTTTTGAAGCAGCTATGTGTATATACATACATGAGAGAGAGAGGTGTGTTCATAGCAATCATAACATTACTGGTGGATAGAAGAAAATATAGCAAATGGAAATGACCTTTCTATCTTCCCAGTGCATTATGGGCCATCTTCCGTTTATGCCACTTGCATTCTATTCATTCATGTTTCTTAAAATGGCGCTGTTCAAAGTTGCAAATCACTGATTGGATTATTTCATAATTCAGAAAGAGGAACTGAAGATTGTTTTACCATAAATGGTCATAATCCAGGAGTTCAATATATGCAAAAGAATATATTCAGTGTTTTTTCTTTTAATAATGCATTTGTCAAGATATATTAAGGTTCCCCTTACTGGCCTTAAAATTCCAAGAGGGAAAAAAATTCCAAAATTCCCTTACTGAAGACTATTTTCAACTGGTATATCATGCCTGGAAGAAGCTAAACCGGTCCAGTCCTCTTGTCTCTGGGCAGGCTGCTTTCCCATTAAGATTTTGATTCCTTGGTCTCATTTTCCTTTGCTCCCTTCTCTGCCACTCTGACTTCCTTTCCTCTTCTCCTCCCTGACCTCAGCTTTCTCCCTTCTTTATTTCCTTCTAATTCATTCTCTCTCTCTCTCCCTTTTTCTCTCCCCTCTTTGTCTCAGCTCTACAGAAACAGAATGATCAAGCATTTCTAATTCAAGTTCCCAGTCTGAGACACATTTAGGAGGGGACTGCTCTATTACCAACTCCTGGTTCTTTCAGGCCTACTTGGTTTTTTCCCCCTCCACACATTTTTTGTATATTCCTGTTTTTCTTCCCAACACTTTGTCTTCCATACCCAGGTTCATAAAAGTTGAAAGGGAGGAGCAATGTTAGCCTAGCAGGTAAAATGCCTGCACCCCACCTGGGAATGTCTGGGTTCTATACACATGTGATCCACTTTCTTGTTAATGTGTACTCTAGGAGGCAGCAGGGATGGCTGAGTACTTGGATCCCTAACACACATGTGAAAAATGTATATCAAGCTCTTAGTTCTTGGATTTGGCTCCAGCCCAGCCCCAGCCATTACAGGCATTTGAAGAGTGGACTAGTAGATAAGAGGCTTTACCCCCCCCTCTTTCCCTCTCCCTCTCCATCTCTCTCTAACATAAAAGAAAAAGATAGAGAGGGGAGAGGGGAAAACAGAAATTTTAGCATTTTCATTATTTTGCTATTTGCAGAAATGCAACTATTTGGGGTCAATGCCCAAATAAAAAGGATGCCATATAACACTTGTAGTACTTTCTTTTATTATACTGAGAAGAAACAAATCAGTAATTCCTTCTGAGTGGCTATGATATCTCAAAAATTATCAACAAAAAGTTGTTGAAAATCTAGTCTGTGGTATTACAGGGATAGCGTTAAACTGTGGCAATCAGATGTACATTCTTAATTATAATTGGAATCACACAGATTAGTAAAATCTAGTAGTACAGGGTCATTTCAGGGTCATTTGACTTTCACTTATTTCTAGATTTCACTTTAGAATGTGATTAAAATGTTCATTTCTTCACTGTACAGTTTGCCTAAAGCACTAACTCCTGAGTCCTACGAAAGCTAGCCATGTGCACACAAGACATGTGGCAGCCATGGCTCTAGGCCAATCCACTCCTGCTGTGTCTCCTCCTGCTCCTCTTACACATTGAATTAGTGTCATCAAGTTGGGCTTAAGAAAGATAAATGCAGGGCCAGTGCCATGGCTCACTTGGTTAATCTTCCACCTGTGGCGCCAGCATCTTGTATGGGCTCCGGGTTCTAGTCCTTGTTGCTCCTCTTTCAGTCCAGTTCTCTGCTATGGCCAGGAGTGCAGTGGAGGATGGCCCAAGTGCTTGGGCCCTGCACCCGCATGGGAGACCAGGAGGAAGCACCTGGCTCCTGGCTTCGGATTGGCACAGTGCCAGCCATAGTGGCCATTTTGGGGGTGAACCAATGGAAGGAGACCTTTCTCTCTGTCTCTCTCTCTCTCACTGTCTAACTCTATCTGTCAAATAAAAAAAAAAAAAGAAAGATAAATGCAAAAGGAAAACAAAGAAAGGATGAAGGAAAGACAAAGTCCTGTGCTTAGGCACTCAACCTGCCCTTTCATTTTTGTGAATCAGATTCAAGCATCTTCCTTCCATCTCTTGAAGAAGATAATGGATTTGCACCTTGGTAGAAATCTATTACAGGAGTAGCAGCCCTGCTTTCATGCTAGATTGTGGCTGCCTCTACCTAGCCTGTCAATGTTTTGACGGCCCCATATTTCTGTTTGTCTTGTGTGTTGGCATCTTTTGTGTGTTCCTGCAAAGCCACACTCACCTGCTCTACCTTTCTCTGTGTTCTGGAGATGACCTACATGTGTTTCAACAAGGAATCCAGGATGCTGGTGGATCTCTGCCCATGGGAGGGTCAACCTGTGGAAGACCCAAAAGCAGGTGGAGCATGCAATTGAAATAGTTACTTACCCAGTTCCTTTTCTGGAAGGTTGTGTTGGGTTCACACCATCTCTCTATCAAAGGCCATAGCTGCTGTCAGGAGATCCTCTCTACAAAGCTGTCTTTGGTGTCAGGTAACTGCTTCCTCATCCTTCAGGCACAGGATTTAATAACCAGTCTGTGTTGTTACTTGTATTAGACACTCCCTGCTTTTTCCTAAACCCTGCTTATATCTCTTTTAAAATATTGTTATTAAATGTCTTCATGTTGCTCAATTTTTAAATCATAGTTGCTTTCTCTTATTTTCTTATTTGAGAAGCAGAGAGAGAAATGGAAACAGAAGGAGAGCAAGTTCCCATCTACTGGTTTACTCCTCAATTATCTTCAATGGCTAGCAACAAAACCAGGAGCTGGGAACTCAATCCAGATCTCTCATATGGGTAACAGGGACCCAAGCACTTGAACCATTACTATTGTCTCCTAGATTCTGCATTAACAGAAAGTTAGAATTGGGAGCCAGAACCAGAACTGGAACCCAAGTATTTTGATATGGGATGTAGGCGTCTTAACCACCAGGCCAAATGCCAACACCTTCCTCAAATTACTCAACTTTAATTTAATGTCTATTTCCTTTCAGGACTCCAGCTAATACTCCAGAAATTAGATTGCATGTATCTATCAATCTACCTGTCTATCTATGGATTGATTGATCAGTCTATAAATTATGTTCTAATTCTTATGATATATTTGTCCCTATAAGCCCTTATCAAAGGACTAAAATTAAACCATGTGAACGGCATTATGTAAATTTTATTTTATCCACATATTACAACATTTTTTTTTTTTTTTTGACAGGCAGAGTGGACAGTGAGAGAGAGACAGAGAGAGAAAGGTCTTCCTTTTGCCGTTGGTTCACCCTCCAATGGCCGCCGCTGCAGCCGGCGCACCGCGCTGATCCGATGGCAGGAGCCAGGAGCCAGGTGCTTTTTCCTGGTCTCCCATGGGGTGCAGGGCCCAAGCACCTGGGCCATCCTCCACTGCACTCCCTGGCCATAGCAGAGAGCTGGCCTGGAAGAGGGGCAACCGGGACAGAATCCGGCGCCCCGACCGGGACTAGAACCCGGTGTGCCGGCGCCGCAAGGTGGAGGATTAGCCTATTGAGCCACGGCGCCGGCCCACATATTACAACATTTTTAAAGATTCATTTCTTTATTTAAAACTCAGAGTTACAGAGAGAGAGAGAGAGAGAAGTAGGGGGTGGGAGGGAAGAGATCTTCCATCTGCTGGTTAATTCTCCAAATGGCTTCAATGGCCGGGATTGAGGCAGGCTAAAGCCAGGAGCTTCATCCAGGTCTCCCACCTGAGTGGAGCGGCCCAAGTACTTGGGGCATATTCTGCTGCTTTTTGCGGGTCATTAGCAAGGAGCTGGGTGGAAAGCAAAGTCACCGAAGCACATCTGTGCCCATATGGGATGCCAGCATTGTAGGCAATGTCTTTATCCATGACATCACAGCATCAGCTCCACAACTTTACTAAAAAATGTATATTGTTTGAGGGATTATTCAGGTACTTATTAATTAGAATTCTCTTACATATCCCTAATGATTGTAGGCTCATATAATAAGAAGAAACCTCGGATGGCCAGTTAATTGGCAGATATTTATGGAATCTGTATGACAGGTTAAATGTTTTCCAAGAATGTACAACATAACATTTAAGTAGAAAAGCAGACTCTCCATCCTCAGAGAGACTACATTATAATGGACACAGACAGAGAACATATTGGTAAATAAACTAATAAATAAGATAATTAAAGTATTGGTGAGTGTTACAAAGAAGATACAATAGGATGATTTTCACAAGGAGTGGCTGTAATAGGGGAAGATATCAGAAAATCTCTGCATGATGGAGAGACTTGTGTTATGATCTAAATGATGAGAATACAGCCATGTTGGAAGACCATTAAACAGAGAAGGAATCAAAAAATACAGAGTCCCCAATAGAGAACTATGGATGAAACAAAATAAACTGGAGGAGGAAGAGAGAGAGAGAGAATAGATTGGGTACATTGGCAAGGACAGACGTGTTGGGATGGTTATGCCATGCAAGGAAGAACAAATACTACCCAAAACATGTTTGGAAGACATTAGGGACATTCAAATGATCTGTCCTTGACTTCTCCAGTTTCCACAAACTATGCTCAAGTAAAAGGAATAGACAATGTATCAATATTTTTTTATCTCTTTTTTTAAGATTTATTTTACTTATTTGAAAGACAGAGTTACAGAGAGATGTAGAGACAGAGAGAGGGGTCTTCCATCTGCTGGTTCACTCCCCAGATGACTGCAGAGGCTGGAGCTGTGCCAATCTGAAGCCAGGAGCCAGAAGCTTCCTCCGAGTCTCACACACGGATGCAGGAACCCAAGCACTTGGGCCATCTTCCTCTGCTTTCTCAAGCCATAGCAGAGAGCTAGATTGGAAGAGGATCCGTTGGGACCAGAACCAGTGCCTATATGGGAAGATGGCGGGATTTAACCCGCTGTGCCACAACACCGGCCCCTTTTGGTCTCTCTTAACAAGTGAGGGCTCAAGATTAGAATCTGGGCTGGCATTGTGGTGCAACAGGTGAACCAACTGCTTGTGACTCTGGCATCCCATATCAGAGTGCCAATTCAAGTCCTGGCTGCTTTTCTTCCAATCTAGTTCCGTTTATGCACCTGGGGAGGCAGCAGCAGACGACCCACATATTTGAATTCCTGCCACCAACTTGGGAGATCTGGATGGAGTTCCCAGCTTTTGGCCTAGACCAACCCCAAACGTGTGGTCACCTGGGGATTGAACCAATGGATACAAGATCTTCCTCTATCTCCCTCTCTCTGTCACTCTGGTGTTCAGGTAAATAAATAACAAATATTTTTAAAAAGACTAGAATCCATTCCTTTCCAGAAATTCTAATCTTTTCATTACTAACCTGTTACATACCCTTGATACACCTTGAACGACCAAATCTGAACATTTTCATGGCTAATCAATAGAAATGTATTAGACTGAAGAGTTCCCAGAAATACTCTTGAAGAGCTTACTTGGGGGCTATCTTAATTCATTTTCTGTTGTTAAAACAGAATTCCCGAGACTGGGTAATTGTAAAGACAAGAAAAGAAGCATATTTTGCCTTTTTCTCTACAAGCTGAGAAGTCCAATTCCATGGCACTGACAATTACTGGGTTTCTTGTGATGGCCTCATGAGGCATCAGCTCATGGCAGAAAGCAGGAAGACAAGCAGGCACATGTGAAAGAGAAAAGGGGGCTACAGTTGCATAATAGCTAACACATTCATATGGGGAAAAAAAGCTTTAATCCATTCATAAGGGCTCTGTCCCTGTGACACAAAACACCTCCCCCTAGGTCCTACCTCCCATCATTGCTGCATTGAGAATTAAGGTTCCAACACATGAGTTTTGAAACACACACTCAACCCTTAGCAGAAGACAAAATTTCATAAGTCCTACGTCAGAAGGGAATTTAAGAGGTCACCCTCATCATGCATGCCAGCAATCTGGGACCAATGTGGGTAAATTGCCAGAGATCTCACAGTGGCAATCACAGGGAAGTCTATAACCCAGGTTTACCACTACCCTGTCCATGGTTATTGTTATTATTCTTCAGAAATACCCATTTATTCATTCACCACTCATTTATGGAAGCGCCACTGGGCATTATTCATCAGGCTAGCTGCTTGAAAATGAATCAATATGGCCCTCTCTTCAACTAAGCAAGTAGGAAAATTTTAACACAAGATATGGTGGATGATATAATGAACTGATCAATGAAATTATTGAAAATCCTAGAGGAAGTTGGGAGTTACTTGGCCTTAGAGCATTGGAAAATCTGAATAGAAGCTTCAAACTTCTCTATATTGAGTTTTGAACCATAAAGAAAATCTGTCTAGTCAGAAAATTGAAGGAAGGGTGTTTCATAAAGGGGTAAAAACTGAGAAATTTGGAGTCAGTAGACCAAAGTGTGAATGGGGGGCCATGGTGAGGAGTGACAGTGTAGAGGCGGGTTGGAGACAGTCGAGGTCTGGTGGATCCATCTGAGGAGTCTAGCATCTATCCAGGAGGCTACAAAGAGGCATGAACTTTTCAAGGAGGTAAGTATCATGCTCAGATTTATTTCAAAGCTGCTGTAGACAAAGCATAGCAATTGAACAAAAGAAAATAGAAACTTCTGATGGTGCTAGCTTCATAGCCACACAAATGTGTGTAACATAATGCTCTTTGCTGTTGAATGTCTGGAGGTGTTTCTGTGATTGTGTCATATATATCTTCATAATTTTATTCAAAATCACTTATTGATACCTTACTAAGGACTGGGCACCAAGGTAAGACATGGCTTGGAATTTTTCATCTCTATTTTACAAGGTAAAAGAACTAGAGAGATTCAGAGTGGGGAGAGATAGCTTTTGGAAGAATTAGAGTAATTTGGAGTGAATGAAATTCAACCAGGAGGGTGATGGGTGGATAGGACTTATGCAACTAAAAAAGCTAAAACATTCTGACCAAAATGGTCCCCTTGTCCCAACCACTAAAATGGAAACCAAAAGTAAAGCTCAGAGCTTTTATTCCTTTATTCTATTTCCATCTTAGGAGTTAGAATACAAGTGCTTTGGCAATGTTGTAAACCCAGATTAAGTCTGAATCAAACCAAAGTTTCTGGTAGAAAACTAAAGGAGGAAAACCACAAGTGTTTCTGTTGGGTCCATGATGGCAGACAACAAAAGGAGAGTTTCCTCCACACTGACTGCCTGCAGGGGTACTGTAGAGACTCAGCCAGCATCGTTGAGTCTGATTGCCTGAGGTCTCACTGTGGAAATAAACGAGACAAGAACCCAGGTCTGCCCCTCCCCAGTCCAGGGCTATTGTTGTTATTCCCATTTATTCATTCACCACTCACTTATGGATGCCCATTTTGCACTAATAAGCTGTTCAAAAATCAAAATAAATCAATGTGATCACTTTCTCCCAGGGAATTAAGTAAGCAGGAAAGTTTTAATGCAAGATATAGCAGACGCTATAATAAAATGATCAACAAAATTTTGTAAAAGCCCAAAGGAATTTCTAAGGTCTTGGCATGTACTAAGCCTCATTTTAGATAATTCAGTCAGTTTCCCTTCAAGGTTTCCAGCCAAAAGTCCAAAATCTAAAGTGCAATCTCATTGTCACTGGACAGTTTGAAGGTCTGACAGATTGCCTCAACAGATTTATTGTATTTTGTTTTTGAACTTGCCTAATTTCCGTTAATGTCAGAGATAAAGCCCCCACCAAACAATCAATCATAGCTTTGTCCCACCCTCAAACAATTCATTGCAGCCCACTCTGCACTGTGGTAAATACCCCAGCGAAACAATCCTGAAAAGAACATGCAGAGCTCCTATTGCTCTTAGTTTTGTTTTTCTGAATCTACACTGTTGTCACCTGTTATAAATGGCCATAAGCAAGCTTCTGACAGCATGCCTGGAAGGCCATGGAAAGAAATTAACTGAGCTCTTCTGCCTAAGGAAG
Organism: Oryctolagus cuniculus; assembly: GCF_051225735.1. Lineage (NCBI taxonomy): Eukaryota > Metazoa > Chordata > Mammalia > Lagomorpha > Leporidae > Oryctolagus > Oryctolagus cuniculus. The sequence goes on from NC_142867.1 coordinate 121,768,563, forward strand.
GAAGGTGCTGAGAGATGACAGCAACGCCAACCCAGATATGAGTGGACCAGGACAAGAGGGCCTACTCTTGGGGTTTCAAATGTGTCTGGCCTGTGTCCATGGCTAGATCATATATCTGACAATATCCTCCCCTATAATGCTTTGCAGGTCCTGGACATATGATCAAACCCCAAGCCTCATCTCTCAAGGGAAATTATATCAAGCCCTAACCAAGACAATCAGATTGTAAAAACCAGCAGAGGATCAGCTCTCTCCACAACTCACCTTTAAGGAAAAAGAACAGTGAACCAACAGGTGGCAGTGTGAGACCAAGAATCGTGACTGATGCTGCATTTCTTTCTCAAGTCATTGGAAGAATTAGGCTCAGCATTTGCCCCTGGGGGGTTGGGGGAGAAAAGAAAGAGTAGAAGTCAGCTAGTCAACTTGATTTTTATTTTTATAACTTATCTCCATGCACTCGGGGCAGACCTACATTTCTCATACACTAATCTTCCTGCTTAATTATGCATAGGCAATACATTCTTGGTGTGAGCAGAAAACAAAATAATTTTTATAGTCTCTGTGTCAAATGCATTTATTATTTGGGTCTGCTGACCTGTGCAGTGGTGGTGGTTTAGACAAATGGGGAAAATCAATATGACTTCTAACAAAAAAGATAAAGTTCCTGCAAAATACTGAGAAAAAGAACTTAGAAGCCAGTTAAAAATATTAATCTGTACTGACATGCAAACACAAGTGGAAGTCAAGCAACCTTCCCCCAGAGTGTTTGAACCTGCACCTATGAAAAAGTGAAATCTCATCGCTAAAGGTTATTTAACACAAATGCAGGCATTCTTTAACCACAGTTAAGCTCTGAACCACAGCTTAGAAAGTCTGCAGAGAAACTGAAAAGTAAAAACACTGTCCTGTGTCCATGTGACTGTTTCTAAGCAGGGGTTTCAAGGAATAAACATCCAAGGCCACGCTCTCCTGGATGGCAGAGAAGAGCACATTCTTCAGCTAGCATTATTGCCCGAGCACCAATGATGTTCTCAATGTTGTGCCAGGTGCTGGAAAGAGAAAACACAGCAGATCTCAAATCCACTCTTCTGCAGTCAACTTCCCCCAAAAATAAAAATAAGAGATCTTTACTTAGTACATACTAAGTTGATCTTCTGTATATAAAGATAATTAAAAATGAATCTTAATGAAGAATGGGATGGGAGAGAGAGTGGGAGATGGGATGGTTTGCGGGTAGGAGGATAGTTATGGGGGGAAAAACTTTTGGAAAAATCCAAAAGTTGTACTTTTGAAATTTATATTTATTAAATAAAAGTTTTCTAAAAAAATAAGAGATCCTTTGATATCTACATGACTTTCACCATGGTGGAATCTCAGGCTATTGAACTAAGCTACCCTCTTCTACAAGTTCAAACTCCTGGTCTCCTTAAACACCCATAACTAGCATCTCCTGGCTGAAGTTCATAGACAAACAAAAGGTCTTCCAAAAAATTCATTAGATACTCGTATTATGAAAAACTGAAGCATAGATTTCATATATGAATTTTATACATGATTTTCATATATGAGCCTGTAGGATTCTAGAGTCTGCATCATGCTGTGCAATCCTCAGAACCTGGACATTCATTTTTTCAAATCCAAAGACCCAACAACGCTGACTGCATCAACTCTCAAACATGCACACCCCATGTTTACCCAATCTGCAAATACAAGAGACTCAGCCCTTCTGAGGAAGAACATTTTTTGAACATTTTTTTTTTGCTATTATTAAACTTTGATGATCCCATTTTCAAAGAAAGGGAAAATCATGAATAGAACTGAAAAAGAGCAACAAAAAATCTGGAAGCATCGGGAGCTACATAGATATAGTCTTCCACTCACTTTAATTTTTGAAACTTTTATTTATTTATTTAAGAGGCAGAGAGACAGAGAGAATTTCCCATCTGTTGGTTCACTCCTCAAATGCCCAAAATGATTGAGAGTGGGCTGGGCCAAAAAGGAGAGACAGGAACTTACACCAGGTCTCCAACATGGGTGGCAGAGACCCAATTACTTGAATTATCAGCTGCTACTCCCCAGGGTGCACGTTAGAAGGAAGCTGGAGCCCAGTATTGATCCAAGGCACTCTGGGATGCTAAGAGCCTGCTACTCATTTTAATTTGAATGTGTTAGCCTCTGTGAGTGATCTCTGAAGTCACTGAGTTTATGGCAGGGGCACTTTGGAGAATATTCCTGTCTGACCCTCCCACAGAACTGCTGTAAGGGATAGGCTTTGCTGGCTGAGTTGAGTGGGCCGAGGATTGCAGCCACCCCTCAGCTGCTTTTGCAAACACTTTTTATCATAGCCAGTAGCCAGATCACAAAAGCAAAAGTGACTAAAACCCTGTAGGAATAAAATTCTACCAACCACCTGGGCAGATGTCATATCTTTCCACTGCCAAAAGTCACTGGTTAGGATACCTATGGTCCCAGCCGTTTCTGTGATACAATTCAGTATATTACACACTTACATGATGCTTATATTTTTGTGTGCCTTCAAAATTGGAAATACCAGATTCTATACCTGTGTTACCAGGTAAACTATAGGAAACTGACAATTATGTTTTAAGTTGCGGATCAACAACATGCTTATACATAAAACATGCTTTCACTGAGTTATTTGTTGTTGATCTGTGATTCAAATTTAGCTGTGTATTATGTATTTTTATTTGCTAAATCTGGAGACCCCAATCCACACAACAGTAAATCTCTATTTTATTAGGATATAGTTAGATTGTTTTGGGTATATAAGTATGTTTTTGAAATAAAAGGCTGTTTTGAGCCATATTTGAATAGAGAAAACCAAACTATCTTCAAAACTTCTATTAAAATCTTTTGATGAAATATAAGATCCACTAGTCATTAGTGACACTAAATCACCCCTGGATAAGTACGAATTCAGGTTTCCATATATCGGATCTGTTTGAAGTAGGACACTCTTGGGTTTCACCTGTAGTTAGTGGTAATGATGCTCCTGATAGGAACCCTCTTTCTGTCATTCCCCAGATCAGTGCCTCACCACTCTGACAAGGGCATCCTCCATAATTGCTGTCTCCTTATTCACTTACTCTGCTCTGTGTGGATCTCCACTGGCCCTAAAGCTGAACTTTGGACCTAGCTTAGTGGCAGGTGCACTAGAGAATGTCTGAATGAAGGCACCTGGAGGCTGCCAAAATTAAATTCATTTCCATTCCTTCATAATTTCCAAGTTTACCCCTGTGAGAAAGTTGCCATATATATAGTAAACACAAAATGCAGGGCACCCAATTAAACTGGAATTTCACATAAGCAACAAATAACGTTTTAACATAAATAATGTCTCATGTATTGCATAAGATACCCTTGCTCTTAAACATTATTCACTGTTCACCTACAATTTATATTTAAGTAGTATGCTAGAAAAGCTAGCTGGTAACATTGACGATGCATCTGTCTTCAACTGTGAGAAGTAAAACATCTGAGATTACTAAAACAAAACAAGCAAAATGGATAGGAACAGCAGCAGCAACAGCTCCACTCAAGCTACCTGATAGATTTCCCTTTAAGACACTAGGTGCAGTCTCCAAGTGTCCTCTCAAGCTGGGCTCTTATTTCACCTTACCCTCCTTCATGGTTTGAATGGGTCCTCTCCAAAATTCAGTAGTTGCCAATGTGATGGGATTCAGAGATGGGGTCTGTAGGGGGTGATTAGGCCATGAGGGCTGCTCCCCTGCTTAGTAGGATCAAGGCACTTATAAAATCATCTTAAGGCAATGTAGTAGTCAGATTGTTGTTGCCTTGACTGAAGCACCTGGGAGGAGCATCTTGGGAAGGAGAAAGCTTGTTTTGGCTGATGGTTTGGAGGTTCACAGGCGACGATCAGATGGCCCCATTAGTCTGACATCTGGTGGAGGCTGGCAGGGTGGAGGGAGTGAGGAGGGACAATCACTAGGGGAGCCAGGAGGAAGAGGCACAGGAAGCACACTTGCTTGTAAAACCCAACCGCTCAGAAGAACTACCTTCCCAGGAAAGTGCCCAAGGGCCTGAAGCCTCCCACCAGCCTCACTTCTCAGATGCCTTAATCAGATCAAATCTTCACCCTTACTCCACCAACATGTACCCATTGGTTGTTAACATAAGGCTTTGGGGGTTACATGCCTCCGTGAGTGTGGGGAGTCCTGTCCTTTTCAATCCATAACAGGCAGTGTTTGGGTGGCTTGTTCTCACATCAGCCAGGTCAGGGTGCAGCAAGAGGGCCTTCACCAGATGCCAGTGCCTTGATCCTTGACTCCTTAGCCTCCAAAACTGTGAGAAAATGAATTTTTCTTTCTAAATTGCTCAGTCTCAGGCATTCTCTGACAGCAGCACAAACAGACTAAGACACACCCACGTGCAAAATTGTTGCATTTCCCTGGAACGTTTTTCCTGCTTTCTGGAAGTTGTGAATCCTTGCCCTAGCTCTGTTGTGATCTATTATTGCCCTGAACTTGGTGGCAGTTTGAACTGTTTGCAAGACCTAAAGATTATACAGTTCCGAGAGGGTGCTCTTTAAGAAAGGAAAATAGAAAGTAAAACAATCACAAAACAAGCTATAAATTTCAGTTTAAAAGTGAATAGTTCCTTGGGATAAAAAATATTGGAAAATGTTTAAATTTGATGAATGCCATAAATACTATAAAATCAAGCATAATAATGAACTTGTGACATAACTCTATAATATTTTTGGATGCACTTTCTTTGATCAAACCAGAGGGCAATAATTTTATAATATCAGTTTTTAGAGAGAAAATATAAGGACAATCTTGTTTTCCCTTTATCTTGAATTGACTTTTAATTAATATTTGAGAGGCTAATCCTCCGCCTTGCGGCGCCGGCACACCAGGTTCTAGTCCCGGTTGGGGCACCGGATTCTGTCCCGGTTGCCCCTCTTCCAGACCAGCTCTCTGCTGTGGCCCAGGAGTGCAGTGGAGGATGGCCCAGGTGCTTGGGCCCTGCACCCCATGGGAGACCAGGAGAAGCACCTGGCTCCTGGCTTCGGATCAGCGCAGTGCGCCGGCCGCAGCACACCAGCCACAGAGGCCATTGCGGGGTGAACCAACGGAAAAAGGAAGACCTTTCTCTCTGTCTCTCTCTCTCACTGTCCACTCTGCCTGTCAAAATAATTAATTAATTATTAATTAATTAATATTTGAAAATGCATGTCAGTTCTGGAAAACTTTCAGTTTTTTTTTCATATACAGATTTGATCTGTAAGGTTTCAGGAATTTTAAGTTTTCTATGTAGCAACTATTACTAGCTAAGGTTTGAATTGAGATGCTGGCTAGTAGTTATCTCCATGGACATAACTGATTCCAGGCACCGTATGGGGAGAAGACTTCTGCACCATGCTGGTGATGGCACAGTAGCCAATAGCATCCATCTTTCCCTTAGCCTAGCTGCTTTGAATTGTTGGCTAGATGAGCATTAAATATATATGGCCCATGTTACAGTTAAGGTTGAAGGCTCCTTTGAAGGACAAAGTCACAAGTTTCTACTTAGGCTCCTTTCTGTGCTTGATAGAGAGACACTCATTTCCAAACCCATGCACATGTGTATATGTTTGACTACAAGAGTTATTGTTGCTTTTTTGTTGGATGTCATCGTCTCAGTAATCAGAAGAGCGGTCAACTCCCCATCCAAATATGAACATAGAAGAAAACTGTCTAGATCAAAGTCCCCACCTTATCATGAAATGGTTGTCCATTGAACTTCCTAAGCCAAATTTTCTCATCTGAAAAGTGGAATTGATGGAGTTAATAAGAGCCTCCCAACATGCATCCTAGGCTATTAGGAGAAACTTTGCATATCAAGTGGCTTGTACGTGTGAATTATTATGCTCTGCTTAATTTTCAGGACTGGATTCCTCATTTTTTGTTACTACATACAGTAAGTAAAAAATATGTCCCTGGGGCCACCACTATGGCATGGTGGGAAAAGCCACTGCCTGTAGCACTGGCATCCCATAAGGGCACTAGTTCAAGTCCTAGCTGATCCACTTCTGATCCAGATCCCTGCTAATACACCTGGGAAAGCATTAGAAGATGGCTCATGACCTTGATCCCCTACATCACATGGGAGACCTAGAAGAAGCTTTGGGCTCCTGGCTTTGGATCAGCCCAGCCATGGCTGTTGCAGCTATTTGGGGAGTGAATCAGTAGATGGAAGATTCTGACTTTCTCTCTCTCTCTCTCTCTGCCTCTGCCTCTGCCTTTTCCTCTCTGTCACTCTGCCTCTAAAATAAGCAATAAATCTTTTTTAAAGAAAAACAATGTCTCTCATGCTTCTTTTTTTTTTTTCAAAAATATTCACTTTTCATAGCTCTTTCTTGGAATTTTCAGGGAGTCTTGTGGTAGAAAGGAAAAGCAGGAGTTAACTAAAGCAGTGGTCACTGAATGAGTGGTCATTGGGGTCACCTGGGGACATTGTAGATCGCTGTTTCTCACACCCAGCACACACCTGCTGAAGAAGGAAACATGAAGGTATAACTTGGGAGTGTGTCCTTTTTAAAAAAATTCATAGGTCATTCTGATTATCAGTCTGGCTTGAGAATGACTGACCTAAGTGACGGTGAATGTTCATCTCCAGACAGATGTAGAAATCTCAGCAGACTGTCTTCCTTCCTCTCCCAGCAAAAATAGACCACAACTCATACTCTGGCTCTTCACTCCAACCATTGTGAACATTCAAAAGACTTAGGAAAATGAGAAAACAGTCTATAGTCACCTTCTCATTCAACCATCCAGATACACCCTTGAGCACTCACATAGAACAAGCTCCAGCCTGTTGGAGCGCTTTATACAACATCTCAGGTGTCATCTGGTAAGGAGTTCAGATCTTTGAAAATAGGTCAGGTAAACACCAAACTGCTCTTCTACAGGTCATTAATGACCTCCAAGCTGCGAAACCCAACAGAGATTTCAGTAGATATTTCCCATTCTCATGGTATCTAGCAGCTCATTTGCATTGAGCAAATCAAATCCTCTTTTCTTCTGTTCTATCCTGCAGGTTTATCTCTTACCTCTCCATCCACTCTTCTTCTTGATCAGATCCTCCTTCACTTTGTTGGAATCCTTCAAGCCTCAGTCTTGAGCCTACTTCTCCTCTTAGCCTGTGCTTTCTCCCAAGATGGTTTATTCCATTGTTGTCTGAAATTCCACCTTCTATCTCAAAGATCCTGAATTAATATTTCCCACTTTACCCTTTCCCAGCTCAGAAACCAAATCAAGACAATAGGCCATTCTTACTGTTTCTTCCTCTCTCTTTACTTCTCATCTATCATCAAATACAGCTGAGTTTTGCCTCCTATCTCTCTAAACCATCAATTGCATTTTATTTCCATCATCCTCATCCAAACCCAAGCCACACTATTTCTCACTTGGATTCCCTCTGCTTTCCTTGCCTCTTCTTATCATACCCCAAACACGTCTCTGTTCTACATGGAGCAACTAAAGGAAACATCTAGTTTTAACTCATGTCATGCTTTTTATTGAAAACCTTAATTTAACAATTTCCTTGAAAATCTTGATAGAAATACCCAAGTCTTCATTTACCTCAGTCTTACATAGCCTCTCCAGATGTAGCCTAGACACATTCTGCTTCTCCGTGTGCTGTAGCCGCATTGGTGGTCTTCCTGAAATTCCTGGAATTTGTCAAGATCTTTTCTCCAATTTGCTGTTGACTGTGTGAAGTGTCTTTCCTCCTCTCTGGAGCTAACATGTACTTATTCTTCAAGTCCTAGATTTCTGACCCATAGCACACTTCTTTCCCCCTTCATACATCCACATTTTCTATTGTGTGACTATTTAATATGTCCCTCTCCACTCATTGCGGACTTTGAATAAGCATGAGAAATATTTGATTGCTTGCCACTGTAAAATCAACAGAAAATGGGCACCTACTAAGCATTCAATGAATCTTTGTTGTGCAAATGAAGGAATGCATGAGTGACTGAGAAGGGAGAGGAGCCCATTCCACGTGTTTACTCTTTCCCACAACATTGTGTGTTTGTCTCCCATTTTGAGATTTCCCTATGGTTTTTGTTGTTGTTGATGTTCTTTTGTTTTGTTTTTTCCCCTCATTAGTGGGAGTTCTCCCAGGTCTGATTATACCTGAGCTCCCCAGCTTCGTTTACAGCTGAAGCCAAGTCACTAGGTTCCTCTGAATGTTAATCAAGCCATCTGGAAAATAGAGCATGAAATTGTAGATCCCTGACTAGCAGCAGATGCAGCAACTGAGCTGAGCTGTGTTTCCTTTTCAGTAACTAATTGCACACATGGTACAATGGGGAGAAAAACATTATAAATCAATTAGGCTATTACAGCAACATTATGCTCTGTAAATACAGAGCTGAGTCTTGTGTTGGAAAGTTGGAGATAGGAGCACCTGATCCTCCTTGCCACGGTCTTGGATAATTACTTACATCTTTACATTTAATCATCTCACCTCTGATCCGGGTTTCCAGGAAGATTGTTTTACTGATATTTGTTGAAGAGTTGATTTCCTGGGCTTCGAGGTAGAGAATTGCAGGAGGAAGATGGTGGTTAGAAAGTATTATTGACATAAAACATTCAAGACTGTGTTTGATATTCATGCTTGCCTTGAATATCCGGGGTCAGAGCCAGTTGGTGCTTTGGGCCAGGGTTATAACAGCAAGTAGAAGTGAAGCCTTGAGATAGCTCCAGAGTTGGCAATGCCCACAGTTGCCTAAGGCTGGGGAGACATTAATATGGACATAATAGGAATCAGATGAGCCTGGGCTTGGGTTGAAGAGAAGAGGGAGAGGGGAAGATTATAAAAGGCTCCTAATATTCTCTCTTTCTCTTTCCTGCTGTCTTTATTTTTACTTTTATGGGAATTGCACTCAGAGAAAATAACTGAATATGTTTAGGATGATAAAAGCCTCAGGATTTTTGGCCCATGGAACAAAGGGTGGGCAAGAAAAAGAGGCCAAGACTTTCATTGGGGAAAAGATAAAATTTTTATAAATAGGTAAGTGATGATTTTAGAAAAAGGATCTAAATACAATATTAAACATTCAATGAGTTTGAAGAAAATTAGCAGAAGTCTCCTAGATAATTGAGATGAGAACATTTCCACCAGGACTAAAATTATTTGAAAGCTGCTTCAGACGTTTAATGCTAAACTTTCTCTAACAATGCCACGTGTTAGTTTTGTCTTATCAAACAGTTCTCCTCAATCCAAGATGCAGATTGGAATGACACAGGAAGCATCAACAACTTAGAAAAGTTTGTAGGTTACATAGCATTGACACTCTTTAAAAGTTCTCTAAATGGAGCTGGCTTTGTGGTACCATGGGTTAAGCCAAGACCTGCAATGCTGGCATTCTGTACTGGAGCATCAATTTGAGTCCCAGCTGCTGTGCTTTCAATCCCTGGGATGCACCTAGGAAAGCAGAGGCTGATGGCTCAAATACTAGGGCTCCTGTCACCAGTGTGCAAGACCTGATGGAGTTCAGGGCTCCTGGCTTCAATCTGACCCAGCCCTGGGCATTTGCAGCCATTTGGGGGGTGACCCAGCGCATGAAATATCTGTCTCCCTCTCCCCGTTGCTCTGCCTCTCAAAGGAGATTTATTTCTTTTTTAAAGTTCTATTATGCTGTGCAGTGAAGTAGGCATTTAGTCCAGTGACTAAGATGCCTGCATCTCACCTCAGTGTGCCTGGGTTTGATGCCTGCTTCTCTTTGGCTCCAGCTTGCTGTTAATGCACATTCTGGGACGCAGCAGATGATTGAGTTACCAGTTCCCAGCTTCAACCTGGACCAGCTCCAGGTGTTCTGAGTATCTGGGGGAGTGAACAAGTGGAGGGATCTTCCTCTGTCTGTGTTTGTCACTCTCTCTCTTCCTGCCTCTCAAATAGTAATGAAAAGAATAAAAACATCATGATGCAGAATTTTAAAATGCTAAATTGGACATCATAAGAACCAGAAACTTTAAAATCTAAAGGTGGAAAATTTTAGCAGCAGGAACTTACATATACACATATGAGGATACATCAAAATGTTCATGGCAAACAGGTAGATTTACTTTGGTGCAAACAAATTTCAAAATCAACGCATAGTTTTTAATAGTATGGATTTTAAATGAACTTCTGAAAGACTCCTCTTGTGCATGGACTAATTTGCACCAAAATAAGCTTTTAATTCCATTTTCCCACAAACTTTTGGAAGTTCCTGCCTGCATTGGACTACTGAGCTCTGAGGTATTGACGTGAATCATGTCTGTTAAACAGCCACAGCCTGTCTGAGGTTGCTCAGAGAGTGAGACACGGAGCTGGAACACAGCTCACTTGGACTCGAAGGTCCATGTGTTGAGAATCCTGGCTTGCCTGTCTCAGCCCCTGGCCCACAGCCCAGCACACAGAAGTACCAGCATGTCCTTTGGAGTACTTGAGGGGATGACTCACAATTTGACCATTTTCATGCTCAGATTCTACAAGGAACTTGGTTATCTCAAGCACCTTGCTTTAGGTAACCATAGACAGAAATGGAACCTCAGAAATCTCAATCAACATCCACAGACTACAGCACCTGGCTTCCTTCTAAAATTGCTTTCAGCTCTCTGTTTATCTGGCGTTTGCAAAACCTCAGTTGCTGTGTCTGTAGTAGGGTCAGAGAGGAGAGAAAACAATGACCGTTTTGATGGTCTGGTGATATCCGTTGCCACTTTGTGCCTCTCCTTGCAGATTCAGTCTCATTTCCTGCAAGCTCTGCCTCTGGGCTTGAGTCCCCAACACCACACAGGGGCATCAGGAGGCCTGCAAAACAATCTGTGTTCTGACCTTGGTGTTACCAGGCCTATAAATCAGAGGGAGAGAGGTTGCTCCCTCTTCAAACAGCGGCCCAGGGGCATGGGACCAGGGAGCAGAAAATACTGAAGGGCGGGGTGAGGAGCAGGCGGAGGAGAGGAAGGGGGTGCCCAGGAACAATGAGGACAGAGGGGACTTTTCATTCTGACAGAATGGACTGCTTCCTAGACGTCAGAGGATTATCAGGAGGTGAGATAGCAGAATGCTATCAAGTAAACACTTGATCATTAGCATTGACTCAAGAGCATCCCTCCCTGTAAACAACTTTTGTGTAGAGGGAAACGAACCAGTTAACGGTTGAGAAGTGGAAAAAAAAATCCCTCCTAAGGATTCCTTACACTTAACAAAGTACTCTCAAGCACATTTATTCATCCAGTTGGTCTATCAGCAGGTGTTTGTCTAGCTGGACTCTGATACCAGGCTCTAGGCTCACTGAGACAGAGTGGCCCACAAGACAAACATCAACGTTGGCCTCATGGCCTTGCAGTCTACTGGGGACTACATATATGGAGGAAAATGTGCAGAGTTGAAGGTACCACAGGAGAAAAAGAACGGGGCCTTGTATTACATCATTGATTTTTTAAACACACGTCTAGATTTTTTTGAGGTTCTTCACAATTTTTAATTCTGTTTTTTTAACAAATACATAATAATTGTACATAAAATGGTGTTTCAAAAAGTTTATGGAAAATGGAATTAAAATATAAATTTATTTTAATGTGAGTATCAAGATTTATGCAGTTTTTTTAGAATATGCATTTCCTTGAACTTTATGAAGACCTCTCATACTTAATGAGATAAAATATGATAATTCAATACATGTGTACATTGTGTAATAATCAAATAAGAGTATTTAACAAATCCATAGCTCCCTAGATTATCATTTCTGAATGGTACAAATATTCAAATATAGGGCCAATGCTGTGGCGCGGTAGAGTAAGCCTCTGCCTATGACGCTGGCATCCTATATAGGCGCCAGTTCGTGTCCTGGCTGCTCCTCTTCTGATCTGTTTCTCTGTTAATGGCCTTGGAAAGCATGGAGGATGGTCCAGGTGCTTCGGACCCTGCACCCACAGGGGAGATTCAGAAGAAACTCCTCATCCCTGGCTTCAGATCTGCTCAGTTTTGATTGTTGCGGCCATTTGGGAAGTAAATCAGTGAATAGAAGATCTCTTTCTCTGTCTATACCTCTCTCTGTAACTTTGCCTCTCAAATAAATAAATCTTTAAAATACATATTCAAACACTATTCAATCATAGAAAACGCTGAAATCTTGTCATTTGCAGTGATATCAATGAACCTGGAAGAAGTTATGTTAAGAGAAACAAGCCAGACACAGAAAGATAAATACCATCATGAATAGAAGCCAAAGGAGTTGACCTCATAGAAATCAAGAGTAGAATGGTGGTTACAGAGGAGAAAGGGGATGGAGAGAGCTTGATTATCAAGTACAAAAATACAATTGGATGGGAGGAGTAAATTCAGTTGTTCTGTTGCTCAGTAAGTAGCATGATAAATTGTTTGATGAATTACCTCATTTTAAACTTCTTTATTATCTCCACTTCATAGTGAGGACCAAACAGCTGGTCATGCAAAGGCTAGAGACAGCATATTCTTCCTTGAACTCTTACACCCTTGTCACTCGGTGATCAACACAGGACACCGTCAGCTTAGCTGCTTCCCCCTCTCCTGGTCTGAAACTGCTTCTGTCACACCAAGTTCCATTCTATATGGACTGTCACAAGCAACTGGCATCACAGCAAAGAGTACCAAGGCTTCTCAGTCCAGTGCCTAAGGTGGCCCAACCCAGTGAACAACCTCAACATGCACTGAAAACAGTTACCCACAGCGAAAACCCGATGATGAGGCGGTTCAGGACCAAGCCACCATTGTGCCATGTGGTTCACTGAAACCCCAAGTGTGCCTGCCAGCACTGAACTCTTAGATAAGCATGTTATCTTTTTTCTTTTCTTAATAAGAGGGAAAGGGAGAGGAAGGGAAGAAAGGGGGGAGGGAGGGAGAGAATGAGAGAGAGAGAGAGAGAGAGAGAGAGAGAGAGAGAGAGAGAAAATGAATGTTCCCATCCACTGGTTTAACTCTACAAATACCTAAAATGGCCAAATCAGGGAGCCAGGAACTCAGTCTAGGTCTCCCACATTGGCAGAAGCCCAATTACTTAAGCCATCTCCATTGCCTCCCAGGGTCTGCATTGCAGAAAGCAAAAGTCAGGAGACAGAGCCAGGAATTGATCCCAAGTACCCCATATCTTAACTGGCATCTTAAAGGAAAGGTGACATGCCTGCTTGCTCCTACTTGTTTCTTTATTTTCTAAAACTTTTAATTTCAAAGCAATTTTAAATTTACAAAAGTTGAGAAGTAGGATAAAAAGTTCCATATACCCCATAGTCAGCTTCCCCATCATAATCTCATATTGGTATGATATATGTGTCACAATTAAATACCATACCCAGATTCTTTTATTTTTTAATCTAAACTCCTTCTATCCCTCTTACTCCTCTCAGTCTCTATAATTCTCATTCTATTGTCAGATCAAGTTATTTTTTTAACCTCTCACATTTGAGGGAGAATATGCAATATGTGTCTTTCTGTGTGCCTGGCTTATTTCACTTATGTCCTCCAGTCCTATGCATTTTCTGCTAATGACAGGAGTTCATTCTCTTTTATAGCTGAGTAATATTCCATTGTGTCGCTCCCCCATTCGCGGAGGAACGACACTAGACCCTGCGCTGTTCTTTTTGCCCGGCTCTTCCCGGGTTAGGTTGTAAGCCAGAAGATGAAGCCAACTCACTCACTTCCCGGGTTAGCTGCCGGCCCCCCGCCTCCGGCCGGCTCTCTCGGGGACTGCTTAGATGTTCCTCAGGTGTTCCTGGTGCATGTTGGCTCCTCCTCCTTTATAGTCCTCTTCCACCAATCCCAACTCTGCTGCCCACATGCTGAGCACGCTGCTCTCCTCCAATCAGGAGCAGGATCAGCTCCTGCAGCTTATCAAACTGATGAGGCAACTTCGTAGAGGTTGTTTGGTCTCTGTCTCAGCGCCACATTGTGGGAGAGCAGATGCATAGAATAAGTCTTAATTCCAGTAACTTAGTCTAGTCTCAGTTGCTCCCCACACATTGTGTGTGTGTGTGTGTACTTAAGCTTTTCTTTATCCTTTCATCTAACCCCTTGTTGACTCCGTATCTTGGCTCCCATGAATAGTACTGTTAACACGGTGGAGCAGGAATCTCTTTGATAGAAAGCGTTCTTGTCTTTTGGGTAAATACCAGAAGTGGGATTGCTGAACCACATGGCAAGTGTATTTCTCTTTTTTAAAGAAATCTCCATACTGTTTTCCACAGTGTCTGCAGTAATTTATAATGCCATCACGAGTGTTCAAAGTTCCCCTTTCTCCACAGCCTCACCAGAATTCGTCACTTTGTCTTTTTGATAACAGCCATTCTGAAAGAGGCAAGGTGATGTCTCACTGTGGTTTTGATTGGCATTTCCCGGTATATATTTTAAAACACCAAAGTTTTCATTCTTAGACCAACTCTTGGTGAGTTTGAAGCCAAAGCTATTGCAATTTTGTATACCCACTTAATAAAGGGAACTGTATTTATACTTTTAAAGTTGCTATTTGCTAAGTGCTAGGTAAAGTCTATCTCTGATCTCTCTTTTTTTTTTTTTTACAGGCAGAGTTAGACAGTGAGAGACAGAGACAGAGAGAAAGGTCTTCCTTTTTCCGTTGGTTCACCCCCCAACTGGCTGCTATGGCCCACGTGCTGCAGATCCAAAGCCAGGAGCCAGGTGCTTCTCCTGGTCTCCCATGCGGGTGCAGGGTCCAAGCACTTGGGCCATCCTCCACTGCACTCCCGGGCCACAGCAGAGAGCTGGACTGGAAGAGGGGCAACCGGGGCAGAATCCGGCGCCCCAACCGGGTTTAGAAACCGGGGTGCAGGCGCCGCCTGTGGAGGATTAGCCTAGTGAGCCGCGGCACCGGCCTCTGATCTCTTCTAACCATTTTAGTTGAACATAAGTTGGTTTCTCTTTCAGGTCAAGTTTTGTGATGCCTCTACCATACTAAATCTTCCCTCTTTAGAGCATGTTGAAAAGAAGTGAGGGGACCAGAATGTTAGCAGAACAGGTATCCATTAGAGGGCTGCAGGTTAGAGTCCCAGCTGTCCCAATTCAGCTCCTTGCTAAGGTGCCTGGGAAAGCAGCAGCAGATGATCCAAGTCCCTGTGCCTCTGGACTCATGTGGGAGACCCAGAAGAAACGCCTGGCTCCTAGCTTCAGATCGGCCCAGCTCTGGCTGCTATGGCCATTTGGGTAGTGAACCAGTGGATGGAAGATCTCTCTCTCTTCCTCTCTCTCTCTCTTATTTTCAAAGTCTTAGACTCAATGGTATTAAACGGACATTCTTTGGACAGAAATGATCTACTATTGGCTTATAATAATGACTTTCTTATTAAAGCAATGAAATATGTTTTTTTTTTATTTTTATTTATTTGACAGGTAGAATTATAGACAGTGAGAGAGAGAGATACAGAGAGAAAGGTCTTCCTTCCATTGGTTCACTCCCCAGATGGCTGCGCCAATCTGAAGCCAGGAGCCAGGTGCTTCTTCCTGGTCTCCCACACGAGTGCAGGGGCCCAAGCACTTGGGCCATCCTCCACTGCCTTCCAGGGCCACAGCAGAGAGCTGGAGTGGAAGAGGAGCAACTGGGACTAGAAACAACGCCCATATGGGATTCCAGTGCCACAGGCGGAGGATTAACCAAGTGAACCACGGTGCTGGCCCTGGAATATGTTTTAAAAAATAAATCACATTCAAGAATGCCAGCACACTGAGTCACGCCCACCTAAGTGCAGGGCCTCTGGTTGGGCTGGGAGGGGAGGCCCCATGGATTCAACTGTGCTGCCCCCCATGGAGTTCTGGAAGCCCAGACTGTGCCTGGGAAACCTGTGCTGCGCATGAGATCTGCAGGCACAGATTAATCCTGGAGGCAGAGGACAGGCCACGAGGGAGCCTGCACTCTGGAATTAGAGACCTGTGCCTTAGTCCTCCTTTCAAGAACGATACAGTCTCAGAATGAGTGGTTTAGATGGTCTGACCTCAATTTCTTCATCGGTGTAAAGGGATAATTAAGACATATGTCACAGAGTTGTTATGAAAGCTAAGTTATATAACATGTTAAACAAATCCATACCCAGTGTTTGGTCTACTGTATGCGTCAGATAAATCTTGTCTCCATACTTTTCATTTCTAAGACTCTTCCCGAATCTCCTAACCTCATGTTGCTTTACACAGTGGATACATAGTCATACCTCAGTATCTGTCAAGGCTTGGTTCCAGGACCCCTGCAGATACCAAAATCCATGGATGTTCAAGTCCATTATGTAAAATATTCAAGTATTTCCATATAACCTACCCATGTACTCTCACTGTGGACTGGAAATCATCTCCAGATTATTTACAATTCCAAACACAATGTAAACACTATGTAAATACTTGTTAGAACATTTTGTTTAGCAAATAAAGATAAGAAAAAACACTCTACATATTCAGTACAGACACAAATATTTTTCGATTACTGAGTCTGCAGTTGGTTGAAACCTCAAGCTATGGAGGGCCACTTGTATCTGGGGTTTTGTGTGTACATATTTACAGAAGCAATTCTGCTCTTCCACTGATAAGTTACCTGTTTAGACATGTATTACTTTCATTTTACTGAGTAATTAAGAATGAGCAATATGACTTCAGCTTAAGCTTTTCTGTCTCTTGTCATCTGGGTCAAGCATCCAGTGCCCTCATAAACAGTTGTGAAAGAAATCTTGGTAATTTGATGATCTTTCATAGCTCCCTGAAGCAGAACACAACTACATAGCTTAAAAACAGACTGCTTTTATCGTTCTCTTTCAGAACAGCAAATGGTCTATTTTAAGAATTTTATGACTTTAAGAACACAAATTCAACTCTAGCAAGCAAAACAAGTATTTCAGAGGCATATGGCAAATACTCAGACAGTCTTGTTGCCAGTCAATCCATTAACCTATCACATGGGGGCCGGCGCTGTGGCTCACTAGGCTAATCCTCCGCCTGCGGCGCTGGCACACCGGGTTCTAGTCCTATTCAGGGCACCAGATTCTGTCCCGGTCACTCCTCTTCCAGTCTAGCTCTCTGCTGTGGCCTGGGAGGGCAGTGGAAGATGGCCCAAGTGCTTGGGCCCTGCACCTGCATGGGAGACCAGGAGGAAGCACCTGGCTCTCCTGGCTTTGGATCGGCTGCCAGGCATAACGGCCATTTGGAGAGTCAACCAACGAAAGGAAGATCTTTCTCTCTCTCTCTCTCTCTCTCTCTCTCTCTCTCTGTCTAACTCTGCCTGTCCAAAAAAGAAAAGAAAAGAAAAGAAAAGAAAAGAAAAGAAAAGAAAAGAAAAGAAAAGAAAAGAAAACCTATCACATGGGAAGGCCCAGCATCAGACATCAAGATACAGGTCAAGATGAAAGGAGGATTGAATTAGCTGAGCCCTTGACTTCACAGTAATGGAACATCTTTCAAATTAAACAAAAAGAGAAGGACATCCTACAAAATCCAGGACAACACCTGCAGGTTGGGAATGAATTTAAGCTCCTGGCTTAAATGCTGTCCCACCACTCCCTATATCCCTCTTTATGGACATTCCCTTTGTCTATCTCTCCCATCCCCACCCCACACCCTTGCTTGTTTCCTCCTCTAATTGTTCAGACCAAATGGTGAAAAACAAGGTTTCTCCCCAAAGCACAATTTACCCTTGGAAAAACAACAGCAACAGAATCTCTCTATGTCTTGATTTCAATTGTCCAGATGAAAGACAACACTTGATACGGTTTGAGCAAGTACCATCTGCTGAACCCTACTAATGGTGTCCAGAGGACATGGCCGCATGGGGAGTGGGAGTCAGATGGGGGATTGAATGGGGAGTGGGTGTGAACAAGACAATTTCCCAGAGTGGCAGCAGGTAGATGCTCATTGATATGTATTCCCAGTGTCTTCAGCTACACCCCTGTCCTGGACTGTTAGCTCTGCTCTTGGGCCTTTGGAAGCACTGGCCAGAGCAATGGGTACAGCTTCAGAATTGTTGGTGGGAGGAATGTAAGTTTCTATTTCAGAGGCAGAGAATGGCATTTCTGGAATGGAGCCACAAATAAGAAAATAACCGGTGACAGTATACAGGGATCCACTGATCTGACAAGCACTAACGGGTGCAGCAGTGGTTGTCCAGAAAGAAAGAATGGAAAAAAGACTTTGGGGAAAACCAGCAAAACTCAGGGACCAATCTACTTCTGAGGTCTCAAAGAGCCAGAAAACAGAAAGATAACTTGGATATTCTGTTCCCAGTGACCGGAGTTGTGCATTGTTATTGATATTTTTCGTTGTCACAACCTCCATTTTTTGCTGCATGTGATTCCTCTTCTGTTAAGCTCAGTTTCTTGACTCTATTCCTCAGCTAAATAGACTCCTTCTTCCTTGGTGGCTCTCATGACCAAATTAAATCAATTTTCAAGGCATGCACCTGCCTCAGGGCCTTTGCACTGTCTCTTTTCATGTACTGAAATGCTCTATCTCTGTTACCTATGTGACTCTTGCTCTTACCTATCTTTAGACTGCACGGTTAACCACTCTCAGCTGTTGTATGCATTTAGGTTGTAAGCCAGAAGATGAAGCCAACTCACTCACTCTCTCTCCTTCCTTCCCCATTCTTCTCCCTTTCTCTGTCTCTTAAATAAAAATAAAATTTGTGCCAGGCTGGTCTTGTGACATAGTGGGTAATGCTGCTGCCCGTGATGCTAGCACCCCTACAGGTACTGGTTTATGTCCCAACTGCTCAACCTCCAATCCAGCTCCTTGCTAATGGCCTAGAAAAAGCAACAGAACATGACCACAGTGCTTGAGCCCCTGCCACCCACATGGGCGATCCGGATGAAGCCCCCGGCACCTGACATCAGCCTGACTCAGCACTGGCCATTGCAGCAATGCAGAGAATGAACTAGCCGATGGAAGTTCTCTCTCTCTCTCTCTCTCTCTCTCTCTCTCTCTCTTTCTCGGGGTGTGTGTGTGTGTCCTTCTCTTTCTCTCTGTAACTCTGACTTAAAAAAATGTATGCAATTTAAGACCCCCCATTTGTGGTACTTTTCAACTACAGCCCAACAAACTAACACATCATGAAATAAAAAACACACACACAGGCTCTGAGCCTGATTTGTTTGTATATAGCCTTATTACTGGTGCCCGTCTACCCATTCTTTTTGTCCCTTCTCTATCGCTCCAGAAGCTGCAATGAGGAGAGGTGTCCGGCTCCCTTTAAAGGATGCAGAGTTATGCACATTCAAAAAGTCACTTCTCCATCCTGAAAGCCAACAGGAGAATAGCAAGAAGAACACTTTTGTCAATGAAGACAAAATTAGCTGGAGCCTTTACACCATCTGTACAGTCTCTCACTTATTCAGGGCCAGATACTGATGGTGTATCATTTGCACATCCAGGGAAGTCTCACGGACCCTAAGGAGCCACTCACTGCCCTGCATTCCAGGGCTCCTCCCACCAGGCCCATTCACAGATGTTCTGAGTTAAGTGAAAGGCAGCACCCTGTTTCCATAGGAACGGGAGGCAAAGGCTCCCTGAGGGCCTCCTAGTTTAGCACAGCTCCTTTGCAGGACCTGCTGGACAAGAATTTGTCTGAGAGTGAGCAAGCCCTATTTGGGGACAACGCTAGGCATTGGGGACACAACCCAAACATGGTCCCAGAAGAAGAGACAAGCAATAACAACAACGGCACGAGACACGTTGTGAGGCAGGCGATGTGTAGTGACATCGAGCTCACAGGGGCAGCATCTAACCGAGCTTCAAGTCACCAACAAACACTTCCTTGGGCATGGGACCTCTGAGGCTTCAAATGCAAGAGCAAGGAGACCAGCCAGCCAGGGTGGTGGGAAGAAGGCCGGAAGGCGACTCTTCCAGACAAAGGAAGCAGCTGCTGTGTCTCCAGGACTAGGGGAGGAGATCACCTACAGGGCTTCTGGCTTCAGAACTCCACTGCACTGGTGACCTTGACTGGAGTCGTTTGTAAATCAACTTCTCTACCAGCCAGGACGTCCCTGGACACCCTCCATTCAGAACAGTGGGTGATTCACACAGCTTCATTCCTAGTCATTCCTAGCATGGCCCACACGTACAGCTCCTCTTGTGTGCCAAAGGCAGGTCTTCCAGCAGCCCCGTCTCTCACGCGCTGGCCCTAAATGTCACGTCACACATTCCTGACTCCTCACACCATCCGAGACAAAAACGTGTGTTATGGAAGATTGATGTTCCCTATCTTTGAACTCAGCCTGGGCTTCTTTCTCTATGATTAGGGACAGCCATAAAGCCTGGCCCTGCTGGGAAAGCCATTCCACTTGTCTGCATGCTCCGTTTTCCCAGCAGGGTCACTGTGGCATACGTAGCATGCAAAGGCCTGGGAACAGAATTTGCAAGAAATTATGGAAAAAGGATTTGGCTGAGACATTACACTTGACTTGTACACTTTTCATGTCTCTGTCCCTGTTTCTGAATGTCAGATCCAAGTCAAGTCCAACTGATACCCTATGGAGAGCCTGGTATACCAGGTGTGTGTGTGTGTGTGTGTGTGTGTATACTGTATAATTGCATATACAGCTGTTCTTTGGCATTTGCAGCAGATTTCTTCTAGGACTCCCGTGCATGCCAAAATCCATGGATGCTGAAACCTCTTATACAGAGTGGCATGCTATTTGCCTGTAACCTGTGCATACCCTCCTATATACTTTAAATCATCTCCACATTACTTATAATGCCTAATATAACATAAGTGCTATGTAAACACTTGTTATACTCTGTCACTTAGGGAATAATATCAAGAAAAAGTCTGCAGATGTTCAGGACAGATGCAAGGTTTTTCAAAAAACTGTCTTTGACCCAGGGTTGATTGAATCCACAGACTCAAAGCTGGTGGATACAGAGGGCTGATTTATATATATATATATATATATATATATATATATATATATATATATATAGGCTTGTATAAAATAAAACTGAATTTACCTTACTCGTCCTCAACCTTTATTATAGCTACTAAAATGCTCTTCTTTCAGAGAGCTTTTGTACACAGTAGCATCATAAGAAACATCTGCTGGTTGATTGGTTATCTAAAAAGTCAGACTGGTGGGGGAAAAGAAGCAACTGGTATTCCCCTCACAAAGCCATACTTCCCTTCCAATCCGCCCCACCTCCTACCAAATCTGGCACAAAAAAAAAAAAGATTGAGACAAAAGCAACAACCCAGTAAGTATGTATCTCTCAGGTTTCATATATTTGTTCTTTTAAAAATTTATTTAATTATTCCTTTGGCTCCAGTCCTGTCGATCGGCACTTAAATTGAAACCCTCATCTCCTGAATGAGTCCCTCCTCAGATTCTGGTCCCACCTCGTCTCCAGTGCAGTGACAACAGGAAGAACAAGTCGATAGCCACTACTTGGCTTGGAATCGGGGTCAGGGATGTCATTAAGACTCTGTCTAGGGGCCAGCGTTGTGACATAGCAGGTAAAGCCTCCAGCTGCAGTGCTGGTTCGAGACCCAGCTGCTCCACTTCCAATCCAGCTCTCTGCTATGGCCTGGGAAAGCAGTAGAGGTTGGCCCCAAGTGCTTTGGCCCCTGCACCCACATGGGAGACCCAGAAGCAGCTCCTCACACCTGGCTTCAGATCAGCACAGCTCCAGCCATTGTGACCACTTAGGGAGTAAACAAGCAGGTGGAAGTGCTCTCTCTCTCTCCCTTTCTCTAACTCTGCCTTTCAATAAATAAATAAATAAATAAATCTTTAAAAAAAAGACTCTGTGTGTCCCAGTGCCCCACATTTGGGTTCCTGGACCTGGGCTTCATTCTCGAACATCCCAGGTAGCTGATGCTGGTTCTTTCCGAGACTGATGTCTTCCCTATCCAGTAATCACTGCTGCACTTAATTTTGCACAGAGTAAATTTGCTTCACTTCTACACTTTTACAAAATGAAGAAAAATACATATACTCTGCTTTTTAGTTCAGAAGAGAACATTGATTAAATGGTGTCAAAAGGTCAGTTATCTTTGATCTCCTGATCCAGGCTTGTTTCAGCTTGGAATTTCTGAAAATATGACAGTTATCCCAAATAGCTGTGTCAAAGATCTTCCTTCACTGGCACATTCTTGAGTATTTCTGGTAGATATTCTTGTTTCTCCTTTCCTTCCCCTTGCAGTGAAGTAGCGGTCATGATGGAGTGCTGGACGGGGGATGAGGGTGAGCGTTATCCATCTACACACTTACACACGATGAGCATGGAAAGGGGGAATTGTAAGATAAGCTTATTTGGTGCAAATAATTGGAAGCCCATGCATAGCTTTGCTTAATATGAATTTCCATGAAGTTTTAAAGACTCTGTATACAGAATTTCAAAGTGTTTTGTACCAAAATAACCTTATATTTTAATTCCCATTTTCTTAGAATTTTTGAAACCCCCCTATGTGCATGTGTGTACATGTGCATGTGTGCCTGTGGGGGGTGCATGTATGTGTATGCCCATGTGTGCAATGGTTTCTGGCCTGGCTCCCAACATCTTTCACATGGTCCTCTACTCTCTCTTGGTTCATGACTCAGGAGGTTGGAGAAGATCCAGTAGGGAATCCCAACACTTTGGAGTTTGGAAAGCCAACAGATAGGAATCCTGACTCGTTGAATGACAGAGTGGCACTTCCATCCCTCTGCACCGATATCGCACACAGATAGGATAAAAGAAGTAGACCATTTCTCCATTCATTTTCTGAAATGTTGGCATTATCTGTTACAGTAGCAGGTGGCCTTTATTGAACAACTCCAGTCTAAATCTAGGATATCCCCTCTGTGGCCCTGATCCCTTGCACAAACCTCAGAGTTTGCTTGTCCCTGGCTTTGTGGTCCTGACCTTCCCCAGCCTCTCGGCTGTTGCCTCAGCCCTGGTTTTGACAACAAGTGACGCTCTGCAAGATCTTTGTAAACAGCCAGGGCTGCAGGAAGGGCTGTGGGAAAACTGCAAGTGTTCCTCCCATGAAATCCCTTCCCTTCCACAACATCCCCAGTTTCACGCTTGTAAATGCCCACAGTGCCCAGGTTTGGACGCTCTGTGTCTCAGTCTATAGAAACTTGTTCATCTGTCTAATTATTTTTCACTGTTCCTTTTGTCTCTCTAAAATTTGAGCTGGTCTGAATTATCACACAACTATTTGTTAAGAATAAATTACTTGTTAAGTGTTCAGATACTTTTTAAAAAATTAACTGTACACCTCATAAGAGTAGACACAAATTTTTTGGAAATGAAAATAAGGATATCTGAGCAAAAAGTGCGGGCAAGAAAGATTCATCCATTGGGCCGCACTGTGGCTCAGTGTGCTAAGCTGCTGCCTACAGCACTGGTATCCCACACGGGTGCTGGTTCAAGTCCTGCCTGCTCCACTTCCAATCCTGCTCCCTGCTAATGAGCCTGAGAAAGTGGCAGAAGATGGCCTGAGTGCCTCTGTCTCTCTGTCTCTTTCTGTAACTCCGCCTTCCAAATAAATAAATAAGTCTTTGAAAAAAAGAAAAAGAAGAAAGGCTCATGCACCTGACTAAATACATTTCTTGAAAATGATGCAATTCAAAATCAAGATACTTCTGGATGTTTTTGACACTTTGCCTTTTCAGGTACAAGAATTCCCCTGAAATGTGTTTCTCCACCCTGAGTGGATATTGGAAAAATCTCTTCCAAGGACAGACATCTGTGCCCCACCCATTAATTAAGTCAGAACATCTGACAATGTAAAATACTTTGCAATTCTTGTACATATCCAGAATTGAGAATCATTGCTTTCTTCATGTCTCCAATTATCATACTAAATAACATAAAAACTCAAACATATTCATATTGTATAAAAATTGGGAATAAGAGAGGGAAGAGATGTGCAATTCGGGACATGCTCAAGCTGACTTACCTCAAACAGTAGAGTTAGAAACATACCAGGGGATTCCAATTCAATCCCATCAAGGTGGCATGTACCAATGCCATCTCACTAGTCCCAGTGATCAATTTCTGTTCACAATTGATCATAATGATAGGACTAAGAGTAAAAGGGATCACAGAAACAAGAATAGTGTCTGCAAATACAGGCTGATAGAATCAAAAAGGGAGAGAATGATCCAACATGGGAAGTGAGATACACAGCAGACGCATAGAATGGCAGATGTCCTAAACAGCACTCTGGCCTCAGAATCAGCCCTTAAGGCATGCGGATCCGGCTGAAAAGCCCATGAGAGTATTTCAGGCATGGAAAGCCAAGACACTCTGGGGCAAAAAAAAAAAAAACTAAATGAAAGATCTCTGCGAGTGAGATCCCAGTGGAAAGAACGGGTCATCAAAGAAGGAGGTACCTTTCTCTGAAGGGAGGAGAGAACTTCCACTTTGACCATGGCCTTGTCTAAATATGATCAGAGTCAGTGAACTCAGGGGGCTTCCATAGCCTTGGCAGCTCATGACAAGAGCCTAGGGTGATTACTGATGCCATAAACAAGAATGTCAATTTGTTAAGTCAACAACAGGAGTCACTGTGCACTTACTCCTCATGTAGGATCTTTGTCCTTAGTGTGCTGTACATTGAGATTTAATGCTATAACTAGTACTCAAACAGTATTTTTCACTTTATGTTTCTGTGTGGGAGCAAACTGTTGAAATCTTTACTTAATGTATGCTAAACTGATCTTCTGTATATAAAGAGAAACGAAAATGAATCTTGATGTGAATGGAAGGGGAGAGGGAGTTGGAAAGGGGAGAGTTGCAGGTGGGAGGGACGTTATGGGGGGGAAGCCATTGTAATCCATAAGCTGTACTTTGGAAATTTATATTCATTAAATAAAAGTTTGAAAGCAAAAAAAAACCACAATTATTTCAAAAATAAATATATCCAAGTCAAATATGCCACTGCCCTCTATTTGAGTATTGGATCAGTTGCCAAAAAATTCCCCTGAGACCTCAACTAAAATTACACAAAGGAGTTGATGATAGCCATCATATCAGTTATTAATGAAAATTAATGACATAATTATTGTAAAGTAAATACCAAAGCAGGCATAAATGTCTATGGTTAGTGTTAGTAATCATCATTAGCAATTCAGTTTTAATTGGCTTAAGGGGGCCCATGACCTCTGATAGATGATTTTCAAAAACAGTCAGAATGGGGGCTGCCACCATGGCTCACTTGGTTAATCCTCCACCTGCGGCACCAGCATCCCAAAGGGCACAAGGTTCTAATGCCAGTTGCTCCTCTTCCAGTCCAGCTCTCTGCTGTGGCCGGGGAGGGCAGTGGAGGATGGCCCAAGTGCTTGGGCCCTGCACCCGCATGGGAGACCAGGAAGAAGCACCTGGCTCCTGGCTTCAGATCAGTGCAGTGCCAGCCGTAGCAGCCATTTGGTGGGGTGAACCAATGGAAGAAAGACCTTTCTCTCTGTCTCTCTCTCCCACTGCCTATAACTCTACCTGTCAAATAAATAAATAAAAAATTAAAAAAAAAAACAGCCAGAATGATCATTTAAAATGTTAAGGGGCCAGCATTAGTGTCATAGCAGGTTAAGCTGTCACCTGTGATACCAGCATCCCTATGGGCGCCAGTTTGGGTCCCAGCTGCTCCATTTCTGATCCAGCTCTCTGCTAATGGCCTGGGAAAGTAGCAGAAGATGACTCAAGCCCTTGGGCTCCTGCACTCACATGGGAGAACTGGATTAAGCTCCTAGATCCTAGATTCGGCTTGGCCCAGCTCTGTTCTTTGTGACCATTTGAGGAGGGAACCAGTGGGTGGAAGATCTCACTTTCTCTGTCTCTCCCTCTCTCTGTGTAACTCTGACTCCCAAAAAATAAATAAATCTTTAAAAACTTTAAAAATAAAAAGTAAGCCAAGAGACCATTGACTCCAGTCATCCAATATCTTCTCATTGCGCTCAGGTTAAAAGCTGGAGTTCTTCCAGTGGCCTGCAAGAAGCAGCAGGATCTGCCCATTTCCTCTAACCAAACCCTCTGCTACCTCTTCCTCATCTCTCTGTTCTCATGAATAGACTAGATATTTCCTGCCTCAGGACCTTTGCACTTGCCCTTGCCTTCAGCCAAGGGTGATTGCTCATCCTACAGACATTCGTAGGATTTTCACCCTCTTTGAGTCTTGGTCTAAATGCCACCTCCAGAGAAATAATTTCCTTCAGCACACCCAACCCCACCTAGTCCTCTCCTCTCCCCTTACCCTTCCTCTCCCGCTCCTCCTCCTCCTCTTCTTCATTCCTTCCTTCCTCCCTTTCTTCCTCCTCCTCCTCTCTTCTTCTTCTTCAGAATTACAGGATCAGTTTACATTGGTAACAAAAACATTTGAAATCCATAAATAGTATTTTGCTTCAATTGTACATATTTATATACTAAAGAATGATCAAGTCAACACATATATTCAATATATGAAGATTGGATCAGTATAGTTAGCATTTACACCTTTTTAACATTTTAAATTTTTCATTAACTGTTACTGCACATGTGTGTGGAATTCTGTGTGATAGTTCAATAAAATGAGTGCAATGCATACTGAGCAAATCAAGGTAACTGATGTTTCTCTCTCATCATCACTTTAAGATGGAAACTTCAAGCGTCCCTCTTTCATTGGCTCAGAAAGTATCCGACAGGCTCCTTCTCTGATCTGTTTTTCTCCTTGGCACATGAAGTGGTCT
Source organism: Oryctolagus cuniculus (assembly GCF_051225735.1). Classification (NCBI taxonomy): domain Eukaryota; kingdom Metazoa; phylum Chordata; class Mammalia; order Lagomorpha; family Leporidae; genus Oryctolagus; species Oryctolagus cuniculus. Next base: position 121,795,241 of record NC_142867.1, read on the forward strand.
GAGAAACTATGCATTTATTTATTTCTAAACCCATCTCCCAGATTTGCCCCATTTACTTGAAAATGATTAATCATGCATCCTACCTTCTTCAGAGTGTGAGTTTCTTGACGATAGAAACTATTTAAGATTGTACCCCCAGTGCTAAAAGATTTGTGGTCATTTACCAGGTGCCTGGTAAATATGAAATCAATACTCTAATTGGTCATCACAGAAGTCAATAAAACTATCTCCATGAGGAACCAGACTGGTCCAATACACAACCAGGTGTTTGTTCAGTGACATGAGAGGTGTTCTGACCTCAAGGAGTGACACAGTGAAACACGTCATGAATTTCTATATCAATTCCGTAACTACAAATGTGCTCCCAACAGCCACTACCCGCAAGAATGTAAACAAGAATTAGTCTTCCAATCTCGTTTCTTCTTTATAAAGCGGAGATAAATCCGCTTTATGAGGATGTGAGAATTCAATGTGGCTAATATTTGGTTTCTAGAATGCCTGATCCATGAATGGGCACGCAATGGGTTTTGTGGCTGCTGTTGTTCTTCTATCAGAGAAGAGAGAAGTCACTCAGCCTCAAGGAAGGTGTGAATTAGGTCTTTGTACCTAGACCTTTCCTTGATCAGTTCGGCGTTATCTTTCTCTGTTTCTCTTGCTAGTGAAGTGTGAAGAAGGACTTGACTAGAACACGGAGACGTTTCTAGCAATAAGAGTATAAGGAGACTTGGTTGAGATCATGTTTAGGGAAATGACCATCTTACCCTGAGAATCTCAAGCTCTCTCTTTCACACGTCAGTTTTCATTGATCAGAACGTTGGGGGAATGTCTCTGCCGGTGAAAGGATTAGAAAGCAAAACAGAAATGCAAATGTAAAAGATAACTTTCCTTTTATCATATCCCTGTTCCCAAAGACTTCAGGATTCTTGATTTATGAGCAGAGTTAACAAACCTCCAGTAACGCGGTTTCACGACTCCTTCGTGTCCTCTTGGTCACAGGAGAATCAAGAGGGTTAAATGACAACTGTCCCCCAGAACCTGCAGGCTGTAAAATCCAAGGTAGAAAAATAAAGCACAGGGCAGGAGTGTAAATAATAGGATGACATTCAGGGGGAGAAAAGGAACTTGGGGAATAATAACTAGGAAAACTTCCTTGTGCCTACGATCAGCTGGATGATGAAATAGTCTCTGAGGACATGATGGGAGCCTTCGAGCTTGGGATATTGTGAGATCAGACTGGCCGGAGCCCCAGAGGCCCGCACTCCGGGATCACTTGCTCTTTTTATGAGAAGGCAGTAATACAAGTTAATGGGTCTTTTCCACCCTGACACCAATTCACTGAATCAGAACTTGAGACTGTGTCTCTTACTCAGGTAACATATCCATTTTGGACCCAGATGGCAATAGTCCCCATGGCAGTTCACATATGGTTGTTATTTCTGGAAGCTTTCTCCATAAGTAAATGCAATAAACAAATAGCTGTGCTGTTCCTCTTTTCTTCCTCCTTCCCTCCCTCCCTCTCTGCCTTTCTTCCTCTTGTTCTTCCTCACTCCTTATTTCTTTCCTCATTTTCCTCTCTTCTCTTCCGTCCCTTCTTTTCCTAGACATATATTTTTGTTGTTTTTGTGGGTGCAGGATAACTTAAACATCTTTCCCATTCATCATCAGCTCTGCAAGAATGAGTCAGGCTAGAGGTGGTCATCTGGCATGGCAGGTAAGACACTGCTTGGGACATTCATATCCCGTACTGAACTGCCTGGGTTCAAGTCTCAGTGTTGCTCCTGATTCCAGCTTCCTGGTAACGCACACCCTGGTAAGCAGTAGATGATGGCTCAAGTAGATGCAGACCTGCCACTCACATGGGAGAGTCAAATTGAGTTCTCGGCTCCTGGTATTGGCCTGGAACAACAACAGTCCCAGCTGTTGCGGACATTTGGGAATTGAACCAGAAAATGGGAGATCTCTGTCTCTCTGTCTCTCTCTCTGTCTCTCTCTCTCTCTCATGTAAAATAAATAAATTTTACAAAAAGAACGAATACTATCTCAGACCTCAATCAAAGATGGCTATTTTTAAGAGTGCTAAGACATGGTTAAGTCAAAAAGTTAGAAGATAATATAAAATAGCTAATAGGAATGGGAAATAAATTCAGTGAATTGGTCTTCTAGATTTTGATTTTAGATGTATCTTTTTTTAATTTTTTTAAATTTTACAGGTAGAGTTATAGACAGTGAGAGAGAGAGAGACAGAGAGAAAGGTCTTCCTTCCGTTGGTTCACTCCCCAAATGTCTGCTATGGCCGGCTCTGTGCCGATCTGAAGCCAGGAGCCAGGTGCTTCTTCCCGGTCTCCCATGCAGGTGCAGGGCCCAAGCATTTGGGCCATCCTCCACTGCACTCCCGGGCCACAGCAGAGAGCTGGACTGGAAGAGGAGCAACCGGGACTAGAACTTGGCGCCCATATGGGATGCTGGTGCCGCAGGTGGAGGATTAACCAAGTGAGCCACAGTGCCGGCCCCTCAAATGTATCATTTTAAAATATAAAATATGCCAAATAACATAATTTGCAATCAATGTGAGTAAACAAAAAGACTTCTGAAGTCCAGAACTATTCAAATATCTCTTGACTTAGTTCAAATCTATTATGTAATATCTTCATTTTCCACAAGACTTTGCTATACATCCATTCAATAAGCCACTTCTTTCCACATCTATTACACACCTCTGATAGAAACTTGAGAGAGAGAGAGAGAGAGCGAGAAATGGCATGCTATTAGAGAAGCATACACACTGGGCTTATTTTAAATGAAGACAAATAATCCTGCATCTTCAGCAGGAATGTTGTTCTGGGAAATTTGCCTTTCTGTTTACATCTCTGCCCTGGCTCTCCCAGTGTGGGGGCAGGCAAATAGTTAATGGCTGTTTTAAAGTTTACAGTGGAAAGCACTTCATCAACAAAGCATATACATTCAGCCACCCAAAAATGCAACTTAGATATTTGCTTGGACTTCTAATCCTCAGTGTCTGTCAGACAATCATTTATATTTTTTCTTGTCCTTTTCTAGTTACTATCTACTCCTATTAACTTTGCGACTCACTCACATGATATTGCAGATAATTCCCATTCTAGTGAATATGTCCCTGCATAAAATTGACACGCAGAAATCATCCTAATTCTTTGAACCCCAAATCACAATTTCTCAAGTAAAATAGGTAACTGAATTAGAATCACAGATTATTCTATTTTTTCTCTCATAAATTTCATTGGAAGTACAATAATCCAAGTGGAAGAATAAATCATTCACAACAAATATACAAATTTCCATCTTCATATTTGAAGGCTATTTAATTAGATCAGAATTTTTTTTCTACTTGTGAATCTCTCTCTCTCCCCTTAGTTTGAAAAGAAAACAAAAACGAAATCTATTCTCTTTCTGGTTTGTAATCTAAGCTGTGATTTCTCAGGTTATTATAAAGAGACTTCCACCATGAAATCTGTTCTTTAACATCTGCAAGCCTTGTATTGGGCTGGAAGAAGAGAGGTTGCAGTAATTGAGTAACAGGGAGTGAGATACAGCCCAGCATCCTGCACATTTTATTAATCACCAAGTGGTAAAAAGGAAGCCTCTGCCCTCTATTTATAGAATAATTGAATGTATTTCATGACACTGGCTACACATCTGGTCAAACTGCAAAGCACATTTGCAGTCACCTTCTCTTTTTGAACTCCTAATACGTTGCAGACTCCAGAAAGATGTCTACAGAAAGAGAAACACAAGGTAAGGAAAACTCCATGAAGGACAGTCCCCCAGATTTCCAAAGCAAAGCCTTGAGAATGCAGAGAGCTCCTTGAATTGGATAACACAATAAAAGACGTCAACTGTAATGTAAATGAAAACTGCAGTGTAAGGCCTTAGGGATCTGGGTGACCAGAACCAATGAGATGGTGTTGGCAGTGGTTTCTAATTCTTTGCACAATCATATATTCATATACATCTGTTTATAAACTTCTGAGTTTCCACATGTGGATTCACAATTTGTAGAAGACTGTTTTTCATTAGTCTGGGAAGGAATTTGTTCCACATATTTTTAGGATTTAAATTCTTTATAGGGAGAGAGGAAGAAGGAATCTATCTGAATATTGGACTCAAAATACCTAAGAACAAAGTAGAGAACTTTACTCCAAAGAAGTAACTAATTTCAAGTTACATTGTCCAAGAATTTAAGTCAGATAAAAATGTAATAAGTTCCCGTTTTCCCAGGATATAAAGTTTCTGGATAAAATTTCCAGACAGCATTTACCAAATGGGACTGGTATAGTTGGTAATATAGTAATAGAAAAAGGCAATGCTTACCCTTGAATAGATATTCAGTTCAATATTGGTGGCCTATTAATAATTGCATTTATTAATGTATAAAGGTTTTTTTCCAGGTAGCGTTTCTCAGAGTTAATACGTAAGTAAACAAGCTCAGCAAATTTAATTTTCTCCAAGGTTCTCCAACTTTGTGACTCAAAAGTTACTGTAGCAAAGAGTTCCCTAAACAGCTAGTTCAGTGCAGATACCCAAGCCATGTCCAAACACTGACTCTAGGTCCTGGTCTTAGAGTTGACATTTTAAAGAAACACCCTGCAGATAATTCAGATGCAAATAATCTATGAAGTTCACACTTGAAAATTTAATTCTGGGGATGTGTGTCTGTTTTATCTTCCCTCAAATCACAAGGATATTTTTAGGTGGCTTCAGATGTGATGCTTCTGCTTTGTTACCAGACAGCAATACTGCCATAGTCCACCCTCCGACACCCTCGTGTTTAAGAACCTTACAGAATGAGATATCTTACAATGAAAGTGAACAGCCACTTAATCAATTACACTATTCTAAGGATAGCTTGAATGATGAGCATTCATTTGTTCCAAGGCAGAGGACAGACATCAGTGAAGCACATGCCATCTTACTATAAGGTCATGAGTATAATAAATGAGATAATAAACATAAGGTTAAATTAATGCTGTAGTGCTGTATTTTCACAATATTAGGATATTTACAAATTGTTTCATGAATTATCTAACAGATAAAAATTATGAGCTGTGTATTTTCTAACACTATAAATTCTCACAGAAGTCCACAAGTTAAATGTTATTTTTAAATTCATTTTGTATTTGATATTGGGAGATTTTATAAGAAGCAGTAGCAGTAGTATTAGATGCTATTACATGTTAAATGCTGATTTGATGATATTATTTCTTTAGCTCTGATTATCTGAAAATCTTTTTTTTTTATTTTTGACAGGCAGAGTGGACAGTGAGAGAAAGAGAGACAGAGAGAAAAGTCTTCCTTTTCCGTTGGTTCATCCCCTAATGGCCGCTGCGGCTGGCACACCGCACTGATCCAAAGCCAGGAGCCAGGTGCCCCTCCTGGTCTCCCATACGGGCGCAGGGCCCAAGGACTTGGGCCATCCTCCACTGCACTCCCAGGCCACAACAGAGAGCTGGACTGGAAGAGGAGCAACCGGGACAGAATCCGGTGCCCCAACTGGGACTAGAACTCAGTGTGCCGGCACCGCAGGTGGAGGATTAGCCTAGTGAGCTGCGGCGTCAGCCCTGAAAATCTTAAGTGTAGATTTTTCCTAATTATCCAATAGTCGCCTTATTTCTATATTTCATTCTATAATTTAATATTCTATCCTGGGGCCGGTGCCATGGTGCAGTAGGTTAATTCTCCGCCTGCAGTGCCAGCATCCCATATGGGCACTGGTTCTAGTCCCGACTGTCCCTCTTCCAATCCAGCTCTTTGCTATAGCCTGGGAAGGCAGTAGAAGATGGGCTAAGTGCTTGGGCCCCTGCACCCGCATGGGAGACAGGAAGAGGCACCTGGTTCCTGGCTTCAGATCTATACAGCTCCGGCCGTTGCAGCCATCTGGGGAGTGAACCAACAGAAGGAAGACCTCTCTGTTTCTCCCTCTCACTGTCTGTAACTCTACCTCTCAAATAAATAAATAAAATCTTTTAAAAAAATTCTATCCCTTCTGTGGTCATGACTTTCCGTTTCTTTCCTAAGCCCTCTTTTATTCAATGAGTAAAATCATCAACCAAAGAGTGTTGAGGGGCTGGGGACTTAATTTAACAGGAAAAAATGATGCAAGGAAAGACAGTGTCCTGCAGATGTTTCCAGCTGAAATACCAGCTGGCATTGTAGTTGTTTGTGTGGAGTGGAATCCCATAAACCAATGAAAGGAGACAATCAATTTTAGCTGACTCAAAAATTTTTATTTCCATTTTTCTAACACAGATGAATATGATGCAAATTGTTTGAAAATAAGAGCCTTATGGTTAAGTATATTACCATATTCTGTTGCAAGAAATGAAATTTCCTGGTGACGTGACAAATGTCTAGAAATACTGCTTTGTAAAGACTGTGAAAATGCAGTGGGATCCCTGTTAGTTATTTTGACTCTTGGAATGTTGTGTCAGCCCCAAATAATTAGAATCCCTCAGCTTCACAACACATCTTCTACAGAGGGTTCCAACATATTGACAAACAAAAGAGCAGTTCAATAAAGTCAGCCAGCAGTGTCTGAAGGAGGTAGTCAGTAACATGATAGGGTAGGCTTCTACAATATCAATCTTAAAATAATAAAGATGGAGGCTCCTAGGTTTGATGAGTAATGGAACAGTGATAGTAATACTTGACAATTGTTGTTGACTATATTCGACACCTGATGTATATTACCTAATTCTCACAGAAGTCAACAAGTTAAATGTCATTATTGAACTCATTTTGCATGTAAGCAAACTGGGGACACACAACTTTAAATAACCTGCCTAAGTTTGTGTAGTCAGTCATACACCCTGAGCTTCATATTCAGTGCTGATTTCAGAAGCTCTGTATTCTTCAACATTTTATAATATTAAGCTATGGGGTCCTTACATTTTATTAGACTATGTTTAAGAGATATTGTAAATAATAAAACATAGGACAGAATGGCAGGCCCTCTCCTTGCTGAGATCAACACTGAATAGGTCAACAGATATTGCCAGCCACTTATTAAGTGCTGATCAATCTTTTAGTAGCTGAGGATATTGATATAGGTAAGGTATCACATCAGGTTAGAAACAAACCTTAAACAATGCCCTTTTATACAGTAACTGATATAATAGGAGTAGACAGAGCATTGCTAAGGAAGCTCGGCTGAGGAGCTAATTCTGCTTGGGACTGGGACACAATTAATTGAGAATTGATCTCTCGGTGAAGCATAGCATTCTATGCAGAGAGCCCCATCTCTTACCATTGAAGAGAAGCACATGATGGACATGGAAGAAATTTTTTTTTTGATGAGGGCTGCTAAATTCTCTACCCCTTAAAAGTGATTGGAGATGGAAACATTTTGCAGGGTGATTTTCCTGCACTCTCACTTTGTCAATACCCATTCCCACATTACTCTTTTCAATTAAATAGCTAAAATTCAGGATATTTGCCTGCACTATTGAATGTATACAGGTGTGATAAGACTGTCCCAAAAGGAATCAGCCCCAAACAATAATAGCTTTCCATTAGGAATAGCAGGTCGGGTGACTCAATATACTTGAGAAGCCCTTAGAGAGCCTGAGCCACTGGTTTCTGCAATACCTCCTTAGTTGGGCAGTCACTGGTGGACATGAGATGTCCCATGGTCTTAAAAACCTGACTTTAAGCCCTTGAACAATATGGTGTTTCTTAGCCTTGTAAAATAGCCAGAGAGCTAACTTCCTGCCAATAGCTGATGAGTGATTCTATCCTCCCCTCAAAGCTGTTCATCTGTTGCACACAGTTTATGACAGCATCTATGGATGGGGGAAGGGTTTTCCAATACATTGCCCACTGACCAGTGCCAAGTCTGAAAGCCAACACATGAAGAGCTGAGACTAATCTCACCACATTGTCTACTCATGAAGTTATTAATGACAACCTTCTGTGGTTGGATGGTTGGCACAGAGTACTATTTCACATGTGGCTGGCATATATTTGGCCAATAATCCCAAGGATCACCCAACAGATAGAAAAGTGACCTCAGTTATCCATTGGCTGAAAGCCAAATACGTTTCAGACTCCATGAAAGTCCAAGATTGGTTGGTCCACAAATAAGGAAGTTGGTTAAAAAACAAAAACAAAACAAAGTGTCAAATCTGGGAATGATTCCAAACTAAAGTTTTAAATGTTAAATATTCTGTAAGAGGACAGCTCTGTCTTGTGCAAGACAATTCAATAAGTTTATGGAAAGGTTATGTTAGGTTTGTAAGATTCACAGACTAAATATCCAGGCTTCACGGTGACATTTGGTCTTTCAAATGCCCTTGGCATTATTTCTCAATGTCTTGTTAAACTCTCTGTTCAGGGCTCACTTTAAAAAAATGCAATGAAGCCGGCGCCGCAGCTTACTAGGCTAATCCTCTGCCTTGCAGCGCTGGCACACCAGGTTGTAGTCCCGGTCGGGGCGCCGGATTCTGTCCCGGTTGCCCCTCTTCCAGGCCAGCTCTCTGCTGTGGCCAGGGAGTGCAGTGGAGGATGGCCCAAGTACTTGGGCCCTGCACCCCATGGGAGACCAGGTGAAGCACCTGGCTCCTGCTTCGGATCAGCACAGTACGCCAGCCGCAGCACGCCGGCCGTGGCGGCCATTGGAGGGTGAACCAACGGCAAAAGGAAGACTTTTCTCTCTGTCTCTCTCTCCCTGTCCACTCTGCCTGTCAAAAATAAAAATTAAAAATTAAATTAAAAAAAGAAAAAAAATGCAACGAAAAGACAAACTAAAACCATTTGTATCTTCCAAACATGCTGCAAACCACCAGGCACAACACATAAAAGACTGTCTTCCAGCTGTTTCCAAATCTGCAGTCTCATCATGCCTTACTTCTATTACCACCACCAGGGAACTCTTCTAGTTCTATGGTTTTTCTTGCAAGATGAATCAAACTAAACATCTCAGGAATACTTCACTGCTGCTAAAGGATATTCAAAAATTACAAGTGCCTTTCCTAGATTTAATTCATGTGAAAAATTGCAGAGATAAATTTTAACTAATGTGGATAATAAATAAGTTGAGAGGGGATAGTCCCCTGTACAAAACAGCATGCTTCCACCAGTGAGATCTGCATCATATTCTGATCCCACCTATCCCTGAGTTTTTGTGACTATGCATATTGCCAAATCTCAGCAATTCATTGTCATTAAATTCCATATAATATGGTACTGTAAACTATTTATCATGTACTTTTTTTTCTTTCTTCTGTGGTGCAAGTAGCTAACCACAATTCTTTGTACAATATAATTAGGACAATCTAAAATAAAACTTTAGAGTCCCACTGAATTCACCAAATGCAAAGTAAATTGTTATTCAATATCTTGGAAGAACAATGTTAAAAGTCCTTTCATCAGTCAGTTAATGCACACATCCATGCAGGTGTTGTCAGAAGACAGAAACCATTCAGTTACTTGAGCAGTGAATTTAGACAAATTATTATTTATTGGAGGCTAGCTACTAAGAAAGGATGAAAGATAATTCTGAGCAATACTGTGGGGCTGAGATAGAGGAGGCAGAGAGGAAGAAGATAAGGAAGGAAGCCCCTCCCTAAGGCTGGGGCTCAGATTATGCTCTGCAGGGTAGGACCAGAGCCCACCGGATGGCAGAAATGTTTGCCGGGTTGCCCCAGGGCCAGAGCTGGTACCTGTTCTAGACCAAGATGGTAAGTAGAGAAGAGATGGCTAGTAGTCAGGGCTGAAGGGGCCTGGGTCTGACAAGTTGGATCCTCCTCCTCTCTCTCTCTCTCTTTTCAAATGAATAAATTAAATAAATAAAATTAAAAAGGGAAATGAGATGTTGACATGGTATCACAAGGCAGGCAATAGTCAATTTTGAGCAGAGAAGCCAGGATCTGACCACAGATTTTGTTGGAGATTTTTCTGTTTGTCTGCTTGCTTGTTTGCTTATTTTGCATGAGTTAGAAAATGCTACTGGGGGCCAACACTGTGGCACAACAGGTTAAGCCACCACTTGCAACAGGCACCAATTCAAGTCCCGGCTGCTCCACTTCCAATCCAGCTCCCTGATAATGCACCTGGGAAAGCAACAGAAGATGGCCCAAGTGCTTGGGCCCCTGTATTCACTTGGGAGATTCTGATGAAGTTCCTGGCTCCTGACTTCAGCCTGGCCCAGACCAGGTCATTGCAGCCATTTGGGGAGCGAACCAGTTACTTGAGAAGATCTCTCTCTCTCTCTCTCTCTCTCTCTTTTTTTTTTTTTTTTTTTTTTTTTTTTAGACAGGCAGAGTTAGACAGTGAGAGAGAGAGACAGAGAGAAAGGTCTTCCCTTCATTGGTTCAACCCCTAAATGCTGCTACGGCTGGCATGCTGCACTGATCTGAAGCCAGGAGCCAGGTGCCTCCTCCTGGTCTCCCATGCGGGTGCAGGGACCAAGCACTTGGGCCATCCTCCACTGCACTCCAGGGCCACAGCAGAGAGCTGGACTGGAAGAGGTGCAACCGGAACAGAGTCCGGTGCCCTGACAGGGACTAGAACCCGGGGTGCCGGCGCCACAGGAGGATTAGCCTAGTGAGCTGCGGCGCCGGCATGAGAAGATCTCTTTCTCCCTCCTCTCTCTGTAACTAACTCTGCCTTTCAAGTAAGTAAATAAATCTTTAAAAAATGAGAATGCTATTGAGTCTTTCACATATAATACTTAAAACTGGGAGTTGAAATGAATTAAGTAGCAGGAAGAAGCTGAGGTTTTCTGGAAAGGAAAGCATCACTTCTTGTGATTAGAATTTAGATAGACTGCAGGGGTTCTGACCAAAGTACAGTGGCAAGATGGGCCATGGATGATAGCAGAGCCTTGTTATCAGGGCTCCGTGTAAACACCCCTGGGTTTAAGGGCAGGTCCTTTTTTTCTCCACAGTTTGTGGCTGATGCTGAAAACAGCCCTAGTCCCAGCTTCACTACCAAAGTGACTTCATTCAAAGGTATAAAGACTTCATTAAGGCCGGCGACACGGCTCAATAGGCTAATCCTCCACCTAGTGGCGCCAGCACACTGAGTTCTAGTCCCAGTCGGGGCGCCAGATTCTGTCCCGGTTGCCCCTCTTCCAGGCCAGCTCTCTGCTGTGGCCTGGGAGTGCAGTGGAGGATGGCCCAAGTGCTTGGGCCCTGCACCCCATGGGAGACCAGGAGAAGCACCTGGCTCCTGGCTTCGGACCAGCGAGGTGCGCCGGCTGCAGTGCGCCAGCCGTGGCGGCCATTGGAGGGTGAACTAACGGCAAAGGAAGACCTTTCTCTCTGTCTCTCTCTCTATCGCTATCCACTCTGCCTGTCAAAAAAAAAAAAAAAAAAAAAAAAAAAAAAAAAAAAAAAAAGACGTCATTCAAAGGTATAAAGACATCGTGAGTGTGAGCTACAAAGGGCTATAACCCTGAGCACAAGTTTGAGCCCCATGAATGCCCTGTCCCCTGTGGGTCATTAAAGACTCTCCAACAAGGGTATAGTATCTTTAGGGCATGCACCATGCAGCCATAGGAAGTTACAGCCTAGTGCACTGCTTTCTTTACACTTGCCACTGGAAGCAAAGTCTACTACCCCCATCCCAGCAGCCACACACACACACACACACCCCACCAGTCTTAGCTGAGAAAGACTCTAGGACTCTTGGGATGAGGAATAGTCTTAAGAGCGAGACAGTCGCCTACTTTTCAATATAACAAATTGTTTATGCTAACATTACTGTTAATGAGAAAGAAACTTACAAGGAAAAATACTCAAAAGAACATATTGTAAAAGGTCTAACTTCTACTCTTCCTCCAAACCACCTAAGTTTCTTCCCAAGAAACAACCATGAGAGTCATAGATAAACTTCCAGAGACACACTGCATTACAGCAACACATACTGTGATTTGCTTGCTTTTGGTTTGTTTGTTTCAGTTTTCAAGTTACACTTTCACCAACCCTGCCAGGACTGTTTTCCCACCTCTTATAAGACTTTCATCAGGGGGCAGCTCTGTGGCGCAGTGGGCTAAGTCTCTGCCTGTGGATCCCGTATGGGCATCAATTTGAGTCCTGGCTACTTCTCTTGAGATCCAGCTCTCTGCTAATGGCCTGGGAAAGCCGTGGAAGATGACCTAAGTACTTGGGCTGCTACACCCATGTGCGAAACCCAGAAGAAGCTCCTGACTCCTTGCATCAGTGGGGCCCAGCTCTGGCTGTTTTGGCCATTTAGGGAGTGAACCAGCAGATGGAAGACCTCTCCAGCTGTCTGTAACTCTACCTTTCAAATAAATAAATAAAATCTTTTAAAAAAATAAAAGATCTAATGTGAAATGCAAAATTCTTTTAAAAAAAAACTTTCATCAGTCTGATGGGTGAAAAATTGAATCTCTTGGTTGGAATTTTATTTTCTTTAAAGTAAGTTGTAACTTTTTTGTTAGGCTGAAGATCTATTTTGTTTTTCTTTCATGACATTTCCATTTAAATTATTATCTAGTCTCCTGTGAAGCTTATTGATTATTAGAAGTTATTTTGCCAGTGCCGCGGCTCACTAGGCTAATCCTCCGCCTTGCGGCACCGGCACACCAGGTTCTAGTCCCGGTCAGGGTGCCAGATTCTGTCCTGGTTGCCCCTCTTCCAGGCCAGCTCTCTGCTGTGGCCAAGGAGTGCAGTGGAAGATGGCCCAAGTGCTTGGGCCCTGCACCCCATGGGAGACCAGGAGAAGCACCTGGCTCCTGCCTTCGGATCAGCGCGGTGCGTGGCTGCAGCGGGCCGGCCGCAGCAGCCATTGGAGGGTGAACCAACGGCAAAGGAAGACCTTTCTCTCTGTCTCTCTCTCTCACTGTCCACTCTGCCTGTCAAATAAAAAAAAAAAGAAGAAGTTATTTTTACATGTGTTAGACGCTCCACATATACTTTCTCATTCATTCCTTTTTCTTTCCTTCTTTCTGTTTTCCTCCCTCCCTCACTCCTCCTTGCATCCTGCCTTCCTTTCTTTCTTCTTTCCTTCTGTTAATGAGTTTTGTCATGGCAGTCATTTTTAAATTTTTCCATGTATCATTCGTTTAGCTTTCATAATTAGAAAGATCTTTATAACTGTGAGATCATAATGTATTTTCATGATTCATCTAGAAAGTTCAAGTTAGTATGTTACATTTAAATGCTTAATCCAGTTGCATATTTAGAATTTATTTTGGTAAAATCCATGAGGCAATGGTCCAACTATATTTTTCCCATATGAACACACAGGCTTTTTATCTGGTTATGCAAAAATATTTTTCTTCCAAGTCAAGTTTAATGATATATGTCTCAATGTTGACAGTCTTAGGAGTTGGGAGGTAGAAGGGGAGGCATGTGGTTTCCAGCTTGTTGGAAATACATTTTCTCCTTTATGTTTATGTTACAGTTCTTCCACTCAAATTTTCTTTTTTTAAAATGTTTATTTATTTATCATATTTATTTGAAATGAAGACAGATAAAGAGAGAAGGAAAGAGAGTCAGAGAAAGAGAAAGAGAGAGAGAGACAGATAGCAAGTACTCTCCCATCTGTTGGTTCACTTTCTGAATTCATGTAATGGCCAGGGCTGGACCAGGCCAAACCCAGGAGCCCTGAACTCAATCCAGATCTCCCATGGAGGTGGCAGGGACCCAACTCCGGAAGCATCAGTGCTGCCTCCCAGGGTGCTGGAATTGGAATGAAGCCAGGTCTCAAACCCAAACACTTCGCTAAGGGATGTGGGCATTGCAAGCAGTGTCTTAACCACTACATTAAACACCTACCCCGTTTTCACTTTTAAAATATTTTTCTTTCTTTCCTGAATTTTGGTACTCATAGTTGAATTATTTTTAGTGTGTTGTCACCTCTTTCCTCAGGTCTTTTATTATACTTTCATATTTTCCTTTTATAAATTAGATTGCTTCATTGCAGTGTTGTTAAATTAGTGAAAAATATTTGAACATGATTTCATCGTATTTCTGCTGAACAGAGTAAATTTGACAGCTTCCTCCTGTTTTCTATTTTTTATATAATGATTTTTACGGACCTGCTATTCATTCTTCTTAATTACTCATCTCTGAATGAAATGAGTGTTTAGGGCATTCAGCTATTTCGGAGTTTTGTAGGAGTGAGCAGGGACCATTTCCAAACCAGCAAGAATTTTTGTCATGACTGTGGTAGTGTGTGTGAGTTTTCATCCTTACTTCTCCCCAGCTAACAAAGACGTTCAGGCCAGGACTGACCACAGTAAGGTTCTCACTTACTCTTGTCCCACCAGTGAGGCGAACTTCACCATTTCCAAATGGAAAATCCTCTGGTGCATTCTTGAGGAACTGATTGGAAACAAAGTGAACATAGTTGCAGTGTGTCTTGAGTGTATAAATCAGACCACAACTGATTAAAAAAGTTTTGAAACAGACGATTTTATATTAAAAGTGGCTAGAGGGGTGGTTGGCCTAGTGGTTGAAGATGCTGATCATGATGTCTGTTTCCCACACTGGAGCACCTGGGCTCAATAACCAGCTCTGTATTTGACTCCAGCTTTCCTGGCAGGCAGTAGTGAAGTCTAAAGTGACTGGGTTCTTGCCACCCACATGTGAGGCCTGGATTGAGTTTCTAGTTCCCAGTTGTGGCCTGGCTCAGTCCCAGCCATCTGGGCATCTGGGTCATGACCCAGTTGATGGGAGCACTTTATCTCTCTGTTCCCCCTCTCTCCACCAAGTGAAAAATACTAAAACAAAAAAGTGACTAGAATATTTACAGGTAATCAGCACAACCACATCACCTATGCAGACTATAAAATGAAGGAATTATGCTAGACTATTTAAGGATTTCTTTATTCCCTTATGCATTCTAACTCTTATAGCTGGGCAGGTGTTTGATGGAGTGGTTAAGATGCCACTTGGAAAACCCAGATCCCATATCAGAACACCTGGTTCAGACCTCAGCTCCACTTCCAATTCAGCTCCCTGCTAATGCACGCTTTGGAAGGCAGCAGTAGTGACTCAAATAGTTAGATCTCTGCAACCCATGTGGAAGAGCTGGATTGAGTTCCAGACTCCTGGCTCTCTCTCTGCCCCAGCCCCAGTTGTTGCTGGCATTTGGAAAGTGAACCAGTGATGAGTGCTCTCTCTCCCCCACACACCACTGTCTTCACATCTCATGAGCTCTTTTTATTCCTTTCAAATAAATTAAATATTTTACAAAAGAAATTTTTTAACTTTTATAGTATTCTATTTCCATCTTATCACAGAAATTGCCAAGTCTCAGTCATTTAAGATGCTCTTTCATGATAAAAAAAGAAAGTGTCCTCTGTCTTAATTCCTAGAAAGTATCCTTTCAACAGTCAATGAATCCATAGGTTAATGGAAGACCATGAGAGACACTGCATGAATAATAAATGTAACTAATTGATAATCAGATATTTTCCATAATCATGAAAGTCTGTATCAAATAAATGCAGTATCTAGGATTATTTTGCTTCTGAATGATATTAAACTAGACATTTGCTGCTACCTTGTCACCTATATCTATCATTACTGTCTGCCAACCTTAATCATTTTATTGTCATTATTAATTATTAATTAAAAGAAGAGAATATTCAAAAGGGTGGTTATTTTATGTCCCAAATATATTTATATTTATATCTATCATTGTATTATCAACAGATAGAGCATATATTTTATTGAATTTTCACAAGAGTGTTGGCACTTGAAGTAAAGATTTCTCCCAACAGAGATATAATCAATGTACATGATGAGTCTTTGGGGTTGTAGGGGGAACAGAGGAGGATGACAAGTAGGATGACCATAAGGGTTGCTCTCATAAAGCAAAAAAGAACCTTTAAAATTTGGGCCACCTTAGATTCCTAAATTCTTCATCCACATAGATAAAGCAGCTGATGCCAGGATAGTAAGAAAAGAGAACTTAAAACATGCTATGTAAAAGATTCCCAGAAAACGGAGAATAGCATCTTGAGGCATAAATATTGCAATAATAAATATTTATAAATAATTGAAATAATATTTCATTCTTGGAAAAATGCTCAAAGGAAGCAAGGTGCAAACATAAAAGGAAGCATGAGTGAATTCCTCTGTGGTGGTGGATGAGTTCTGTATCTTGATTGCAATAGTGATTACATGATTCCTTCCACGGGATAAAAATGCATACACAAACACACACAGACAAATTTGGTGAAATCTACATAAGAGCTCTGTAATTCAGTTAACAACAATGCATCAATGTCCATTTATTCATTTTAATATTGCACTATCCTTGTAATAACATGTCACTGGGGGTGGGGGTGTTGAATGGTGAAGAAAAGCCTATGTGTTCTATTTTGCAACCTCTTGCAAATGCATAATTATTATAAAATCAAAATTTATTAACAACACAGACAAGAACTATTCATTTCCCTTGAGTAAATTCCTAGTAGTGGAATGGCTGGATCATACCATATGTTGATATTCAGATTTCTGAGGTATTTCCATAGTGTTTTCCATAGTGGCTTTACCAGTTTACACTCCCATCAATAGTGGATTATGGTACCATTTTCCCCACCTTCTCACCAGCGTTTGTTGTTGTTGTTGCTGTTTTTTTTTTTTTTTGTAAATTTCTGTATGAAAGCCATTCTAACTGAGGTGAGATGAAATCTCATTGTGGTTTTGATTTGCATTTCCCTGACAGCTAGTGATCCTGAGCATTTTTTCATGTGTCTGTTGGCCATTTGGATTTCTTCTTTCAGAAAATGTCAGTTTAAGTCATTTTCCCATTTAATAATTGGGTAGTTTGTTTTGTTGTTAAGTTTTTGATCTCTTTATATATTCTGATTATTAATCCTTTATTAGTTGTATAGTTTGCAAATAATTTCTTCCATTCTGTTGGTTGCCTCTTCACTTTGTTGAGTGTTTCATTTGCAGTACAGAAGCTTTTCAATTTTGTAATGCCCTTTGCCAATTTTGGCTTTGATCACCTGTGCCTCTGAGATCTTTTTTAAGAACTCTTTGCCTATTCCAATGTCTTGCAGATTTTCCCCTATGTTCTCTAATAATTTGATGGCATCAGGTTGTAGATTTAAGTCTTTAATCCATTTTGAGTGGAATTTTGTGTAGAGTGTAAGGTAGAGGTCTCGAATCATACTTCTGCATGTGGAAATCCAATTTTCCCAGCACCATTTGTTGAAGAGACTGTCCTTGCTCCAGGGATTGATTTTAGCTCCTTTGTCAAAGATAAGTTGGTTATAGATGCTTGGATTGATTTCTGGTGCTTCTATATGTTCCATTGGTCTAACCATCAATTTTGTACCAGTACCAGGCTGTTTGATTATAACTGCCCTGCTATATGTCTTGAAATCTGGTGTTGTGATGCCTCTGGCTTTGTTTTTGTTGTATAAGATTGCTTTAGATATTTGGGGTCTCCTGTGTTTCCATATGAATTTCAGCATCATTTTTTTTAAATCTGAGAAGAATGTACTGGATATTTTTTATTGATATTGCATTAAATCTGTAAATTCCTTGCAGTAGTGTGGACATATTGATAATATTGGTTGTTCCAATCCAAGAACATGAAAGATCTTTCCATACTTTTGTTTCTTCTTCTATTTCTTTTTTTAATGTTTTATAATCCTCATCACAGAGAACTTTGAAATCCTTGGTTAAATTTATTCCACAGTATTTGATTTTTTTAGCTATCATAAATGTGACTGATGTTAGAAGTACTTTCTCAGCTGTGACATTGTCTGTGTATACAAAGGCTGTTGATTTTTTTTGTGTCAGTTTTATATCTTGCTACTTTACCAAATTCTTCTTCAATAGTCTCTTGGTAGATTCTTTTGGATTCCACTACATATAAAATAATGTCATCTGCAAATAGGGATAATTTGACTTATTCATTCCCAATTTGTATCCCTTTGATTTCTTTTTCTTTCCTTATGACTCTGGTTAAAACTTCGAGGACTACATTGAATAGTGATGGTGAGAGTGGGCATCTTTGTATGGTTCCAGATCACAGTGGGAATGCTTCCAACTTTTCCGCATTCAGTTGAATGCTGACCATGGCTTTGGCATAAACTGCCTTGATTGTGTTTAGGAATGTTTTTTCTATACCCAATGTACTTAGAGTTTTCATCATGAAAGGGTGTTGTATTTTATCAAATGCTTTATCTGCATCTATTGAGATAATCATATGGTTTTTGTTCTTCAGTGTGTTAATTTGATGTATCACATGGATTGACTGATTTGCAAATATTGAACCATCCCTGCACACCAAGGATGAATTCCACTTGGTCCATGTGAATGATCTTTTTGATGCTTTTGGATTCGATTGCTAATATTTTGTTGAGGATTTTTGCATCTATGTTCATCAGGGAAGTTGGTCTATAGATCTCTTTCTCTATTGCATCTTTTTCAGGTTTAGGAATTAAGGTGATGCTGGCTTCATAGAAAGAATATGGGGGTCAGCACCGCGGCTCACTAGGCTAAACCTCTACCTGTGGCACCGCCACATGGGGTTCTAGTCCCGGTCAGGGCGCCGGATTCTGTCCTGGTTGCCCCTCTTTCAGGCCAGCTTGAAGAGTGCGGAGAAGCATTCTGTGGTTGCCTGGAATCTAGCCGTGCTCTGCCTCTTCTTACTCAGTCACTGTTTTCTCAAACTCAGATCTGAGGGCTTTCAGGTCTCGAGTGCCACTGGGGCCTCTCCATTCTGCTAGCCAGTCCTGTCTATAAGGAAACTGAGGTGTTCCCATAGCTACTGTCTCTGTGTGTTCCTCCCAACCAGATTTGGTAATGATAGGGAAGACAGGTTTTTCTCTCTTGTAAGATCTCTGGTTTGCAGGTATGCATAGTACCCACCTGCTGCAGCCCCACTCATTTCTTAATTATGCTGGGTGGGTAGGAGAATCCCGCAGGCACCACTTCCCTCTGTAGGGGCACTCCCCTGGTCCTCCCATTGCAGAGCTACCATCCTAGTGCAACTAGCCCAGCGGAGGCCCTCCTCCTCTGAATTTCTATGTCCCTGACCTACTGGGTGGAGGGTGACCCCAGCTATTGCTTGGTGCATGCACAAGAGCTGGCGCGGCTGCCACCTGCCTGTGTCCAAAAATGACATCAGCTCTTCCTCCACTGGCCACAGGTCTCTACTCTAGCAAGGAGGGGAGGAGGGAGCATTTGTAGCACTGATTTAAAATGGCACCTACCCCTCTCTCTGCAGGGTCGTGGGTTTTGTATTGGAGAGATTGGTTTGAATCAGCCATCCCCCTCCACTTCCACTAAGAGCCAAGGCAACCACCAGCAACTACCAACTTCCCTGGCTCTAGTCCAGACCCTGCCATGCTCTCTCTGGCTCTATCCCTATGGATTGATGCAGTCCAAAGTCCCCCTGCTGTCTCAATAATACTGCCAGCTCAGGCTGTCTATGGCTGCAGCTCTCTGTGTGCACATTAGCACTCATCACGCAGTTTCAAGCCATTTCCCCTCTTCCCATGGGGCTTCCCAGGTGGTTTCCTCTTCTCTCCTCCACTGCACATATACCTCCTAGCCTATTCTCCATACTTTTTATTTCTAGCCCTGAGTAGCATCCCTCCCAAATCCACTATTTTTCCCCTCTATAGCCAATATTTAACTTTGAACTGTTGACCTAGATGGCAACAGGAGCTTCTTTGTGGTGGTGTCAAGATGTTGTTTGCCAGTTTCTTGGTGCCACATCCTCATCTTAATCAGACCTCCAAATCTATACCAACTGAGCATGCCAGTTGAGTAAAACCGAGTATAATTATCAATTTCTTTTTCTAGCCACCACCCACTCCAGTTAAATTGTTACCATAAACTCTTCGTGAGTGGACTGAGAGTGTTTGAGGAAACATCTAGTAGTAGATCAGAGACCCAGACTGAACAAGACATAGAGACCTATCAGAGATTAATGAAGTCTTCCTAAATTCATCCTAATTTTTAGTCCATCTTCTACTGCTTTCCTGGGTGCATTAGCAGGGTCGTTGGATCAGAAGTGGAGCATCCAGGATGTGAACTGGTACAGGAAGCCAGCATTGCAGGCAGCCCCTTAAGCAGCCATGCCAAAACACTGGCCCTGTTTTATGTAGTTAACAAATATTTATTCAAAGATCTCCCCCACATAGACCAGAAACTTGGTGTAAAATGATTCCTGGCTACCCAACACCTAGAGGATAAATTCCACATCATTGAGCTTTTCACACAGGCTGACTTTCCAGACTTATTTCCAAAAACTCTCTTCACAATAGTTTTCCCTGATTAGCCTCTACCCAAGCAGCTATGATGCGTTCCGCGTTCACCTACATAGACGCAACTGCAATTTACAAGTATTGAACCATCCTTTGTGCATGCTACTAAGTTTGGAATGTTCTCTCTTCCCTTCCAGCAATACTCCCTACCCCAACACACACACAGACACATGCACACACATACACACATATTTTGGCACAAAAACTTGCATACATCTTTTCAGACATAGCACAATACATCTTGCTTTCACACACTTTGAAACTCCCTAACTCTTGTGGTCCTTCAAAACGGCCAGAACTTCTTTTCAGCTGCTCCTGTATCCCCCATTCTTGATCTCCAGTGGTGTCATTAAACCTTTTCACCAGTACAATGCAGTAGAAGTGGTATTGTGTGACTGCTGAACCCAGCTCAAAAGAGACCTCACCATCTTTGTTTTCAATCTCTTGCAAAGCTGCTGCCACCATATTAAAAACCTTGGCTAATCTGCTGGAAAGGCTCCAACGACAAGCAAGATGTCCAGCTGAGAATCCCACCTAAATGCCAAGTATAGTTCTTAGACTGTCTGGCCCCAGCTGAATCATCATGATTAATCCCAGGAATCACGAAGAGAAAGTTTGTGGTTGAGCTCAGACCACAAAGGAAAGTTGTGAACAAATAAATACATATTGTTTGAACCCATTTAGTTTTGTAATGGTTTGTTATATGGCAGTAGGTAATTGGCACAACCTGAGCCCACTTTCAATCTCATTATGAATTCTGAAAGACCACACCGCTGCCTGCTTCCATTATAAGAATCACCTTTTACCATGACACAGTTATGGATCTCTCTTCCTTACCATTACCAGACTCTTGGGTTTCCTGGAAGGAGAAATATCCCCAGGACCTCACATAAGGCCTGAACACATAGTAGGCATCAAAGAACCGCAAAAACAATAAAAAGCTAAAGGACTGGTCTTAATCAAGTGGATTCTATTCAAGTGTCTTCATCAAATCACAGGCAGAGAGACCTTTGACTTCCCATACTGAGAATGGTGAACCTCATGCCCCAGTGCTGTGGCTCACATGAGGTTAAACTTAGCAACAGTAATAGATTGGACCTTTTCAGAATGCTAAGATTAAATAGCCTCAGAAGAGCAGTATTTTACTAGCTCTGCCAATCTAATAGCCTAGGGAACTCTTTGCTTGCAAATAACAGAATGTAATTCCAAGCAAAATCCTGTAAGACTTGGCTTGGAGTCAAAATGCATTATAAAAATAAAAACATTTGTTTTATCCAATTCCTCTCTAGAGTTTTGTCTAGGATTATCTAGAACAAGTCAAATTATTCACTGTAGCCTGTAGTTACTTGCATATAATTGGTAATAAGGCCAGATAAATACAGAATGATCTAATTAATCATCTTGGTATTATAATTGTTCCAGCTTAGAATCTGAGCTCTGCATTTATTTTAGCTAGATGACTTCAATTGTAGAATCATTAAATAATCCATTTCTAACCATGAATGTAAATTAATTTTTCATATTTAAGTAAGTTGTATTAGCACATTTAGCACTGTTTTCATAATATATATCACAATTAATACCACATATCATCTTTAAAATAATTATTATTAAGAAACTGGAAGATAAAAACAGAATGATTAAGAGGCTCAGAGGAAGGAATCTTCAATGCATGGTTTGTTTGCCCTTGGCTTATTCTTTATCCCTTTGCATCTTAAATATTTGCCCCTAGTTTCTTTATTGCTAACTCTTGTCATTGAAAAGTGATTTTTAAAAAAAATCAGAATAGTATTTGCTGTAAATAAAACAAATCATAGCATTTACAAATGATGTTAAGTTTAATCAGTATCAACATCAGTCTGATTTAAAAAAAAAAAAACTATTTCAGAATAGGTCCTCTGGCTGGACTGGAACATTTTGTCTTTATGACTCATTTTACTTCATGCTATGGAACAGCAGATCCATTGGTTCAAAGGCTGAAAATCCTTACTAAGTTGCTGCAATATTGGCAAAATGCAAACCTAACTCCTCATTAGTGAACCCGTATTTATTTGCAAAGAAATTTAATCCATATGATTTTTACTCATTGGCACTTATGGTAATACAAGCAAATCGTGTTTCATAAGTGCTACTTGATTTCCAAGAAGGCTTTTGAACCATCTTTTGAGGTGGTCTGTTTTTCTTAGGACAAGAAGATTTATTTTTACTGGTTGGAAAAGAAGAACTGGCTCAGATTTGTGTAAAAACATGGACCCTCATGATGGTAGAGAATGAAAAACAGACTTTCTTGGACCCAGTTACAGGGTAAGTATTCAGAGTTGTCTGAGAAAGATAGACTGGCTCAAAGGGTATATAGATGAGTGAAGAATATCCCTCTTGAAAGCAAAGGTCAACAATAATCAAAAAAACTGACTTACCTTCTCCCTACTGCTGTTAAGAAGTCCTAGGTAGATAACTGGTCACTACATTGGGGACACAAATCAAGATTTTGTTAAATAAATGCTCGTTGATTTTATAATATTCAAGTAGGTGGAGGAGCTAGTGAATGAATCCATCTTGTGTTCTTTGTTAAACGGGGTGCAGAGTAGCCTCCACCTAATCTGGCCAGTCCTCAAGCTTCATACTGGAGTAATGAATCATCTGCAAAGCTAACTCAGGGAGCACTTTGGCTCTGAATCCTACAAACTCTTGGAACTCTCCAACCGCGAGGTGAGACTGGTGAGATTCAGAACTGCTGACTTGGAGTTGAGAGTCATGGTTGAGTGCCAACCAACCGACATAAATCATGGAAACACTTGCATTTCATATTTATCACCTATAATACTGCAGTAATGACTCAACATCAATGGCAAACATTTACTCCACAGACACAAAAATAAGGCTTTATTAGAAATCTTTAGACATTGAGAATTAAAATGCAGGAAAAATGATCTTTCCTGAGCCACATATAACTGAAAGTGATTCAGCTGTTTAACCTAATTTTTTAAGTATCATATGGCCAAAAATCTGTAGTGGAGGGACATGAAATTTGGAATCAGAATGCTTAGATTTAAGATCAAATTCTGCTGACTGGTAGTTACTTGATGTTGGGAGATGAAAAAAAAATCTAGTTTAGTCTTAGTTTCCCCAGTTCCTGCCCAACATGTTTCAGAGGGTTAATATTAAGATTCAATGAGTTTCTGTGTCTGTAAAGTTTTTCTAGTCATTAAAAAAAGCACTCTATTGAATTACTTTTAGAGTTGTATGTGCAAAATTCAAAGACCTAAGCATGAAATTTAGTACCATTAAAACTCAGGAGTCCCCAACTATTTCTTCTCTAGTATTGTATGATCTCCAGCACCAGATTCCAACCTGTTTGTAGACACTAAAAACAACTACCCACTTGCTTCATCACACAAATTTATCTGAATACACAATGCTCTCTGACATCAAGGTGTGCAATGGTAGCTACAAGAATGTACACAACAGGAGGAAGCTGACGTCTCAGCTCAGAACCAAATCTAAGACTCTGCTTCGCTTTCTCTGTGCAAATTCCATAATCTGCCTTTTGTTCTCTACTGCCTTGTTCTTTAAAAATCAATTAAAATTAACAAGAGAAAAATGTCAGTCATTAGAAGCAAAAGATATTTCTCTTTGTTGGATCCTTCATTGTTTACTTTTAGTTTTTTTTTGCTTCTAGTTTTTTTTGGTTTCGTTTTTGTTTAAACAGAAAAAGTTGAATATTTGAACCATATGTGAATGCAAGTGGAACATGTTAGTTTTGATTGTGCCAGAATCCCCAGCATGCTACAAAAATTACAGGATGTGGCTGGTCACCCTAATTTTGGGATACCTAACTGCCTGTGCTTATAGCAGGTTTCCAGAACAGAATGTAGTCACTTCTTTCCTACCGGGTTTCTTCCACCCCATTCATAACTGTCCATCCTCATCCCGGGAGCTAGTTTGGTTCATCATGTCTTAACTGAATTGATCACTTTTCAAGGATAAGGAAAGGGAAGGAAATTAAAGTGAAATGGTATGATTGTGTGCAAAAAATATGGCTTTTGAGGTCAGTTCTAACAATAGCAATAGTTTTTCTGTACACCTTCCTTATATATCAATTTGGAATAGAGGATTTCTAAAAGCATTTCTATTTCTGACCATCAATAATTCCACGAAATTCCTGATTAGGTCACCATGAATAATTAGTCATCCATCCAGTAGAAAAAAAATGGATGCAAAATGCTTGTATATATTAGAGTTTGGGCAAAAAATAAACATTAATGGAAGAAAACAATTATACCTGTGAATGGAATAGTGAGGCTAACCTAAGCTAGGCTCTGGAATCTATCAATCATCAACATTTTTCCTTAAGGCAAGCATTTTTGTAGCGGCTATAAGACAACTAGTATGTCAATATTTTCCAGAGAAACAATGCAAGCAGATATTAGTGCACTCTTTCCTTCCTTCTTTTTATTATTTATTTATTTAAATTTGTATGTATCTCGTAAATACATTATGTACATAATAATTCTTCCCACCGAACCACGAACCACCGTACCACCCATTCCCCACTTGTTCCTGCACTCTCTCCTGTTTTATCTGAAAAAGAAAAATAAAAAGAAAGAAAAAAGCAAAAAATAATAAATGGAGTAAAAAAAACTAAGAGAAGTTTTCCTCAACATTCTATACAAGGGCTGATCTAGGTTATTGCTTCTTGAAGGTGATTTCACATTTATTTTTTCCTCCTTCCTCTTTTCCCTTCCTTCCTTCTCCTTCTTTCCTTTTAGAAACTTACTTGCCTTTAAAGAAGAACCCAAGGATGATGCATTTTGCGAGCTCTTAGACATAACTATAACTTATGAGACTTAATAATATCATCCTTTTAATGTACTAAAAGGAAGTGATTCTTGAGAACAAGTTTTACTATTATGTTTCATGGCACCACTCTTTGGGGACAGAGGTCCTGTGTGGCAATTAGTGCACAATGACTCTCATTGTTTATTTAACAAATAACACTCTTAGGTATGACATCAGTAATCACCCAAGGCTCTTGTCATGATTGGCCTCGGCTACAGAAGCTTTTTGGATCCACTAGCTGGAAAAGGCCAAAAGAAAGTGTAGTTTCTCTCCTCCCTTCTTTGGTGGCCCCTTCTTGCCACTGGGTTCTCACCCATAGGGGTCCTTTATGTAGGACATCTTCTGCAAGAGGACCGCGGCTTTCCACGCCTGATTCGCTCCCGTGGGCTTGCCAGCTGGACAGCCTTCCTTCTTTCATTC
This sequence comes from Oryctolagus cuniculus, assembly GCF_051225735.1. Taxonomy (NCBI): domain Eukaryota; kingdom Metazoa; phylum Chordata; class Mammalia; order Lagomorpha; family Leporidae; genus Oryctolagus; species Oryctolagus cuniculus. The sequence goes on from NC_142867.1 coordinate 121,820,742, forward strand.
CTTCTTTCCATCTTTCCTTCCTCCCTTCCCTAATTTCTTTCATTCTCCCTTTCTCCTCTCTCTTTCCTTCTTTCTTCTTTGTTTTTTTCTTTCTTCTCTTTTCCTTCTTTTTTCTTACTCTCATCATTCTTTTTGTCTGTCTTCTTTCCTACCTTGCCTCTTTTTCTTTCTTACATTCTCTCTCTCTTCCTTCCTTCCTTCCTTTCTTTCTTTCTTTCTTTCTTTCTTTCTTTCTTTCTTTCTTTCTTTCTTTCTTTCTTTCTTTCTTTCTTTCTTTCTTTCTCTTCTTTAGGTCCTTCTTCCCTCCCTTTCCTTTCTTCCTCCCTTGCCTCTTTTTTCTCTTTTTTCATTCTTTTGCTCCTTCTTATTTTTCTTTCTGTAGTTGGCTCATCCCAAAACTTGAGAGGCTGACAATTTGAAATCTCAAGGTCAGGCAAACAGGCTGGAAACTCAAGTAGGATTTGATGCCGCCATGCTGATAGAGAATTTGATCTTCTCCTAGAAACTTCATTTTTCGTTCTAAAAGCTTTCAATTGGTTGGATAAAGTCCACACACCTTTTCAAGGGTAAGCCCCTTTATTTCAAGGCTGCTGATCATAGATGCTTAGCCACATCTACAGAACACCTTCACAGCAACACCTACATTAACATTTGATTAAATAATTGGTTTGCTAGCAAATTAACACAGAATGCTAACAATAACAGCTAGGATCGAGATATGGGTGCTGAGTTAAAGAATATTTTCTCTAAGGGGCAAGTGTTTGATGTAGTAGTTAGGATACTACTTGGGATACACACACATATATCCTGTATCAGAGTGCTTGGGTTCAAGTCCTATTCTAGTCCAGCTTCCTGCTAATGTAGACACTGAGAGGTAAAAGATGATGACTCAGTAGTTGGTTCCATGCCATTCACAAGGAAGACTCCAAATTGAGATCCAGGAGCCTGGTTTCAATTTGCCGAAAACCAGACTGTTGTGGAATGGGAAATGAACTAGTAGATGGAAGATTTATCTTTTTCTCTTGTTCCTGTTCTTGTTCTCTTGATCTCTTGATCTCTCTCTCTCTCTCTCTCTCTCTCTCCCTCTCCCTCTCCCTCTCCTTCTCCCTCTTTGCTTTTCAAACAAAATTAAAATACAGAAATAAAAATTTTCAAAAAGTAATATTCTCTTTTCAATAAAACTATATTAGGAATTCAACAAAACAGAGGTAAAACCTAAAATTTGTCAGAGTTGAGAACAGATTTTTTTTATTTCTGTCTACTGTTTAGTTGTTTCTTTCAGAAATCTCATTTGTTATAGTTTCATTTAGTGAGAAGTAAGAATCACATAGTGTTGGAGGAGATGTGTCCCTGATAGTACTACACTTAGGAATACTTATGGAGTGTTGAGTTCATAAGTCTATGAGCATCTACATTTTCAATTTAAACATCAATGGAATTAAGTCTTTTCTAATTAAATTGACATAAATTCACAGGATCTTAAAACCATGTAGATATTCAACATTACATTGTTCAACTCTGCACTCTAAACATAATGGCCCATACTTTAATCTTGAAAATTATTTATACTAGTATACCCTTTCTAATGGTTGGTAAATTATCACTTCAAAAATCAGTTTATTCTAGATTTTCAATAGTTCATTCCCAGAAAAGTCTTTTACAAAATGGTTTGTATCTATTCCCTTGTTTGTTCCATTCAGTAACACTGTGCTCTATGAAGAAGCATGCAAGAATCATCAACTCTATAAATCTAATTCTAACCACATAACCACGAAGGCACTTGAAAACCACTTAATGTCCCTTTAACTGTGCCTTAGGTAAGATATTGCCTCCAAGATATATGTGATACCCCCAGGATAAAGACAAAAATTGAAGGATTAATTCAAAAGATATTTATTGAATGATATCTATGTGACAGATATTGGATGAAGCTTTTGGATGGCTACATTTATCAAAAATGCACAAAGACATTTTTAATCCAAATGTAATAAAGCATTGTAATAAAATTTAAGACAAGTTATGAGTATCCATATCTTCAGTATAATTAAATCCTGGTTATTATTTTCAACAACCACAGCAAGTAAAATAAAGTCATATTAATAAATGAAGAGTGAATTTCTATGCAAACTAGATACTTATCACTGATAAGATTAATAGCAATGATGGTAAACTATGTGTGAGTCTAAGAATTTAGGAAAAAAAAAAAAACAAATAGACAACATCTGGAGATAAGGATGGCTCTCCCTCTCCTCTATCAATTCAAACACAGAATCAGAATTAATCCTCTCTTTCCTTAAGTCAAATTTGAAAGGCATAAAAAGGGATGAAAATGGAGACTCCAATGTCTTGTGAAAAGATAGTATATCCCGGCCGGCGCTGCGGCTCAATAGGCTAATTCTCCACCTAGAGGCGCCGGCACACCGGGTTCTAGTCCCGGTCGGGGTGCCGGATTCTGTCCCGGTTGCCCCTCTTCCAGGCCAGCTCTTTGCTATGACCCGGGAGTGCAGTGGAGGATGGCCCAAGTCGTTGGGCCCTGCACCCGCATGGTAGACCAGGAGAAGCACCTGGCTCCTGGCTTCAGATCAGCACGATGCGCTGGCCGCAGCACGCTGGCCGTGGCAGCCATTGGAGGGTGAACCAATGGCAAAAGGAAGACCTTTCTCTCTGTCTCTCTCTCTCTCTCTCTCTCTCTCACTGTCCACTCTGCCTGTAAAAAAAAAAAAAAAAGAAAGAAAAGACAGTATATCCCAAAAAATGTTGGGTGGGGTAGAGTGTCAAGTGAAAGGAAAGAGTTAGAGGAGGAGGCCATGGAGCAGTCTCAGGAGTAAGGAAAAGAATACCCATAATCTCCTACAATGCTCTCCCTTACTGAAAATAATTCCACAAAACAAAACATCCCCTTACATGTGCTTGTTTACTCTAATTCAAGGTGAGGATACAAATCCGTATATGTATGTTCAGGGTATATTTATCCATAATGGCCAAACACTGGATCTTCCCAGATACCTTTCAACAGGTGAATGGCTAAAGAACCTGTACAGCCTTCATACTCAGGGATACCACATGGTAATAAGAATAGCCAAACTGTTCATAAACCCAGTAAATTTTATCCAGGGAATTAGGCTTAGTGGGAAAAAGCCAGTCCCAAAGGGTCATATAATGTCTGAGTCCATTTATATACACTCTGTTAGACAACACAATATAGAATGAATTAGTGATTTTCAGTGGTGGGGGGAGGGTGATAGGAGAGTACAGCAACAAACAGTAGCACAGGTGCAGACACTTGGTTCAGTGGTTAGGATGCTGCTCCCATATCCGTGTCTGAGTCTCAGTTCCACTCCCAATTCCAGCTATCAGCTAATGCACACCCTGGGAGGCAACACGTGATTGCCCAAGGACTTGGGTTCCTGATGCCCAGTTCCAGACCCCTAACTTTGGCCTGGTTCAGCCCCAGCTGTTAAAGTTGGAGGAGTGAGCCAGAAAATTGGAGAACTCTCTGTATGTTTTTCTTTGTCTCTTTCTCTCTTTCTTTCTGCCTTTCAGTTAAATACATATATATTTTAAAAGAGCAATCAAGGATCCTAGTGAGCTCTCTGAATCTTGTCTGTATCAGCATCACTATCCTGGGTGTGTTACTGTACCATGCTTTAGCAAGATATTACCATCGATGGAAACTGGGTAGAGTACATGGGACCTCCACATGTTATTCCTTACAGCTGTTTATGAATTTACAATTTTCACAAAATAAAACATTTAATTAAAAATCAATTACCATAGCCGGCGCCGTGGCTCACTAGGCTAATCCTCTGCCTGCGGTGCCGGCACCCCGGGTTCTAGTCCCGGTCGGGGCGCCGGATTCTGTCCCGGTTGCTCCTCTTCCAGTCCAGCTCTCTGCTGTGGTCCGGGAGGGCAGTGGAGGATGGCCCAAGTGCTTGGGCCCTGCGCCCCCATGGGAAACCAGGAAGAAGCACCTGGCTCCTGGCTTTGGATTAGCGTGGTGCGCCAGCTGTGGCGGCCGTTAGGGAAGTGAACCAACAGAAGGAAAACCTTTCTCTCTGTCTCTCTCTCTCACTGTCCAACTCTGCCTGTCAAAAAATCAATTACCATACTTGTTTTCTGTCTTTCCTTTAGTGCCATACTGTCCTGATCACTGTAGCTATCAAGTAAGCCATAACAGCAGGCAGAGTGATTCTTTTCATTTCATTCTTCATTTTCAAGATAACTTGACTTTTTTAAGCTATGTGCCATCTGAAGCCAGGAGCCTCCTCAGGAGTCTCTCACATGGGTGCAGGAGCCCAAGCACGTGGGCCATCTTCTGCTGCTTTACTAGGCCACAGCAGAGAGCTGTATCAGAAGTGGAGAAGCCAGGACTAGAACCAGTGTCCATAAGGGATGCTGGCACTGCAGGTGGCAGCTTTACCCGCTATGCCACAATGCCAGCCCCGAAGATGTCCATGAACTCATTCACATTTATGGAACTTGCAGAGGTGGCAAGAATGTGATTGTTTTTGTTTTGATCCTATATTCTGAAAACTTTGTTTTTCTGTTTTTTTTTTTTTTTTTTTTTTTTTGTATATTTCCTTGGAATGTTTGATGTGAATAATCATGTTATCTGAAACTAGGGAAAATAAGATTTCTTCCTTTCTGAATTTCCAAACTTTTCTAACTTACGATGATGGCTGTCATTCACAGTATTATGCTAATTGGGAATAGTTAGAGTAGACATCCTTGATGTGTTCCTAATCTTGGAAAATTTAGCAGGAAAATCATTCACCTTTATGCATGGTGTCAGTCATAAGGCTTTTTTTTTTCTTTTTGACAGGTAGAGTTATAGATAGAGAGAGAAGGACAGATAGAAGGTCTTCCTTCCATTGGTTCACTCCCCAAATGGCCACTACGGCTGATGCTGCGCCAATCCGAAGCCAGGAGCCAGGTGCTTCTTCCTGGTTTCCCATGCGGGCACAGGGCCCAAGCACTTGGGCCATCCTCCACTGCCCTCCTGGGCCACAGCAGAGAGCTGGACTGCAAGAGGAGCGACCGGGACTAGAACCTGGCGCCCACATGGGATGCCGGTGCCACAGGTGGAGGATTAACCAAGTGAGCCATGGCACTGGCCCCTATCATAAGGCTTTCATAAACACTTTTCAGAAAATTGAAAGTTTTCCTTCTATTCTTACTTTTGTAGAAGATATTTTTTTTAAATTATGAATGGGAGTTGAATTTTCTCAAAAGTTTTTTGTTTTACATTGATTGGTTTGATAATAGCCTTTCTTCTTTAACCTGTTGGTAGAGTAGATTACACTGATGGACTTTGAATGGTAAATCAGCCTTGCATACCTTGCATACCTAGAATAAAGGTATGTGTAATTCTTTTTGTCTGCTGCTATATTCAATTGCTAAAGTTTGTCGAGTTTTTTGGTTTATTGTTTTCTTTTTTTCTTTCTTTCTTTCTTTCTTTCTTTCTTTCTTTCTTTCTTTCTTTTGTGGTTCTTTTTGTTCTGGTTTTGAAATCATGATAATTCCAAACTCATACAATGAAATGGGAAAAGATTGCATAAAACTGGTGTTAATTCTTTTTTTAGATATTTGGTAGAATCCTCCAGTAAAACCATCTGAAGTGGGTGTCTCCTTGTCATGATATTTTAGTTACAAATTAAATTTCATTAATGATTATAGGATTAGTTGGGTTGACAAATGTATCTCTGGTAGTTTTTGGTTTCCAAGTAATTGGTTCATTTCTTCCACACTGTCAAACTTATAAACATTTAAAAAGGTAAGAGGTAAACATTTAGAAAGTTAAGTCTGCTGTGGTAGCCAACCTCCAAGGAGAATCCTTTTCCTGGTCTCCACATAGTCATACCCTTCTGAAGCCACCTTCCATATTATACCAGAGCTGCTCCATGTGACAGACACGCTATGCCAGAGGTGATGATTATGTCCCCTCCAACATTAGGTTATAAGAAAACACTGCAGTTTCTGACCTACTATCTCCTCTCCTGTATTCTCCTCACCTTGCCTCCACAACCTTCCTCTTTTTCTCTCCCTCTCCCTTTCTCTTTCTCCTTTTCTCTCTGCCTGTGGTTCTGAGGAAAGCCAGCTGTCACACGGAGCACTAGTCACACTGAGAGGCCCGTGTGACAAGGATCTGTGCACCAGCTGTATGAATATACTCTCTTGAGTACAGATCTTCCAGCTCAAACTTTCACATGCCTACAACCCTGACCTGCTGCTTGAATAAGTTTGTGACAGACCCCGAGGCTGAACCACTTGGTGGTGGTTCAGGACTAAGTTGCTCCTGAATTCCTGACCCTCATAAACTAGGTGAAATAATAATTTTTTTTTTTGACAGGCAGAGTTAGACAGTGAGAGAGAGAGACAGAGAGAAAGGTTTTCCTTTCGTTGGCTCACCCCCCAAGTGGCCGTTACGGCCGGCGTAGTGCTGATCCAAAGCCAAGAGCCGGGTGCTTCCTCCCAGTCTCCCATGCGGGTGCAGGGCCCAAGCACTTGGGCCATCCTCCACTGCCTTCCCGGGCCACAGCAGAGAGCTGGACTGGAAGAGGAGCAACCAGGACTAGTACCTGGCGTCCCAACCGGGACTAGAATCCAGAGTGCCAGAGTCTCAGGCAGAGGATTAGCCTAGTGAGCTGCAGTGCCGGCTAATAATAATGTTTTTAAGCTGCTATGTCAATAGAGTTTATTACACGATAACAGATAACTAATATAATTGCCATTTTTAATACAATGAATTTTTTAAAGATTTATTTTATTTATTTAAAAGTCAGAGTTACACAGAGAAGAAGAGTCAGAGAAAGAGAGAGATTGTCCATCCACTGATTCACTCCCTAAATGGCCACAACAGCCGTAGCTTGTGCCAATCTGAAGCCAGGAGCCAGGAACTTCTTCCTGGTCTCCCATGTGGGTGCAGGGGCCCAAGGACTTGGGTCATCTTCTACTGCTTTACCAGGCCATAGCAGAGAGCTGGATCGGTAATGGAGCATCTGGGACTTGAACCAGCACCCATATGGGATGCTGGCACTGCAGGCAGCAGCTTTACCTGCTATGCCACAGCACCGGCCCCTAATACAATGACTTTAAGACACTGTACCAGAATGACCTTCCTTCCCCCTCACTTTTGTTTAGTAGTTGATCACTTGTTCTTTCATACACCCACTATTCCATTAAATAAACATTGAATAAATTCCTCTGATGTGGCATGCATTATGTTGGGTTTAGGAATACAAACAAGGTAAAATAGAAGATTAATAGAATGTTAAATGAGATTTTCCTCTTTTCTCAACCCCAAAGTTAGGAACACGCATGAGATTGTCCCTACATTATAAAGACACCGTCTGAGAATTACCACATCTGCCTTCCAGAGTTTAATAAAAGATAGTAAAATCAATCTTGGGCCCCTCTAGCCAGTTAGCATCTACGCATGCAATTCATTGGCTTCTGTAAAGCAAAGACTAGAAATGTAGAGGAATCTGTAAATGAGAAAGAACTGCTACAGTAGAAAGGGTCTGTGGGGAAATGTCCTGGCTTTTCTCCTTCCATGGGGCAGGTTTGTTCCCCCATGTCAACCCACTTGAGAGGGCCTCTCAATAGACTGAGTTGAATTGTCCTCAGTACAACCAAAGTCACACTCAGCAAGTGTGCTGAGGCTGGACTGCAGAATCTCGGCTGTTTCAGTTGGCACCGCTGCTGAGCCAGGACAGTCCATCCAGGTGTGATGAGTGTGTGCTGGGGTTTAGAGGGTGCACAGCACCAATACAGAAGCCAGGATCTTCTGCTTTTCTTGTGCACTCCCGAGGCAGGAGACAGGCTGGGGTAGATGGTGAAGGAGAGGGCACCACCACGGCCAGATGCTCATAGCACCTGCCGACAAGCCTTCTGTCCTTTTTTCTTAAATTTCACTTCCCTTTCCTTAGGAAGTGGGACGTAGCAGAGAGAAGAGGTAAAGGAATCATGGAAAACTAGCCCCTCCCTTCACACCTGTACACACATGCACCAGCACACACATGCACAAACACTTCCCTGAGCAGTGAGCTCAACTTGACTTTGGATAGAGCAGACAAGAAATGTTAACTGTGAAACTTAAGTGTTAAATGGATTTTAGAAATACTCAAAACAGAGAAGAGGTTTTAAAATACGCTGGAGCTGTAAGCAGGGACAGGGACAAAAGACCCTACATGTGTGAGTGAACAGTCTAGAGAAATCAGTTCTTCCTATCAGAATTCAACTCTTCACTAATCAACTTATTAAAAGATTCATGTGGAAGTAGAAACATTTCCTTCCCAGTCTCTGAAATCTTTTAGTGCAGGTCCTTCAGATTCCACCATAAGGGAAAAAGGGAGGTGTGAGAGAGCTTTCTTAGCTGTTGACTTGACCCAGGGAGAGACCAGAGTTCAGAGGGGACGGAGTAGTAGAAGTGAGAGAAAAAAAGCAACACTGGTCAGAAAAGGAGGCCCAAAACAAAACGAGAAGTGCCCAGAGGTAGAAACCCAGGGCTCCTGGCCCTCCTGAGAGTCAAGGGAGCCGACTGCCCTTCTGCAAAATGAGGGCGCTCCTTCTGCTCTGCTCAGCTAGGCCAGAAATGACCTTCCCTTCCTGGCACCGTATCTCCTGTGCGGCTGGAGTTTATGTCTAGAGAGCCCTCCGGATGGCGCAGTGGAGAGAGCTAGAGTAGAGGGGTGCTTAATGAACACCACCAACAAAACAGCCCGACAAGCAGGAGGCCTGGGCAGACGACTCAGAGCAGCTCTGATTGGTCTTCCAAAGGGAGAGAAGTCAGAGTCGGTGTAAACCAAGCTCTGTCTAGATCAGAAGTCCTTTTTTCACTCTTGGAGTCTCAAGGGCCCCTTGCATCATACATGAGACTGGAAAAGAGATAATATTCCACAGGTCCTGGTAAAGACCAGTTGCCAACAGATATCTCACCTCTGTTAGAATGGTTGCAGTCCTGTGAACTCAGAAGTGCTGCAATGGCTGTTCAGTCAACCCTCCTGACCTGGAAGAAAGGAGTTGCCTTCATAAATTACTCACTTCCCAACAGGGAGTAGCTTAGCAGTCTGTGAATTTACTTATATTTTCACTAGGCTTTCAATAAAATCTCTTCATAAGATACTAAGATATACATGATTGTGCAAGAAGTAGAATTTAGAAGATTAGCAATTATTTGCTCTCCTTTTTAAAAAGTTTCTTTTAAGATATTACATAATCTTTCCCACCCCTGCCTCTGAGGACCCAAGAGAAGAGCCACTTTACTTTTCATCAACAATTAAATTGTCCGGACATCTTAGAGCATGTCTAATTTGTTGTGTTTTGGAGCAGGAAGGGTTTGCTATGCTAAAGTCACAGAGACTAAAGAAGCTTGGGTCTAAAAAAAGGCTTGTCCTTTTACTTTATGGACAACTTTTAACAAATCATTTAACCTCTTTTAACCTCAATGCATTCATCTGTAAAATACAGGCAATAACATCACCCAATTATTATAAAGGATTTATGAAGAGTAATCACCTAATATGCGTATTAAAATTATCATCACTTGCTTTACTGCACTGGTGTCCTGCTTCTGGTTTCCTGCTAGCTACCCCAGATTAATCACAAAAGTTTGTATTCATCACACAATCCATGTTCAATCTGGACAGGACACCATTACTTTGCATTCAAATCACTCCACAGTGTAACCTCAATTTCTCCAAGACATGAGTGCAGTGGGCTCCAGTTGAGCTGTCACATGCAATGGTTTTGCTTCCATTCCCTGGCTCACCCCAATGGTAAGTGCTGTATACATGCCGCATCAGCAGGTGCAGATTTTCTCCATACCCCAGAGTGTCACCCCTGGGAATTCACAAGCAACGTCTGTGCCATGGACATAGCTTATAATATCACTCATCTTTTCCCCTCTCCTTTGGGGTGTCCTTGAGGAAAGAAACCATATATTATGGTGATTGCTTTTGGGTTTTGCATCATCTTTCATAGCAGAAAGAACAAAAGTTTCCACAATAATAGATAAATAATGTTTTTGAAACAGCAAATGAATGCATGAACAGTGAAGCACCCTCGAGTCTCTGTGAGTAGCAGACCTGTTTTCTGGCCTCCGTCTCTCAGGACGGATGTGTGGAGAGAGGGCCTCCCTCCTGCTCACCCCGGAGCTTATAAAAGAAGCTCACTGCCCAGAAGAATCAATGATGCTATAAGGCTTTAGAGAGAGCCACATTATCCAAAATGAAAAATGCAGAGGCTGATCCCCCGGTCCTGGGTAATAAATGCCTGAAACCTTGAATTCTCTTGATTATAAACAAGAAGTCACTCTCTTAGTATCTGAAAATCCTCTGCTCGCAGCAGGTCATGGGAAGCCAAGCCAAGGGTGCTCAGTACAGGAATCTGACTCTGGGTGTTTCCCTGGGAAACCAATCTCCTGAGCTCAACAAGATCCTTGTCTCTGATTTCTTCCAAATAGCTGCAAAGAAGCCCTAGGTCGGAAGACTTAACCTCTCCTTAGCTCTGCTCAGCCCTTGGCAGTAAGTGGAATTCAGAGTATTTCCACTGTGGGAAATAACACATATTGAAAAGGAAATGGGGGATTGACTTGCCCTGGAAGGGTAATGCAGCAGGGATCTGAATGGAGAAAGAAGTTTTTACCCTGGCTCACACTATTGTAACAAGGAAATCAACCCCCACAAAGTAGCACCTGTGCTGTGGCTTCAGCATGGGGCACCTTGGTGCCTTCCACACTCCCCTTAGCACAACCTGGAAGTGGCCGTGACACATTAAGCTTTGGTACAGTCCTAGAGATACTTACGTTGAACCTAGTCATGAGAGCATTTGATTCTGCCCTTATGGATTAAAAAAAGGGTCAAGAAACATAACTAGGTGGTGAAGCAAGACCTCTCACAATTGGCACATCAGAAAAAAAAAAGAAAACCAAGCATAGTAGAAATATCGACACAAAAAGCAATGAACAAATCTAAGACTCCACACAGTAAAGCAGTCACTGATCAGAGAATCATCTTAACTTTGTGAGTAAATGGGAGAATATAAATCAATAAATAGGCTTGAAATAGATTTATGTAGACTGAAAATAATTAAAATTACACCAGTAAATATCATGAAAAAACATTTGTTGAAATGTCATAATATCTTCACAAATTTACATCTGAGGTTTTTATGCAAGAAATTTAGGCTTTATAAAAACTATACCCAAATGCAAACTGTTGAAATCTTTACTTAATATATGCTAAATTGATCTTCTGTATATAAAGATAATTGAAAATTAATCTTGATGTGAATGGAAGGGGAGAGGGAGTGGGAGAGGGAAGTGTTGTGGGTGGGAGGGAAGTTATGGGGGGGGGGAAGCTATTGTAATCCATAGGCTGTACTTTGGAAATTTATGTTCATTAAATAAAATAAAAAAAAAGAAAAAAATTATACCCACAAATGATAGCTCACAACTGCATATGAATAAAATTGGATTTAAACTAACCTTAATTTATGTATGGTAAAAGATGTAATAATGACCCATACATGATGTTAAAACCAAAGTGTTACTGAAACTGTATGTAGAAACACCATATAAATAAATTAAAGCCATTGATAATTTTGGTCTACCTTGTCTTGTAAAACTACATTTCTATGTGTTTAAATTGTTTACTGATCAGGCCGGCACCGTGGCTCACTTGGTTAAATCCTCCACCTGTGGTGCTGGCATCCCATATGGGCAGTCCCAGTTGTTCCTCTTCCAGTCCAGCTATCTACTGTGGCCCAGGAAGGCAGTGGAGGATGGCCCAGGTGCTTGGGCCTCTGCACCCACATGGGAGACCAGGAGGAAGCACCTGGCTCCTGGCTTCAGATCGGCATAGCTCTAGCCATAGCAGCCATTTGAGGGGGTGAACCAACAGAAGGAAGACTTTTCTCTCTGTCTCTCTCTCTCTCACTAACTATCTGTCAAAAAAAAATTGTTTACTGATCATAACAATGATACATTTATTTTAAAAGACTTGGAAATTACAGAAAAAATTAAAGGTGAAAATAGGAAAAATTCTTTGTAAATTTCACACTAAAAAGAATTTATCCAGATGAAAACAATTTCAGTAAAATAAAATAATTTTATTTTATTTTCAGGTTATTAACTGTAAATAGAAAAATTAATGAAGTACTTAAATTACCTTCCTTATGTTTCCTCTAGGAAATACTTTAAGTGAAAAAGTTGTAAGTATTGAAGAAAATAAATGTAGTGTGAAAATATACCCAATTTAGAAACAGGCAGATGCTGATTTCTGGGGTACTGGAGTCAAGTGCACTTCCCAAGTAGCATGTGGCATGAACAAACAGACAACTTGTTGTATAAAACAAGGGGTCAAGTGCTGATTTCATTCCTTTCAGTAAATGCCCAAGAGGGGGATGGCTGTTATCTGTACCCCTGTCGCTCCCCCTCTTCGTGGAGGAACGACACAGGACCCTGCGCTGTTCTTTCGTCTGCTCGGCCCTTCCCGGGTTTGCTGCTGGTTCTTCCCAGGTTGGCTGCCGTCCCTCCACCTCCGTGGAGGGGCGGTGCTCCCTGCCACTTTCCCCACTTCCGCGAGGGAGCGGCACACCGCCCGCCAGCTCTCTCGGGGGCTGCTCAGATGTTATTCGGATGTTCCCCTTAGATGTTCCTGGTGCATGTTGTCTCTCTCCTCCTTTATAGTCCTCTTCCACCAATCCCAACTCTGCTACCCACATGCCGAGTACGCTGCTCTCCTCCAATCAGGAGCAGGTCCTGCAGTTTATTGGTTGAACTGGAGGCAGCTGCGTAGAAGCTGTTTACTTCTCTCCCAGCGCCATATTGTGGGAGAGCAGATGCATAGAATAAGTCTTAATTCGAGTAACTTAGTCTAGTCCGAGTTGCTCCCCACAACCCCCATGTTTATAACAGCTCAATTCACAATAACGAAGATATGGGATCAGCCCAGATGTCCATCAGCTGATGACTAGATACAAAAAACATGGCATATACATAAGACGGAATACTACTCAGTCATAAAGAAGAATGAAAGCCCTTCTTTTGCAACAAAATAAATGCAACTGGAGACAATTATGTTTAGTAAAATAAACCAGTCCAAAAATGCAAATATCATATGTTTTCTGATATGTGGCAGTTAATATAGAATACACAAAAAAACTCAATGTATAAGAGTGAAACTGATGTCTTGTGATTTCATTATTGTTTATAACCCTTGTCTATGTTCCTGTGGAACAGTGGTATTTCTAATTTTTATTGTTGAACAGTATGGGTAGTGCTTCATTAAGGCTGTGATATGAAGTTGATTGAAATTATGTTATTACAAAACTTAAAGGAAAAAAAAAAAAGAAAGGGGGCCAGCATTGTGGTATAGCAGGTAAAACCACTGCTTGCAATGTCAGCATCCCATATGAGCACCAATTTGTGTCCCAGCTGGTCCACTTCTGATCCATCTCTCTGCTAATGGACTAGGAAAAGCAGCAGAAGATAGCCCAAGTACTTGGGCCCCTGTCACCCATACAGAAGACCTGCATTTATCTACTGGCTGTTGTGGACATTAGGGAGTGAATCAGAAGGATGGGAGATCTCTCTCTCTCTCTCTCAACTCTGACTTTCAAATATAAATAAATAAATCTTTAAAAAAGAGAAAGAAAGGAAGAAGAGAGGGAGGGAGAGAGGGAGAAGTATAATTACCTTCTTAGAATTGTATCTATGCAATACATCAAATCTTTCTCTTTGTATTAATAAAATTTTTAAAACTTTAAAGAAACTAGGGATCAGAAGATTCTCCACATACTCTATTCCACCTCATCTGAAACTTCTTATATGTGTCCCTGCATTTGTGTCAGCACAGCCACTGATAGAGTCATTCTGTTTTCATGGTTCCCATCCCCAGAGATACCCCTAGATGCCAACTTCGCATTCTAGTATATTTCTTTCAAGTGACAAAGACACATACAACGATGTGATAGTTGAAGTGGCAGAAAAAAAGAAAAGAAAACTAGAAGAGAAGGCTTCTGAGATGCTGTGACAATAGTTGACTCCTGGAAATGGAGTTTCTTAGGTAGGTATTACTCCTGGTGGACTGCAGCTGACTCCAGTGTGGAATGTGATGCAATAGTTGTCCACACATCCTCCATTAAGAGGAGACATTGAGACTGGGCTAGACCAGGTGACATGAGACAAGGCTAGACCAGATGATACTGAGACTAGACCAGACCAGATGACTCCTGGGAAGGGGCCTGAGAAGAGGGGGATGGAGAGGAGGGAGATAGAAACACTAGGTATCCTCCACCAGGACTTCTGGGAACAAACAAATCATCATAATAGTTCTTCCCCTTCATTCCTCAGTGTGAATGAAAGAAGTGATTCTCCTCTCTGCATTGCTAACTCATGCCTTAGGGCTTTCTGTCATTTCTGGTCCTGAGTTTCTAGGTCTCAGTTGGCATGTTGGCCTTGCCTTCACATCCTGCCCAAACCTGGCCTTCTCAGCCATTCCCAGGATACTGGCTGACCTTCATCTCTCCCCCAATTCTCAGAACTACTGCAGGATTCAGATTCGCACACAGTTTCACTGAGCCAGCTGTCCACGTGTATTTGCATTTCAGCAGAAAGCTCCTAGAAGTCTGTCTTGCTGATTGGATTCCAAATTGATTTCAATTAATTTAATAAGAATTATGGTTTGGGCATTAACATGAATGATATGATCATATTGGTGAGAAACATGAAGTGGGAAGTCATTGCTAAATCTGGAGGATGGCATACTTACCAAAATAATTTTGGCAGGAAACAACAAATATGCCTGTGTGTGTGTATGAGTACAAGGGTACTTCACAAAGTTCATGGAATATGGAGTTAAAAGATAAGCTTATTTTGATGCCAAAAAAATTGAATCCTTGATAATTTTTGGATAATGTATGTTTTCCATGAACTTTTGGAATTCCTTCCCCATGCATAGATTTCAAAAATAAACTTTATCTTTTTAAAAAACATTATTTATTTAAAAGGCAGAGAGAGAGCGAGAGAGAAAGAGAGCAAGAGTGAGAGAGACAGACCTTTCATCTGCTGGTTCACTTCCCAAATGACCCCAAAAGCCAGGGGCAGGAAATCCATCCAGGTGTCCCACAAAGGTGACAGTGGTGCCAGCACTTGGACCACCTTCCACTGCCTTCTCAGGCACATTAGCAGGAAGCTTGATTGGAAACAGAGCCTGCAGGACTCAAACCAGCACTCCTCTATGGGATGTCAATGTTACAAGCAGTGGCTCAGCCTCCTGTGCCACAACACCAGCCCCTAAACTTTATCTCTTGGCCGGCGCTGCGGCTCACTAGGCTAATCCTCCGCCTTGCGGCGCCGGCACACTGGGTTCTAGTCCCTGTCGGGGCGCCGGATTCTGTCCCGGTTGCCCCTCTTCCAGGCCAGCTCTCTGCTGTGGCCAGGGAGTGCAGTGGAGGATGGCCCAAGTGCTTGGACCCTGCACCCCATGGGAGACCAGGAGAAGCACTTGGCTCCTGCCATAGGATCAGCGTGGTGCGCCGGCCGCGGCGGCCATTGGAGGGTGAACCAACGGCAAAGGAAGACCTTTCTCTCTGTCTCTTTCTCTCACTGTCCACTCTGCCTGTCAAAAAAATAAAAATAAAAATAAACTTTATCTCTTAATTCCATTTCCCATTAACTTTTTTAAGTACACTCAATGGCATACATGTGTACTTGCATGTAAGTGTGTGTGTGTATGTGTGGTGTGTACGTGTGATACCTCATATCTTGCCAAAAAAATCAACAAACAAAATATTCATTTCCAGATGCATTACACGTTGCAGGTCTAAATGCCAAAGGTAGTACTACAGAAATTTTAGGAGAGTATCTCTGTAACTTTACAATAAGAAAAATCTCCTAAATAAGATACCGAAAATGTTACATACAAAGGTAAAAATTCTAAGTTGGACCATAGAAAAATCACAAAAGTCCATTTGTCACAAGACACAAGTAGGTAAAAACATAAGTTGAAGAAAGGGAGAAAGCATTTATAATAAGCATATTTTAAAGGAGTCATATATTATATATAAAGAATGTGTATATGAATTTTAAAAAGATTTATATATAAGGCATATATAAATATAGATTAATATAGAAAGAACTCCACCAAATGGATAAGAAAAAGACAAATTGTCCAATAGGAAAATGTGCAAAGACTAGAGTGGCCATCTCACAAAAGGAGAACATCAAGATTGCCAATAATCATTTGAAAAAAAATATTCAACTTCATTGGTCCTTGATAAATACTGATTACAACTGCAATATGATGAGCATGGTTTTGCTATAGTAGTTTAGCCACCACTTGAGATGCTCAAATCCCATATCAGAGTGCCTGCATTCAAATCCCAGCTCTATTGATGATTCCAGGTTCCTGATAATACACACTCTGGGAGGCACAAGCGATGGCTCAAGTACTTGGGTCCCTGTCACCCACATGGAAGGTCCAGATTGAGTTCCTGAATCCTAGCTCCCAGCCTCACCAAGCCCTAGCTATCACGGATATTTGGAGTGTTAATCAAAGGGTGGGAGATTCTCATTTCTCTCTCTCTCTCTCTCTCTCTCTCTCTCTCTCTCTCTCCCTCTTCCTCCCTTTCCACACCCTCTCAAATAAGTAATAAAAATAAATAAAAATTTAAAAAAAACACAATGTGACATCATAACCCACAAGTCACAGAACTGCAATGAAAAATATAAAAGATCCGAATTTGGCAAGGGGATGATACAATTGGAATACTCATCCACTCCTGGTGGAAGGTGAAACTGAATTGTGTGGCAGCATTTACTGAAACTACGCATACATAATCTGCTTTTCAATGACACTTCTTTTAGTTATAGATCCAAGAGAAGGCAAACACACATTCACTGAAATACATGTACTAAAATGTTCGTGGTGCATGGCTCATAATAGCCAAAATTGGAAATCACCCAAATGCCCACCAACAATAGAATTCATAAATGAATTTAATATTTTACACCAAAGAACATTAGCAAATGATGAGAAGGAACAATCTGTAACTCCATGAAATAATATTTATGAAATTTGCAAATATAATATTGAGAAAAATAGACCTGAGAAAACCAATACATATTCATAGTTCTATGTATAAGTCCAAAAAGTAAAGAAATAACATAGGCCAGCACTGTGGCTCACTTGGTTAATCCTCCACCTACAGCACTGGCATCACATATGGGTGCCGGGTTCTAGTCCCGGTTGCTCCTCTTCCAGGCCAGCTCTCTGCTATGGCCTGGGAGGGCAGTGGAGGATGGCCCAAGTGCTTGGGCCCTGCACCCACATGGGAAACCAGGAGAGGCACCTGGCTCCTGGCTTCGGATAGGAGTAGCTCTGTCCGTAGCAGCCATTTTGGGGGGTGAACCAATGGAAGGAAGACCTCTCTCTCTCTCTCTCTCTCTCTCTCTCACTGTCTATAACTCTGTCAAAAAAAATAGAAAGAAAGAAAGAAAGAAAGAAAGAAAGAAAGAAAGAAAGAAAGAAAGAATTCACAATAAGGGTTTCCCATAGTGAGATGGGCAATGATTAGAATTAAATACCCAGGAGCTTCTGCAGAACTGGAAAGATCTTGAGCAGGGTGCTAGGTACACAGGTGTAATTGATAAAAAATTACCTAGTTGTATACTTGAGATATGTTCACTTATAATTTTGCATACTATAATTCAATAAAAGTGTTTAATATTTTAAAGGAAATATAAGAAGGAAGAACGTAGAGCCCTTACTTGGGTGCAAACTAATAACAGACCGGAGAGATGCTGGCTTGGTGGTGACACATGGAAAATCAATTGACTACATCTCAATCCAAGTTGAGAGTGCACCATGGATGCCAAACTTACTAAAATAATTTAGTTCTGGAATTCCAGAATCAAATATATTTAAAATGAAAAAAGTTTCTCAGGGAATATAGGATGCAGCTCTTTCTGTTCATATCTGAGAGACTCAAAGCCCAGAGAAGTCTTGGCTCAATCGAGTTTAGATGGATTTTAAGAAAAAACATCAGAACTAGATATCCTGCATTATGACTTCCTCGTTCAAAAGACTTTCCTTAGATATGTGCCTCACAAACCTTGGAATCCATAACAACACAGACCTGGGACCACAGCTGTGGTCTGTTGCAGTCGGCTGTACCAAAAAAAGAGCTGTGATGGTTTCTCTCTGCTCATTCCTCCATTCACTGTGATTGATTAATCAGATTTAGTTTCTACTCCATGCAAGGTAATTTGCTTGGCAGTGGTTAGACCAAGTGAAAAACACATCAGACCAAATTTCTGGTCAGAGCAAAAATCTCCTTTGTGAATTTTTATATTTTTGAATTATTCTCCAAATAAAAACACACAGAGCTAGTCTCCAAACAAGACAGACTTCACTGTTGCAGAAAAGGAATTGAATGAAGTTCAATTCACATTAGCAAAGTTAGGTGATTTCCTGCATCTATGGTATTCAAAACAACTCATACACTGAATGTGACAGAAAACAAATTCATCCAAACGGGGGTGAAACTAGGAAGCTGAACCCACAAATCTGTGCCAGTGAAATGCTGGTTTCTTGGCTCAGTGACTATATCCTGTTGTCTCAGTCACATGGCAGAGCAGGAGAGAAATGAAGACAGCCATAGCTTTAAGCTTTAAGAGTAGAAAAAAAGATGTATAAAATCATGTACAGGGGCCAACACTGTGGTGCAGTAGGTTAATCCTCTGCCTGCAATGCTGACATCCCATATGGGAGCCAGTTCTGGTCCCAGCTGCTCCTCTTCTGATCCAGGTCTCTGCTATGGCATAGGAAAGCAGTAGAAGATGGCCCAAGTCCTTGGGCCCCTGCACCCATGTGGGAGACCTGGCAGAAGCTCCTAGCTCCTGGCTTCGGATCAGCGCAGCTCCAGCCATTGCGGCCATCTGTAGAATGAACCAACAGGTGGAAGACTTTTCTTTCTGTCTCTCACTCTCACTGTCTGTAACACTACCTCTTAAATAAAAAAAAAAAATGTAGAGAAAAAGCCAGCATCAGAAAGAAAAACTCTGACATACCCGACTGATTTACACTTAAAAATTAAGATATATAAACAGTTAAGGGCCACTGAAAGGAGATATGTTCTGAATATATATAAATCTATATCCAGAATATAAAAAAATCAAAATATGTTCATCTGTCATTCACAGAAAACAATAAACTGAAATGGAAAACTGAATATGCAAAACACATATGAAAACATGTTGAACTAGGAAATTCAAAAGTGAGTTACACTTTCGAATCTACCAGACAGGCAAAAATAGCAGGCTTGGCCATGAAGGTGGGAAAATCGGAATTCTCATTTAATACTGATGAGAGCATAAATGAGCAAAGCCACCCTGAAGAGAAATGGCAGTACCCCAGCCTCCCATGCTCTGAGACTCAGCCAACCAAGGCAAGGGTATGCGGGCATGTACATGTCTTTTCCCTGGAGAAACTGCACGCACACTGACTCACAAAAGTATAATGACACACAAGGGACACCCAGTACAGTGCTGTAGTAAAAGCAGAAGCAACCCAAATGTCAATTGGTAGTGAGATAGACACACAGGTAGATTCATAGACAGACTGTGGTGTTCATATAATACCATGTGCTGCACTTAACAGCAGTAAAATTTATGTGTATTGGTGTGAATCTATCTTGAAAATATAATGGTGATGGGACCAGCACTGTGGCATAGAAGGTTAAGCCTCCACCTGCAGTGTTGGCATCCCATATGTGTGCTGGTTCAAGTCTCAGCTGCTGCACTTCCAATCCAGCTCCCTGTTAAGAGGAGCAGAAGATGGTCCAAGTACTTGGGCCCCTGCACCCACATGGGAGATCCCGAGGAAGCACCTGGCTCCTGGCTTTGGCCTGGCCCAATCCAAGATGTTGCAGCCATTTGGGGACCAGCAGACAGAAGATTCTCTCTCTTGCTCTCTTGCTCTCTCACTCTCTCTCGCTCTCTCTTGTTCTCTCCTTCTGCATTTCAAATAAATAAGTGAATATTTTAAAAAAGAAGATAAAGTGTTGAATGAAAAGTCATTTTAGAAAACTTTATATGCACTGTATTTAATTTTAAAAATGCACACAAGAAAATATGTAACTTTGCCAGTATATATAAATTATATGCATGCATTTAACATTTATGTGTATACACATTATTTGAAGAGTAAACATGAGTAGATAGAAGTGAAGACACACAATTCTTAATGTCCAGCCCTGGAATGGAAGGGAATGCAGTTAGGGAGGACATCAGAGGGGCTTCAACTTCATCTGTAAGGTTTTTGCCTTTAGAGAGATGTAGAGAAAATGTGGGAAAAAAAATGTGTGATGGATAAGTGGGCATTTATTCCTTAGCAATTGTTTTCTTTGATTAAGAAAAAAAATGCCTGTATTCAGGAGGCTTAGTAAGAGCTCAAAGGATTCCACATCCAGAAAATTCAGGAAGAGCTTTAAGAAACAGCATAGCACAGGCAGAATCATGGCAAATCATGGACATGGCAAAGACACTGGAAGCTCCTCACGTTCAGGACGAGGGAGAACAGGAGCAAAGCAGAGCGCCCATCAGCATGAAATCCTGCCTGCACAGGAAGAAAGCCCCTGTCTTGTATTATTTTCCTGCAGGAGTTTTATCTAAACTCCACAAACGTAAATCAGATGGAGGACATGATCCTCCAGTTACGGAAGAACTCTCTAACAGTTTCAACTTTTGAAAAGTTATTTGGCAATCTCGGGAGGCAGTAAAATCTTGTCCTTGAGTTGGGTAAGTCCAGTGTGGATAGAAGTTAGTGCAAACATAGCTTCAGGAATTGAAGAGTACACATCACAGATTAGTGTGAGGTGTGTTTATGGTGAGAACAGTAACAATGAGGATACTGTTGACGCTATAGTGAGGTACTTGGCCAAGCATTTTTGGCAATACATTTAATCCGTAATCCAAAGGTTGACACTTCTTTTTGTCCACATTTTACAAACGAAAGTCAGCATCACAATCATTTGAATCCAGACTCTCAAGTCTAGTTCCAATGCCATCAATGTGACTGACCTCTACAACAAAACATGCAACTGTAAGGGAAACTGACAAGTGATGGAAGGGCATGTACAAAAGAAGAAATGAGTCCATAGCCTGATCCTTGAGACTTCCAGTATCTGTGTGGGGGTATGTTCCAACCCTCAGGGCCCCAGATAGCTACACAGTCCAAATTTTCAAACTATGCCCCACTCTTGTCATTATCACTTACAAAATCTGTTATCTCTTCTAGCTTCAACCAAACCCTTCCCACACAGCAAACTGCCAGGCATAGCAGATGAGTCACACCTGCCAGGATTGAACGTTGTGGTGTGGAAGGAGTGTGGGTGTGGGCAAAGCCATGTTTTGTTCACTCCGCTAGGCTGTGGGACCTTTTGGGGATGACATGAAATTTGCTCACTTAACCTCAGCGTCTATTCAGGGTACCAAGGGTACTTACCCAAGGACGCTGTGTCAAAGCAGCAGAGAAGAATCACAAGGGAGTTAAGCCCAGACCAGAAATTTTCCATCTCTGAACCCTCATGGTCATGTAGAATCTCCAAAGAGAACAATTGAGTTCTGGCTCAGAATTTGGGGTCAACTAAATATGAAGTGTTTTGCCTATAGAACATAAAATAATAGGAAGGGCAAGGTGTAAGTTCTGTAGAGCACTGCACTTCTGCTCCTGGCTCTTGCTTAGCAATCTGGTTGTCTGACAGTGTCAGTGTCAGAGATCATTTAAATGATTTTGCTAACGGAGTCTTAACCCCCACCTCCATGCACCTACTTTGTCAGTGCTAAATAGGGACGCATATGTGCATGGAAATATGATCCAGACAGGTTTGGGATCCCAATGTGTTGGGCTCAATGATATACATCTCCATATATCCACCCAAAGAAGCCCCAGGGCCAGACCCCAGGTGCACCTTGTGCTTTTTCTATCCAGGGCCATCTCTGCTGTGGTTGTGTTCTGAAAGGTCATTCAGCAGAGATTTTTTGTGGAACAGAGAGAATAGCCATGGTTCATGAGACAAAGGTTTGATGTAGCTTAACAGGAGAGATGGGGAGAGAAAAAGGTGCCTATTCAAACTTAAATGTCTGAGCCTAGGAAAGTCATCTATTCAAATTTACAAAAACTACAGAATCCTGAGTACAAAGTCCTGTTTAATTTTTGAACCCAGATATAAGTTGTAACTCTTCTCTGAAGTTGGGATCCTCATAAGTTCAGTTTGAAACCCAGCAGCATAACATTTGCACATAGAAAGAAAATTTGGAGGCTTGGAGCCTCCGTGTGTGTGTGTGTGTGTGTGTGTGTGTGTGTGTGTGTGTGTCTGTATGTGGCTACCTGGAAAGAAGCCTGCTAAAACAGTTCAAAGTCCCATTGAAATAGTTCCTACAGTGTTGGTTTTTATTCATACTATTTGTTGAACTCTTTACTTAGTGTAGGGTTAACCTTAAGAGTATTAAGTAAACTGAAAACAGATCTTTGTAAAAATTAAGAGTGGGAATAGGAGAGGGAGGAGGAAGAAGGGTTGCAGCATGGGTGGAAGGGAGGGTAAGCTACGAAGTATCACTATGTTCCTAAATCTGGATATAATAAATTTATATAACTTAAAATTTAAAAATAAAAGAAAGAAAGAAACAGCTCCTACACAGAATGCATCAGAAACTTGGACTGCAGGGAGAATCCTGAGGCGAGAAGCATTTGAAGATTCTTGCAGACACTGTCTCAGAGCAATTCAAGCTTGCAACTTTGCTTTTCTTACCTCCACTAGTGTAGTAGTAGTATCTGTTCATCACTGTAAAAATTAAGAGAAGGAATGAGAAGGGAAGGAGGAAGGGGGGAGCTGTGGGAGCATGGGCAGGAGGGAAGGTAAGGGTGGGAAGTATCACTGTTCTCCTAAATCTATATATAGGAATTAAATGAAATTTGTTCACCTCATATAAATAAAAAATTGAAAAAGTTAAAATCAAATACAGTAACTTTCTGAGTCTGCTTGGGCTCTAGACCAAAATATCCTAGACAGGATGGCTTAAACAAAGACATTTACTTTTCATGGTTCTAAAAACTGGGAAGTCCAAGACCAAGTTTCCAGCAGGTTCTCTTCCCAGACTGCAAACACCTATATTCTTGCTGTAGCCTCAAATAGTAGAAAAAGAGAGAGCAAGGAGTGTGTGTGTGCATGTGTGTGTGTGTGTGTGTTGTGTGTGTGTGAAGAGAGAAAGAGAGAGATTGAGCTCTTTCTAGTCTCTTTCCCTTCGTATACGGGCACTAACCCTATCATAAGGGTTCCACTCTCAAGATCTCATAAAATCTTATCACCTCCCAAAAGGCACCACCTCTAAACAGTATCATATTGAGGGGTAGGGCTTCAACACAGGAGTTTGGGTGGGAAACATTCAGTCCGTAGTGACAATGAAGTAAAAGTCTTGTAAGTTGCCTAGGACACTACAGATTTGCTAAGGTATCCCTATCATCAGTATTGCTGTAAGCGTCATATCACATGTTAGAGCCTGTTATACTATCCTATCATTTTTTTCATTTTTCCCCCTTTAAGGACCAGTTTTTCCTTAAGTTTTATAAGGAAACTTAAAATATGTATTGAATCATTGTCATGACCCCCAATCCACACAAGAGGAAACAGATAAGCCTTGGTAAAAATTCCACCTTCACTATCTTTGTTTCATTTTCATTTACTTTATTTATATGAGAGACAGAAAGGAAAACAGACAGAGAATTCCCATTTATTGGTTCACTCCCCAAACCCTTGCAATAGCTGAGGTTGGGCCAGGCCAAAGCCAGATGATGAAAGGTCTCCCCACAGGAGTGGCAGGTCCACCACTACTGTCATCACCTTTTGCCTCCCAAGATGCAAAATATCAGGAAGCTAGAATGGAGAGCAGAGCTAGCACTGGAACCCACCCATTCCAATATGGGATGGGGTTACCCCAACAGGTGTCTTAACTGCTAGGCCAAACACTCGCCCACACCTTCACTGTTTTAGTAAGCACTGTGCAGAACAAATTACTCAATCTCTCTAAGGTTCAATTTCATCATTTGTAAAAGAAATGATAATGATAACATCTACTTCATCAGACCTGTGATGAAATTTAAATCTGATAATGTATCTTCCATCCATACATTATTCTGTATTTACACTGAGTAAGAGCTTGATAAATGTTGTTAATGTTAAATGCTTCTGTTATGTTTTGTTGTTAGTACTATTGCTATTAATCACAGAATTGGAATGCTCACTCAGATCTCTTCACATCTGGTAATCTTCACAATGAGAGAGAGTGTTCTAATCTAACAAAGCCATTAAGGGTAAGAGCAATTTCTTTCTTAATAGCAAATCAAATCATAATAATTTTTTGAGCCATGTTGGTTGCAGCTAAACAGTAGAGTACCAGGGAAAGCCATTTCCTGGAAATTTTTGCAGGTAGAGCCTACTTATAAAGCCCAGTAACCTTTAGCTGAGCCTTGTTCCTAGAATATTTTCAGAAAACAAAGGCAATACAAAGTCTAATTTGAAGGCACAGGTGAAACTTTTCTACGAAAAACTGTTGCTGGATCCATGCTTCTTCAGATGGCCCCGTCATGAAAGAGGTGCTTTTCCCACATGTTATTTATTTTCTTTCTACACCAAGTATATTTCCTAGAGTTCATAATTTCTACTTTCCTTTCCTAAAAGAAGAACAACAACAAAAGAAAAAATCAAAGCATGAATGCCCAGGCAGAATTTACAGGATTACTACTCAGGGTTCAAGGACAAGGTCTCTGCCAGAAGAGGGCAGGATGCTTGCCTTTTATCCAAGGTCCTGGCTTAGGTAGAAAAAAGTTAACGGATTAGCCCTGATGGATGACTGATGCTCTCAGCGGGCATGGGCTCCGTGCCAGGAATGAGCCCTACGTGCAGACAGCAGCCATGTCTCAGGGTGCCGGACGGGGCTGATAACAGACCGGAAACCCATCAGAGACACCCACCCCTTACCTCTGGGCCTCATCAAAATTACCTGCCAAAGAGACTCTACTCCAGACCAGCACCTTGTCAGCCTGTTTGGTAATAGAAAACAGCTGCTCCTGTGAGGAGGCAGAGGTGGGAGGAGAATGGGGGAAAACACCATTCATAACTTTTCTGGTTGTGCATAACTGAAAATTGCAAGCACAGGGCTGGAGAATGAGAAACGCTGGGGACTCCATGGGACTGATACTAGCCTTCTCTAAAAGGATCGATAGGAAATCAAAGCTACTGAATTTAAATCTCAGATGACTGTTGATCCTCCACAATGGTCTTAGAGTAGTATCTGAACAGTTTAGCAGCATTCAGAGGATGGCCGAGGCCAAGTGGTGGGATGTCTGGAACAGACAGCTTGAATGGCAGATGGGGCCCTGTTGTACTGTTCCCTAGAACCTAAAGTAGTATCCATCCCATGGCTTGTGCTCAGTAAATACTTGTTGACTAAATGATTAATGGGATTAATGACCCACATTTTACAAGGCTGGACAAAATGGATTTTTAAGTTAAACAGTTCAGTTTAACTCAATGTTCTGAACTTACTACTTGTGATATCTTAGGAGAGTTCTCTAACATATCTGATTCTTAACGTATTCATCTATCACATAGGATTTGAGCAGCTACCTTATATGATTTTAGAGATTGCTAAATCAAATGTGATGTGTTCTTAAGTGTCCTGCAGGAAATGGAAGGAATAAGGAAATGATAAAAGGAATCATGGATTATGTAGTCATTAGATTACACAGTTACTATTAATGTACAGAAATGACATCCAGATTTAGTAAGGAAGGGGAGAAGTAATACCACTAATACTGAGAAAAGCTTATAATGGACTGTTCTCTTGTTAACAGCTACCAGTGGGGAGAACATTAGGAGGTTCCAGGGCCATCCCAAATGTCCACATAGAGAAGTGCCACTGTGCAGAAAAGCTCACCATGAAGCAGCAGGCTGACAAGTCTTTGTATATACAGCTAACACCAAGATGCAAGATGATCTGAAAATACAGAAGACAGACATGAAAGGTGTGCCAACATCTCCATTCTTTGTATAGAGAGACAGGCAACTCAGTTTTTAAATTGAATGCAATTTTCTTTGAGTAAGAAAATAATCTCTCTGTACAATCATATAATGAATATATACACATATGCAGGTACTCACACAGACAAAGAAAAACAAAGTTAATTGGAGAATAGAGAAGGAATTTGAGATCAATCAAATCAACATCCTCAAAATTGAAGTATGCATATTTCACTTATAACAGGAATAGGACGTTGTATATAAGGAATAATCTTATCACAAGAAAAAAGTATTGAAAACTAAGAACCTAACTACCATATATATATACAATCAGTATCTTTTTTCATACACTACACACACACACACACACACACACACACACACAACTTCCAAATGTAAAACATGAACACAACACTTAATTTCAGGTGGTATAAAACTGAAATCAGTAATTCAAGATTTCTATGTTATCAGGTCATTTTCCATCTTTCCTTAAACGTTTATGAGCCCCTACCTGCAGTGCAGTGTGTCTTCCTCAGTGGGGAAACCCACCCAGATTTTTGATGGGGTCCCAGGTTGGATGGGAAAGGTTTTCCGGTGGCCTTGAATGACAAGGTTCCTGTGGCGATGCTTTTTAGTGTTGACAGTCTCACCCTGGGCCTCATTAAAACCCACTTCCGTGGTGAGAAGGCACACTTAGGAGTTAGGCCTCTGTCCTATAAGGCTTCTGCTTACCAAGGACAAATGCTGAGCAGCAGTATCCTTCCTGTGTGGTCCCAAGTTCCCACTAAAGTCCCTCTGATGCATTAACACGCATAGGCCTATCTCTCTTTCAGGGCACTGGAATCTGTCTTATCAACTGAAGGGGCTGTGCAGCTTGACAAAGCTCCTCTAGGTGACTGTCATTCACAGCATCCTCTGACCCAGCACTGGGCGGAGAAGTGTCCATCAAAAAGCCCATCCCGGCTGGTGCTGTGGCGTAGCTGGTAAAGCTGCCACCTGCAGTGCTGATGTGCCATCTGGGCACTGTTTCAAGTCCCAGCTGCTCTGCTTCCAATCCAGCTCTCGGCTATGGCCTGGGAAAGCAGTAGAAGATGGCTCAGGTCCTTGGGCCCCTGGACTTACGAGGGAGACCCAGAGGAAGCTCCTGGCTCCTGGCTTCGAATCAGCGTAGCTCTGGCCGTTGTGGCCATCTGGGGAGTGAAGCAGTGGATGGAAGACCTCTCTCTCTCTCTCTCTCTCTCTCACTATCTCTCTTTCTCTCTGCCTCTCCCTCTCTCTTGCTCTCACTCTCTCTCTCTCTGCCTCTGCCTCTCTCTCGCTCTCACTCTCTCTCTCTCTCTGCCTCTGCCTCTCTGTAACTCTGCCTTTCAAATAAATAAATAAATAAATCTTAAAAAAAAAAGAGAGAGAGAGGCAATCCAGTGTGGGCACTGGGCGTTCCTGGGTATCTCACTCCACAGACTTCATTGAGAGGGAAAAAATGCATCCAGGATGACATTTTAAGCCTCTGTAAAATATTCTTAATCACAAAGCAACAACTATTTCCTCCACCAATGTTATTTAAGACTCATGTGTCATTTTTAGGGTCCCCTAAAACCTCTAAACATCTTTCCGGTGTGTTAGTTCAAAGATTTGTGTACTGTCTCTATAGCCTGATCACCTCGGAACTTCCTATTTGGCAATAGCAGTGGGGAGTAACACTGTCAGGTCAGTTCTGTTGTCAGGAGTCATTCAGTCACGTTATATAAGGTTCCTGAAACTCAGCAGATGCTTGATATATGGAAGCTCGTATCATATCTGAGTTCTGTTTTATACGGCCTTTGGGTTACATGGTGTGAGTGATAAGGTATAGCCGCCATCGCGTGGCCAAACCAAATGCCATGTTCACTGTGCATTTCTAAAAGTCTGGGAAGCATTCTGTCAATTTATTAATAACAGTGTGGTCCTTGGGTTTGGAGAAAGGATCTTAGAAGAGGTTCATAGCATGTTCAGCCTTGTTTTGCTCATTGTAATTTGTCCATTGCCCGTTCCTTAAAGTGGGTCTGATTGCCAGGAAACAGTTGGTTATGAAATGTGTCTCCACGTTCCATCTTCTTACAGACACTCAGCGTTACCCCCGGATCTGGTATTGTTCTCCCTGATGAGGTCAGTGGAATGCCAAACCAAGTCACGGACTCTCTCCCTGCTTCCAAGGAAAACAGGACAATTCCAAGGAACCTTTCTCTTTGTCAGGTTCTCTGTCTCCAGTTTCAATCCTGTCAAGAATAGTATCAAGTATCTGATGTGCAGCTGACAGGGTAGCTGGTTTGCCTGCAATGCCTCATTTAGTTCAGCTGATTCAGCAAAACATTTGATGAGAAAGTCTGTGTGGGTGGATGTGTGTCTGTGCGTGTGTGTGTGTGTGTGTGTTTATGTGTGTATATACAGACTTTGCTGCCTGAGTTCTCATGCGAGTTAGAAAAAGCTGTTTGTCTTGGGATTAATGATAAACAAGATTCAGAGCAGTCTCCAAGTTGTGTTCCATTTTGACCTTCTCAAATGGCATGTAGCAGATATTAATGATGAAGACCTTAGAAAATCCACAGGTTTCCAGAGGTCCATGATAGTAGTTAGCTTTTATTTGTAAAAGCAGGTGCTGAAGAACACATGGTCATAGAAAAGATAGGAATCAGGATGGTGCGGTTGGTGACACTTGGTAAAGGAATGAGCAAAAGGATAAATGAGTGACATGGTTCTCTGTTTGCAATATCATCAAAAGAAATTCAATTAATTATGCTTTTATTCCAGTGTCTTCAAGAGATAACACTCTACTTGTGCCACTTCAGCTTCCTTGGATCTGTCTAACCCCCGTGCCTCTCCTATTAAACCAGCCAAATCATAAAAATAGTTTAAAAAAGATGAATGAAAAGTAAAATATAATTATAATAAAGAAATTTAAACTGATGAAGATTTGAATGATTTTACAGACTTGACTATCAGTTAACAGGAAAAAGAACACATTGGAACTTTTCCATACTTTTTATAGTTTTCTAGAAAAACTTGTGATTCATCAAATAACAACACTAAAACTCAGCTAACTCATGACACTATAGTTATGTGTGACATATACCTATGCTTGCCTAACTCATTAATATCAAATCAAAGGGCAAAGTCGACACTAACATCAATATCAAATCTCCCTTCAATGTAAATATCAGTATTTGTTATATTAATTACAAGGATCCCTAAGCAAAGATTTGAAATATTTTATATACATTAATCAAGATATCACAGAACTACATTTGCTGCATGCACCTTTATGTAAATTCTATTTTTAATATACCAATGACTAATTTCCCAATATCCTTAATGGAAAAAAATAAATCTAGTAACTCTCAATTATGTGAGTTGGTCAGCCAAGCATCTTTAAAATTTTAAAATGAAATGTAGTGTTGCAGAAATCATTGCAGAATTGTGACACAATTCTTTTGTTTTTGTTAATTGCCTGCAAAAGCACCAGAAGATGGCCCAAGTGCTTGGGCCCCTGCGACCCACACACAAGGCCCTTATGTAGTTCCAGGCTCCTGTCTTTGGCCTGGTCCAGCCTGGGCTGTTGTGGCCATTTGGGGAGTAATCCAGTAGATGGAAGATCTCTTTCTTCCTTTCAAATAAATCATAAAAAGGTAGTACCTGTGATATGCAGAGGGAATTAAACCCTACTACATACAATTCACAACCTCAAAAAAAAAAATAAGAAAAATACTTAAGGGAAAATCATGCACTAAAGGGCTATCTGTTTCTAGGTATTCATCCTGAGAAGTTGAAGGGTACATATGCTTTGCAGGTGTAAGGTGGTACTATCTTCACCATTCTTCCCCTTCCCTCACATGCTGTCTTGTGTTTGAGGAGAGTGTGCTGGACAATACCTCTGAGTAGCTGGGAGTACGAGCAAGAACATGGGTCACAAATCCTAAGGAGACTGCATGACAGTGTATTCATTTTGTCACCTGTAATATCAAAGACTATCATTCCCAAATTTGAAAGTGATCATCGTAGCAACACCAAAACATATACACGTAGGTTGAGACCAAATCTGTCTACAACTGTCTTTCCCTGGCCATTTCCCTGATAACTCTATGCATGAACTTTGAATATAGTTCAAAGCAAACGTTAAACAATGTCTCATAAGGGTGCAGCACAGTAAGACCAGTGGCATAACCAGTGCAACAAAACACCCCAAATATCTCAAGACCTTAACCCTCGTGTACTTCAGAGGAAAACATTTCTGGGTCATTTAAATTTATTTCAGCACAGCAGTGCTGAGTAAGACTTGTGGGCTGTCTAAGCTGCTTCAGGAAGTTTGATTGTAAGCCAAGATACTACAAATGGAGAACTCATAAATATTCATCTTTCCAAGGATGTCAACTATTTTTGTGTTTTTACTGTTATAATTTTTATTTTTATTCTTTAAAAGGAACAAATTTCATGCATTTCACATACATGGTTTTAAGAGCATAATGATATTTCCCACCCTGGCTTCCTTCACTGCCACCCTCCATCCTCCTTTCTTTCTTATTTTTCTTTTAATTTTTACAATGACATACTTTCAATTTATCTTATAATCACAACCTTGACCCTCCACTAAATAAAGAATTCAACAAGTTGTAAGTAGAAAAACCACTGTTCCTCAAGAGTATAAACAGGGGCTAATACATAATAATCAAATCTCAAAATGTCAGTTTCACTCATACACATTACATTTTTTTACTGTGTATATTAGTTACCACAAGTCAGGGAAATACATGATATTTGCCTTTTGGGGATAGGCTTTTTTTCTATTAAGAATATTAATTATTAAAAATATTAAAAAGCACAGAAGTGTCCTACATGATATTTCACCTTGCAAAAGATGTTTGTCTGAAAACTGGCTGGAGAATGGCCAAGCACAGATTCCTCCACACAGCACAGGGGAGGAGAGGGTGACCTTCTCACAGCTAAAGGAGCTGTGGAATCACTCAGACTCAGGTTCAAATAATGACTCCACAGTCTCCTCCTATGAGACCCCCCGACCATCACTTACTCAGCAGATCAGCCTTTAAGGAAATGGGGAAGATTAATTTGGGATAATGAAAATGCCTAGAACATTGGTCACAGGGATCAATCAATGAAATCTACTAGTACTACCAAGAAGAGGCATGAATCAGTGGACAGTGTGGTGTAAAAGAACTCGGAGGGCAGCCTGGAAGAGGTGAGCTGCTGCAATAGATGTCTTGAGCAGGCAGACTCATCATCAACAAAAGCCAGCAACTGCAGTTTGGGAGCAAATGGACCCCACCCCTGTCACCCCAACACACAGGTGCAGGTGTGCTTGTACCTGGAAACAATGCCGTCTCAGAGGGGAAAATTCCTCTTAACAAGTTGGTTTTTGTTTTGTCCTGGGAAAGAAATGCATATTCTCATAGATAAGAGCATAGATTTTATGTCCACATCCCCACAATTCATTGAGAGCCTGACGTATGATATACACGGTCCAGTTCAAACATCAGGGGGAAAGTTCTATGAAAAGTACACAGACAGGAAGAATTTTTATTTCTTCCACAGTGTCTCTCTTGTCATAATGTTTTGGCTTTTTAAAAATTTATTTATTTATATAAACAGAACAGATTTCATGTTTTTGTTATATACAGTTTTAAGAACGTGATATTTCCCACCTTCCCCCCTCTTTCTTCCTTTCTTATTTTTCCTTTAATTTTTGCCATAATACACTTTCAATTTACTTTATAATCACAATCTTAATCCTCCACTAAATAAAGAATTCAACAAGTAGAACACAGAATGACCACTGTTCCTCAGGTATATAGACAAGGGCTATAAACAGTAATCAGATTTCAAGATGTCAATTTCACCCACATACATCATATTTTTTGTAGTCTGCTTGCTATTTATTGTCATTCTGAGTGAAAAAAATTAAAATTGTAATTGGCACAAATTTTGCCAGCATCCCACTTTAAATGCAAATCTAATTCAGAATCACTGAAGTTAATACAATGACTCCAGGATTTATAGGTATACACTTAAATCTTATTCTGAACAGAACAGTGGAAACTGCAGAAAGGAACTCAAATGTGTTCACTTTACTTCTCAACGTGTGCATATCCTACCACACCCTCTACCTTTGGCTTATGGACGAACAAGGAAAGATGAAGAGGAAAAGCATCTTGCCTTGTCCCATCTTTCCTGTCCCTCCTCCGGAAACAGTGTAACACAGGCATTTGGCCAACGCAGAGGGAGAACACGAGTAAGAAGGCATTAGAAAGGCATTAGTAAGAGGGCATTCATTTCTTACAAAGTCACTGCCTTCTTTCTTTGTTCAGTGCAAGTTCTGGTGTAAATAGAACATGTGGCCTCTTGGGGCTGTCAGTGCCTGCACTGCATGATAGATACAACACACTTTCCTCGCCCAGGCTGGGAGTCTCTCAGAACTGGAATTCAGTGCTCACAGAGCCCCATTAACACTACCCGTGAATGGAACAGCAAGAACAGCAGACATCTCTCTCATCCAAACCTCCTCGGCTTCCACACGCTTTCATCTCACTGGGCTTCAATCACAAAACACAAGTTCAAAGATAAAGTCAATAAGGATTTTCAGACAGCAATAGTAAGGCATGCATGCACCCAAACACAGCGCCCTTCTGAGAATGGGGCCCTGTGCGATGGCCTGAGCTAAAACCCCATAAAACTGATCCTGCTCTTACTGGCTTGGGTGACCTCAGGCATGTGAGTATACTTGTCTGTGTCTCAGCTTCATCTGTAAATTAGGAAAATAATCATATCCAGCTTATAATTTTGTTATGAAAAACAAGTTTGGTAGCATGAAAAGTGCTTGAAATAGTGCCTAGAAGACAACACAACAGAATTAATAATTATTGTTATTTTATCTCCACCATAAAGGACTGGCTGGTTGGGGGGCGGGGGGGAGTGAGGAGTAAGGTTTGAAAGAAATGGCCTTCGAATGATATTTACAAATGATCCTTGAATTTCATGTCTGTACTTCCTTATCCTCAGATTGTCAGAAGGCTCATGAGTTATGTAACATGGGCAAGATGGACATTTCCAGGCAGATAATGCACTGTTGCAGGGTGAGGGAGACTGTCCTGTGGATTGCAGGCTACTGAGCAGCTTCCTGAACTCTACCCATGAGAAGACAGCAGTGCCCTTTCCCCAGTCATGAACTACAGTTGTCTTTGGACATTGTCCAAGGTCTAATGGGGGCAAAAATCCCCCTTCCCAACCACAGCCAACCATTGCAAACCACTGCTGTGTGATGATGCAGAACACTGAGAGCTGTCTGGCTAAGAACCTCAGGCAGGCAGTATTCGCTCAGCTTCCCCAACCCCCAACATAGCAACACCTAAAAATGCCATCCTCCTTAGATTCAGCACAGTCTTTTAGCCCATCTACTTCTTCCTTTCGCTCAGTGGGAAGGGATGATCGAGCTGTTAAAAAAAGAAAAAAATGGAAGGGTTCGTTCAAATCTGGGAACTGTCAGATTTCTGATAAGCTGGTCCAAGGAGACAGACATGAATTAGCTCTCGTTCCCAGGCTGCAGAGCCCCAAGAGGTATCTCCGTCCAGACTGCATGCTGGACCAACTCCCTCCTCCCCCGCCACAGACACTCCTTGGCATGCCTCTGCTCAGACAAAGCCCTTATGGAAAGTAACATGAGGACCGTGCTGACTCCAGTGAGTTTGATTTATCAGGACTACTGGCATTTGCAAAAGCAAGTGGTCTGTTTGGAAGAGATGTTTCCCAGGCAAAAAGACGAAAAAAATCTGGCTTGATCCTCCTGGCTCTTGGAACTCCTGAGTGCCATTGGTTCTTCTCAGCAGAGCAAAAACAAGGGGAAGTGGGTCTGCAGGAGCCTCAAGGTGACCGAGGCACACGGCACCCAGCTCCCACTACCTCCTCAGGCACTTGCAGCAGGAACGTGAGTCAGTCTGGGCTCCACACGGTGCTGATTCTGCCTGCTGTCTCACCCTCTGCACCACACTCTCCTCCTCTGTTCCCCTCCCCCAGCCCCAGGCCCACTCCCATCTGTTTTCTGTTAAGAGTTCATTTTCAGAGTGCAGGCTGGTGGAATTCCGAGTTCAGACCCCCTCGAGTGATGAGAGTCTTGGGGCTGCTGAAGGTCCCCTCACGCGGTCCCTGCCACCTCCCCCTCCTTTCCCTCGCCGGGCCCCATTTGCCCTTGTGCAATAACCCGCTGGAGCCCACATCTGTTTTCAATTCCATGTTCATTTGAACTGCTCTGGGAAAATGGACGCTCTCACCAAGGGCTGGGGTCTTAAAGCAACAGCATGACTACAAACAACTTTATTTGACCAACAAAGGCGTATGCATGTGTGTATCCTTCTACGTCCGCACTGAAGCTATTTCACAGAAACTCACTCATTCCTGGATGAGGCAGTATATAATCATGGTCTCCTAATTCCTTAATCCTTGGTTCCAGTGGTCACCTCCTGCCAATTTCCAATCTGGGAATGTTGCCAGAATTCTATAATCTCAACTAACGGAGTGGATTTTCCCAGACCCCTGTCTTAGTCTCCAGCTCATTGTCCGATCATGCGGGGGATATTTTTGTCATCTTTTGTCTCTCAGTTAACTGTCAAAATAAAATACCAGTGAAGTATATGTCTGTTAGCAGGAAGTCTGGCAGCACGCTCCTCTTTGAGGCGGGACATGTGAGTCATCTGCAGAAAGGTGATGCCGTGCACTCAGCCAACTATTCTGCTTCTCCTTGACAAGCATGTATGTGACCATGACTGTGAAGGTGTTACCTGTGGCTTACAGATGGCTGCTATGTCATAAGGAAATTGTCAAGCAAGTCCTGGAGTCCAGAAGATTCGAACACAACAAGTTTTGTCCTCATAAAGAAACCCTAATGATAAGACAGAGCGATTTGCTCTCAGGAACTGGGAAACCAAAGGTTGTTTATGAGTAGTAAATGAGAATGCAGATGCTTCCATTCCATGTCTTTACAAGAGACTGCCTGAATGTGCAGGGTGTAAGCCCTTGAATCATTTGACTGACACCAGAGTAACAGGCTCAGGGGGAAGTAGAGAAAGAGAAAAGCTATGCTGACCATAATGATTATGTACTCATCCATTCAAGAAGCATTAATATTATTTGAACATTTATATATCATATACCAATAGTATAACATTTATTTATTACATACTAGTATATAGGCAAGACTGTACTCCCTAAAAATATCTATGGAATAATTATAAATGCACTTATCATACATGTTTCATATATGTGTATATATATTTATTCAACAAATATTGAGATAGTGTATGTCAATAACCTTAACATATAAGACACATATATATTATATGGATATCATATAGGTAACAAATATATTTAATGAGTACATATATAATTAAAATAGAATTCCATTCCAGAAGGCACAGTATATGTATATATATGCAAAATAGTCATATGGAACATTGGCATATCTTCATCAACTACCTGCTGGAGCAGTATAGCTTGGTAATTCAG
The DNA here is from genome assembly GCF_051225735.1 of Oryctolagus cuniculus. Taxonomy (NCBI): domain Eukaryota; kingdom Metazoa; phylum Chordata; class Mammalia; order Lagomorpha; family Leporidae; genus Oryctolagus; species Oryctolagus cuniculus. The sequence continues at coordinate 121,856,361 of NC_142867.1, forward strand.
AGTTTGGCTTTGGCCCCAGACTCTCCAAGTTCAGAGTAGTTGTGTGATCTTGTCAAGTTACTTCACCTGGCTGGGCTTAGATTTCCTGATGTGTGAAATAGATATAATAATAGTAGCTACCATAAATGTTCCTAAGAGATTTTGATAAATCAATCTTCAAAAATGTGTAAAAGAATAAAACTACATAGACTTTATGATGGTGCTAAAGCAGTAGTCACTCAGTAGAAACCAGGCTTGGAATTTTGAATTTGAATCTGTTCCCAGACTTGTAATATATGTTTTTTAAGCCACAGCTTCCAGTTGGTCCTTTAAGAACAAAAGGAAACCATGAATACCTTAAACTGTGCTGCATACCTAAGCTAGGATGTTCAATAGGTGGGGTGAGTTATCTGCTTTTCCACTTTACCATATGCTAAAATGTCCATGGGTTTATTGGAAGGTAACCCTATGGTAACAGAAGGAGCATCTGCACCAGCATGTGGTTAGTTTGCAAACTATTAGGTATTATGTGCTCCAGTTGGACAATTCTGGAGCTGTGGTCTATTTAGGGAGACAAGCAACAAAATGAAAAACAAAGGGAAAACAAGTGTTCCAGGAGTAGGCGCCACTTCTGGAGGAAGGAGATGAGAACTTCTCATTTTAGTCCCAATCTCCTTTACAGCAGATTTTCAGAAAAGATTCCTATTTATTAAGAAGTAGAATTACCACTTATTTGACAACAAAAACCAGCACTATCATCAATTTCCTCTCTTTTTCATGTGGCTTCACATCAATCTTATGATATGAAAAGCTTGTTTCTCACTCAGAATGAGTAGTTTCTGAGAGAAGAGGGATCTGAACATTTAAAATGTTACACAATAGGAGTGCTACTTCTGCAACAATCACTACATGCAAGTTTGCTGCAGAAAGAACTTTATAATCAACTACATAAACCCACTGATCCAAGTTTATATTAGCATCAGATCTGAATCCTAAGTATTATTAAGAAGGTCCCTTATAACCTGAATCCAGTCTTTGGTTGGAACTTGGACTGGAAGTCTTTCTCTTGAATAGGAAACTTGTAGGTATGGTTACTATAAATAATGCTAATTGACTTTCACCTATTCACTTTCTCACCTAACTTTGATATAATTTTTTCTGTTAGTAATATCACTCCCCCTGCTAGATCCAGCTCACTTCAAACTAAAACTGATTTGGAGGGTAAGGAGCACAAAGCCTTACAGATGAGAAAAAAACTTTGTTCCCATCCCAGGGCATGTTAGAGCTTCACATATCTTATCCTCAGGACTATATACATATATAGTCTTATATAGAGATATAGATATAGATACATACATAATCACTAATACAAATATACCTATAACATACATATTTTATATATATACCCCAGATTTTTAAAACATAAATCTAGTCTTTCATGATAAGGCCTATAAAACTTGGAAACTCAACAGAATTTTGAAAGGGGCCCATAAGAATGAAAGGAAGCTAAAGGAACCAACTTTCCTCAATGTGCTGTTCAAAGGAAAATATTCCATATAATAATTAAACAAAAAAGGGGGAAGCAAGCTAAAAAGACAACTCCCAAATTAAATGAAAAGGGAAAATACTGGGAAAAAATCTATATTAACTTTACACAATAAGGTAGAAAAATTAGTTTTTACATGGAAATATAATGTGCTTAGACTCACAGCTACTGGCCATAGTAAAAATGGAGAAGATGATATCAGATCAGATATAAAAATTGCTGGCTTGAGTGAAAGAACACTGATAGAACATGTGTGCTTTCTGAAGGAGACCTGGGTTCAAATATCAGACTTGGCATTTTCTTGCTCTGTGAGTTTTGATAATTTGCATAAAAAAGTGAATTTTAATTTCCCTACTTCATCCATAAAATACAAATGACTCCTTATGATGACTGGTAATTGTGCTCATTGATGTCTGCACCATTCCCATCATGTGAGAGTCATGAAATGCATGATACCTGTCATCCCAGGGGATTCACACGTCATGGCAGAAGGAACATGGCATTAGGATAAGTAGATGGAATTTCAGAGACATTGACCTGTTTTGCAACCTTGGCTCTGTTGCCTCATGTAAAGAAGCTAATAATGCCCACCAGGCATAGATTACTTCAAATTACACAGTCTCTGGCTCATAGGATGTGCTCAGTAGAGATGGTTGTTTTTATCATGCCCATAGAGCAGAGCAAAGAAATCCCAGTATGATCCACACTACTACTGCTTCTTGAGACCCCACTCACAGCTACCCCATGTGAACAGGCGCAGAGAGCTCTAACATTCTAGGAACAGAAAACCTCTATAAGGTCAGATGGCTTTATGGTGATGGAAACTTGAGATGATAGAACACTTTGCCAGCGGGTGGTGAAATATACAGACACCCTATTCCCCAAATAGCTCTGGGCCTCACCATCCCGGGAAAAGCAGGTCATTGTCTCACTTAAACAGCTCATGGCAGACAAAGGACTGCAACGAACAGAAGAGCAAAAGAAATGTGTTTGTTTCCATGGAATACTTATAAAATAATTGGTGAAGGGGGGTCTTCTAGGGTTACTCTGAACGTATAAACTGTTTATTTTTGCAGTACTGATTGGAAAGGAATGGAGAAGGGCTAATGCACTTCGGTTCAATGTTTATTCCTTCTATGAGGCCAAACCCAGGGTTCATGACTGTGCAGCCATCATGTTTCTGGAAGAGATATCGCTCCCCAGGCTGGTGCCACTGACACAAAGTCATACCATCTCACTCCTTTCCTCCCATCCACACCCTGTGGGTACAAGTAGAAACCATTGCTCTTGAAGTCCAGGCCTGGAAAGAATTTAGAGGGAGTACTCCCATGGGGATATCCCAAATGACTCTCCTGTACTTACTCTCACTAATTGGTTAGGGGAGGGAATGACTGTTTTCAATCAAGTTTCCATTAAATTGAACTTGTTCTGGCATCAAGACTTAATGAGGAAGATTTTTTTCCTCAAAAAATTCATCATCACTAATTAATTGGGGTGACCAAATAAATCTATTCATTTTTTGAAGCATGAAAATTATGTTAAATCTTCCCAAAAATACTAATTATAATCGTTAATATTGATTGACTGCTGATTGGGCACCAGGCAAGTTTCTGGATGCCTTCCTTATAGGGTATAATTTATTAATTCACACCATTATCCTATGTGGCTAACTATTATGATCCTTGTTTGTAGATAAGGGAACAGAAGTAGGAAGAGGTTAAGTATCTTGCCCAAGGTACTTAAGAAGTGAAAACAGTAGGTGAGGAAGCTGCCATTTAGAATGGACAGATCTGAGTCACAGCCTGCCCGTGGAGCTCTGCGATAGGAGACTTCCTTTTCGTTTTGACCATAGACATACATTAGCCACAGGAGCATCCTGGGAACCCCAGCAATGGAGCAAACCCACGAGGTCAAGCACTCTGATGGGGGGGGGGGGACTCCTCTCCAGCTTTGTTCTTCCCTTGGTCTGTCCCAGCCCTGCAGGCAGGAGTTCCCCCCCAAGATCTGTTATCTGTGTTCTTTAGAGTTATCTTGATCCCTCTTAGCCAATCCTCTGCTACTCCAATCCCCCACTGGTTGGATATTTCTTTGAGCTTAACTGCCCCTGTTCCAATCACAGGTGTGTCTCAGGTGCTTGGAGGGCTGGGAATGATGCGTCCTCGACCTTTCCCTCTCTTTGCTTCTCCTGCCTTAGCCACTCTAACTCAATCTTTCCTCAAGTCTTCCACCCATGTTCCCATGGCAGAGATTTATTTTTTTAAAGATTTATGTATTTATTTGAAAGGCAGAGTTATAGAGAGGGGAAATGGAGATAGAGAATAAGAGAGAGAGAAGGGGGCGGGGGGGGCCCCCAGTTCGCGGAGGAACGACACAGGACCCTGCGCTGTTCTTTTGTCTGCTTGGCCCTTCCCGGGTTTGCTGCTGGTCCTTCCCGGGTTGGCTGGCGATCCCTCCACCTCCGTGGAGGGGCGGCTCCCCCTGCCACTTTCCCCACTTCCGCGGGGGAGCGGCACACCACCGGCCGGCCCTCTCGGGGGCTGCTCAGATGTTATCCGGATGTTCCTGGTATATGTTGTTTCTCTCCTCCTTTATAGTCCTCTTCCACCAATCCCAACTCTGCTACCCACACGCCGAGTACGCTGCTCTCCTCCAATCAGGAGCAGCTCCTGCAGTTTATTGGTCGAACTGGAGGCAGCTGCGTAGAAGCTGTTTACTCCTCTCCCAGCGCCATATTGTGGGAGAGCAGATGCATAGAATAAGTCTTAATTCCAGTAACTTAGTCTAGTCCGAGTTGCTCCCCACAATGGGGGAGATCTTTCATCCAGTGGTTCACTCCACAATGGCCACAGCAGCCTGAAGTCAGGATCCTGGAATTCCATCTCGGTCTTCCACATAGGAAGCAAGGGCCCAAGTACTTGGGCCATCTTCTGCTGCTTCCCCAGGCACATTGGCAGGGAACTGGATCAGAAGTGGAGCACCCAGGACTTGAACCAGCACTCATTTGGGATGCTGGCATTGCAGGCTGTGGCTCAATTTGCTACAATACAATGCCGGCCCCTTCATCTCAGAGTTTTTGCACTTGCTGTTTCCTCTGCCTGGGAAGTACTCTGCAGATATTCACATAGGTTCCGTCCTACATCCTGAGTCATGAAATAAATGCTACCTGTCCTTAAGCTGTTGCTTGAACTTCACCGTCTCAGCAATGATTGCTTGGAGCCATCCCTCTCCTATCTGCTTTTCCTTTTTATAATCATTTGGCCTACTATATAATAATAAGTGTACATATTTTTAGGGTACAATGTGATAATTTGATACATGTATAAAATGTGTAATGGTCAAATCAGGTGATTAATATTTCTACCTCCTTAAAAATTTATTATTTTTTAATTTATTATTTCCTCTGCTGGACAATAAGCTTTATGACAAGTTTTTGACTGTATACTCAGAACTTAGCGCAACAACTGACATGCATTAAGCACTAAGGAATTCTCCTTTGTCGTAAGTCAATTATACAAAATAGAGCTATGTTTGATATTGCTAAACAAGAAAAGTTTCTCCTGACTCTGTAGGTTCTCATATGGAGTATACTTTATCATCTATTGAGCAACACCTTAAATTTATTTCAGTAAACACAGTAAGGAATTCCATGATGTTCTTTAATAATATTCATTAAGATTAATTTTCAAAATCATATAAAAGTATTAGTATATAATACTGAGAGCAACATATTGCATTTTTAAATGGTATTTTATATCAATTATTAATGATTTTCTTTGAAACTTATGAAGACCTCTGAAAATTCAACAAGACATTTGTAAATTTATTTCACTTTGTTTAATTGATACACATCATAAAATACTACTCTCTCTTTTCATGAAAGGGCTTTATAGCTTTCTGATTATCCAAAGTGCTACCTCTTGCATCTCAGTTTTCTCAGGTTCTAGACCAAAGAGTATTCTGAGGTATTTCTCAAACACCCTTCCCAAGGGAAGAAGTATGGCAGTCTTCATTCTATCCATAATAACAGTATAATGTAGATGTATGACACAGGCAAGCTTTCTGACATTGTTGATCAATCTCTCCCTCACTCCTCAACCAAGATTTTAAAATCATACTGAAGTAGAATGCTAATGATCAGCTTTACTTTAGCACAGTTTCTCTTAGCTATTCCAAAATGTCCTATAAAATCCATGCCAGCAGAAATGATTCAGAATGTGTACGTGCAGACTGAAATAATTCTCATAAAATATAAAGAAGTAGATATTTATTTCCTGAGACATTGTATAAGGGTAACTACTTTAGTAAGTTGTATATTTACTGTAGATACAGAAAGCTTTTGGATTGTGAAGAAATTATTTCTGTTGTTTATGACCTAGAAATATGACCAAGCTCCTTGGATGAGATAATAGAGATTCATCACTTTGTAAACACTAAAATATCTCAAGTCCTACCCATCATCATTCTTTTGACTTCCAAGATAAGAAGTTCTCCAAAAAGTCCAGAGAGATCTTTTTTGGTTCATATCAATTCCAAAATAAAAGACCAAACTATATGCTCAGTTGGAGAGTAGATGGACAATTTATAAGCAGATGAAGAAGCAATCAAAATAGCATTATCTTTTGATTAAAGCTGGTATCAACTGGTATGGAACCCATAGAAAATCAAATAGTGACTGATGAAGTCCCCAGGGAGCTTTCTCTCTGAAATTAATTTCTTTCTCTGTCCAGAGACACTGCTTCACCCTAATAGAAATGTCAGGCCACTTCAGATTTTCCCTCCAAGAGAGCTGTTCCCTGTGAGCTCAATGCCTCCTTCTATGAATCTCATTAATCAAGTGGTGATTTATTGCATTTGGCGTTTTCCAAGCATATGTGACTTCCATAGCAATTAGGAGCATGAGTCTCTCCCAGTGGCTGCCAGTGAGAAGTTAGACGGGAGACAAAGTGCCACTATAGAAAAAGAGGGTACAAACAGCCAGGTATGAACCCGGTGTGAAGACCATCTTCAGGCCAACACATGCTCATGGAATATCTATAGTGTTCAGATACCAATTTATGACACCAAAGAAATCCTGTGCCATACCCCATGCCTACCTAGAATAGAAAAACTGTTGATTTCAGAAAATTAGCTTTTCAAAAAATCATATTTGCTTTGAGCATTTTATCCAAGGAATTGACCAGTAAGATATATCTAGTGGCTAAGGGCTAAATAACTATAAGAAGAATTTCATTTACAGAAATATGTAGTTCACTTTCCCTGGAAAGTGGCCAGTCTAGAAGAAAACTGAATTTGAAATCAACTAGTATGATTGCAAATACATTTCATAGCAACCAGACTATTTATAACTAAGATTCTCCCTCGTAACCTCAAAGTTGGAAGATATGTTCAAATATTGGAAAATGGTTCCCAAACTGTGTCATCAGGAAACATTCTAGCAAATGGTTAAAGTGAAAAGGCCGCTCATTTTGCTGGCACCTCCTTTGACTGACTGGTTATTGGCCCCCTTTACCAAGAATGTTTCTGATGTTGTTTTACACTGTGATATAGTCATGCCCTTCTACTATTGGCAAACTATTTTCATTATTAATATTGGGGGTTGGCCACATGGCTTGCTATAATCAATTAAATGCATAGCACTACATACGGCACTGGAACACCTCAAATGTGCATTTATGGTTTGGAAAACAATAATGTGTCCCCTTGGGCTCATATATTAATTCTTTATCCTCAGAGTCTAGTGTTAATGGATCAAGGATGGATCTTAATTGAACTATGCTGTCTGAAGTAGGGACCTTGGGTAATGATCAACTTGGATTAGATTATGAGGGTAGAGTCCCTATGATCAAGCCATGATGGCATTGTAAGAACAGACTACAGACAGGGTAGGTGAAGAGCATACTTCCTGGTTCACCAGATGAATGAGCCAATGGGGACACCAGAGTTTGACCTGCGAACTTCCAACACTGTAACCTGATGTAAGCCTTGCTTTCTGAGTAGCTTCTCTTGCCTATTTCAGTTTAAGAAGTACAAAGCTTACAAATTCAGTATTTAAGTAATATAACTGGATTCTGAAGCGCCCAAAACAGCACAAGAAAACCATGGCCTACCCAGGTACCTACTTGGGACTTCAGCCAGGGACTCAGAATAAGAGGTATGCTGTGGAACTGAACTTAATCCAAACACTGCAGTATAAAACAGAGCAGTACCCTTTCATTACACATCCATAGGAGAGAAAACAAATACCTTTTGTTGAAAGCCACTGAGTTTCTCACTGAGTAAACAAAACCCCACACTGGGCCATTCTTTCTTGGCCTATAGTTTTTCCACCCCTAACATATTCCAAGTCCTTGAATCAAGAGAAAGTGGACAAAGTAGTGGAGCTGCAGCTTTCTAGCATCCCTTTAAGTGTGGCCAGTGTGGATACTGGATAAGAGAGAGATCCTGGAGATATGTCTAAACCCCCAAGGAGCTCCCTACAGTGAAAGAGCAAAGAACCCTCGCCATACCTGCAGAGCTAAAAATAGCCTTCTTGCTATTATATAAAGATTTGAGTCACATTTGCATATTACATGTGATTGAAAGCACCTTAACTTCAAAAATGTCCACATAGATGAATAGATGCTTGTGAAGATGCCCAGCACTTCAGGCAGGGGAAACATCACGTGTGAAGACTGGGTCACACGGGGCAATAGTTTGAGGACTCCAATAAAAGACAGCATAGTTCAAAGATGAGGAAGTAAAATTTGTGGAAAAGAAGTGAAGTAGGACCAGAGACAAAGGGAGGAACAAAGCTGTACTGTTTATCTTAAAACAAATATATACCTGGGATGATTTGTGCAGTCAGAATTCTTGAAAAAAGAATAAATAATTAATTGATAATGACTTAATTCCTCATTATCAATTAATTGGTAATAATGAAATAACCACATTGAACTTCATTAACTTATCCAAAATAACACAAGCAATTTTTGAAGTTATAAGAGTAGCAGCCTCTTCCTCTCTAATTACTGCCATATCTCTGGGGCTAAGCATATTATTTGGAATATAGCAGAGTCTGCACTATTGATGAATGAATGAATGACAATACAGGATAATTATGGTATTAACGTTTGAGTCCCCCAAATTTAGAAGGTGTGACTTTTGGAAATGTTCTTTCTCTGTTGGCTTCTGGATATTTTAGTCTGTTTTTAATGTTCTAAATTTATCATCTTTTTATTTATTTATTTATTTGACAGGCAGAGTTATAGACAGTGAGAGAGAGAGAGACAGAGAGAGAGGTCTTCCTTCTGTTGGTTCACCCCCTAAATGGCCGCTCCGACTGGCGCTGCACAGATCCGAAGCCAGGAGCTAGATGCTTCCTCCTGGTCTCCCATGCGGGTGCGGGGGCCCAAGCATTGGGCCATCCTCCACTGCACTCCCGGGCCACAGCAGAGAGCTGGACTGGAAGAGGAGCAACCAGGACTAGAGCCTGGCATCATAAGGGATGCTGGCACCGCAGGCGGAGGATTAACCAAGTGAGTCACGGTGTCAGCCCCCATCTGTTATTTTCTATATGCCTGGAAAAGCTGTTCTTTTATACCAGAATTTCTATACCAACTACAGATTTTTTTATTTTCATATGCAAGTACTCAAAGTTTAAGTCTCTATTTAAAAAGATTTCCATTAACATGTTTATGACCCTAGACTAGAAGTCTTTAAAACTACAAATAGCTTAATTCTCCTTTGAAACATGTGATGTCATTACCAGCTATCAGGAATGAGAATTCTCTTTGTACTTTATCACTGTTTATGCTTTTGAGTAGCAAAAAGTGAACAGATTCTAGAGCTTTAGCAAGAAGACAACAATTAAGATTAAATTGAGAGATTAAAATAAAATTGAAAGTCGCTCATTCTTTCAGGTGGACAACAACACCTCTTGGTGGAGTCTCTGAAACATCTTTCCTGTCCTCCCCACCTTGTGGACCCTAATTGGATGGCACTTGTTCACCCTCCTCCATCCCTCTTTCTCCCTCTCACAAACATGCTTTTTTAAAAAAAAAAAAAAAAAAGATTTTTTAAATTTATTTGACAGGCCAAGTTACAGAGAGAGGTACAGACAGAGAGAGGTCTTCCATCCACTGGTTCACTCCCCAGATGGCCGCAACGGCAGGAGCTGTGCCAGGAGACTTGGGCCATCCTCTACTGCTATCCCAGGCCATAGCAGAGAGCTGGATTGGAAGAGGAGTAGCCGGGACTAGAACCGGCGCCCATATGGAATGCTGGTGCTTCAGGCCAGGACGTTAACCCACTGAGCCACAGCACCAGCCCCTCTACCCCCCACAAACAAAGAAAAAACCCTGATGGAAGCATGGCTCAAAAATTCTGGCCACAAAGGAGTCTCATTTTTCAAGAAGACAAAACAAATCTTAATTAATGTGAAAGAATAACCAAAAACGTAATGAAGCTAGAAGGCTTAGCATTGAATAGATTTTTTTAAGTTTAAAAAGCAAAACACAAAGAAAGTCTAAAAGCAAATCTTGCAAGTTTGACCAAGAACCAAATAGAAGTTTTAGAAATTAAAAATAATTATTGAAAAATATTCAACAAATAGCTAATAGGGAAAATTAGACTAAAAGATTATGTAACTAATAAATTGCATAATAAGTATGGATAAATTAATCAGAATAGATAATGAAAGACAAAGAGGCCGGCGCCACGGCTCACTAGGCTAATCCTCCGCCTTGCGGCGCCGGCACACCGGGTTCTAGTCCCGGTCGGGGCGCCGGATTCTGTCCCGGTTGCCCCTCTTCCAGGCCAGCTCTCTGCTGTGGCCCGGGAGTGCAGTGGAGGATGGCCCAAGTGCTTGGACCCTGCACCCCATGGGAGACCAGGAAAAGCACCTGGCTCCTGGCTCCTGCCATCGGATCAGCGCAGTGTGCCGGCCGCAGCGCGCCAGCCGCAGCGGCCATTGGAGGGTGAACCAAGGGCAAAGGAAGACCTTTCTCTCTTTCTCTCTCTCTCACTGTCCACTCTGCCTGTCAAAAAAAAAAGAAAAAAGAAAAAGAAAGACAAAGAGAAGGAAAATATGAAAGAAGTTAAGACTCATGATAACAAATAGGAAAGATGATGTGTAGTACTAAGTTGTGCCCTCCAGGGATGCCAGGGGAAAAATGAACAAAAAAAAGGCGGAAGGAAATATTCACAAATATAATTGCAGAGGAATGCTTATAAATAATGAAATGTCTGAATATTCAAGAATGTTCAAGGAGTATAACAAACCTAACTCATGAGCTAAAAACAAAATTGAAATGCACTAAAAATGTGCCAAGGTAAACTGTAATTACCTATAGAAAATAAAAGGATGTAAAAGCAGCCTAAGAGAAAAGACCATTTATTTACAAAGAAACAACACATAAACTGACAGATTCTTCACAATGAAAATAAAACCGGGGACTATGATTTTGCAAAAGTGAGGTAAGCTGCCATTTAGGACACGCACAGTCAATATTTAAAAGCCTGGGTCCAGTTCCAGCAACTCTGCTTTCAATCCAGCTTCCTGCTAACACACACCCTGGAATGCAGTGGTGACTGCTCAAGTGGTTTGAATCCCTGCCATCCACATGGGAGACCCAGAAAGACTTCCTTGCTCCTGACTTCAGCCTGACCCAGACCCGGCTGTTGGAGGTATCTGGAGAATGAACCAGCCAGTGGAACATCTGTGTCTTTTTCTCTTTGTCATTCTGCCTTTCAAACTAATAAAAGATTTTTTTTAAAAATAATATAATACCCAATCTACTATTCTATACCCAAGTATAGTACCATTCAAGAATACAGTAAAATAAACATATTTAAAAATAACTCCGCTTTGGGCCGGCACTGTGGGGTAGTGGATAAAGCTGCGGCCTGCAGTGCTTATATCCCATTTGGGTGACGGTTCAAGTCCTGGCTGCTCCTCTCCTGATCCAGCTCTCTGCTATGGCCTGGGTAAGCAGTAGAAGAAGGCCCACGTCCTTGGGCCCCTGCACCTGCCTGGAAAACCTGGAAAAAGCTCCTGATGCCTGGCTTTGGGTCAGCACAGCTCCGGCCATTGCGGCCAAATAGGGAGTGAACCAGCAGGTGGAAGACACTCTCTCTCTTTGACTCTCCTTCACTCTCTGTGTAACTCTGACTTTCAAATAAATAAATAAATTTTAAAAATAAATAAATAAAAATAAAAATAAAATAACTCCACTGAAAGTACATGTGTACATGTGTGTGTATTTAATTTTTAAGGATAAAATGAACCCAGAAAATAATAACAGAAATAAAAAATGTATTTATGATGAAGGGAGAAGTAAAAATATAAATGAGTAAAAGGTAAAAATTTTGCTGAAAAACTTATTGATTTAAAAATGATCAATTTGAGGGACTGAGATTGTGGAGTAGCTGGTAAACACAGCATCTGCAGTGCTGGCATCCCACATGGGCACGAGTTTGTGTTCTGGATGCTACATCTGATACAACTCCCTGTTAGTGGCCTGGGAACAGCAGCAGAGGATGGCTCAAGCATTTGGGCCCCTGCCACCCATGTGGGAAACCCAGAGAAAGCTTCTGCCTCCTGGCTTCAGCCTGGTGCAGCATTCTTTATTAGGGCCATCTTGGGAGTAAACCAGAGGATGGAAAATCTCTCTCTCTCTCTCTGTCTCTGTCACTCCTTCTCTCTCTGTAACTCTTTCAAATAAACAAATCTTTTCTTAAAAATATTACCAACTGGAGGCATCTAAAACAGACGAGCAATGGAATGGAGATAGAACAGGGTTAAGATCATTATTCTGTTTAGGTGGAAGCACAGATATTAATTAACTCTGGATTTTTAAGGACATTACATATGCTGAACATTTGAAGATAAATACTAAGCAAATAAAAATTGAGTGTGTTACTTCCAAAATAAGATAAGTAAGAATACAAAGGAAAATGGGAACAGAAACAGATAATTGAAAGTATAAAAGTATGTGATAATAAATAATAACAATATATAAAAAAGAATGTGATAAACCTAAGTATATAATTTTTGACAATAAGTTGATTCCACTTTCTGGTTAGCAGACAAAGATACTCAGACAAGGTTTTTTTTTAAAACTTTCATTTAATAAATATAAATTTCAAAAGAATAACTTTTGGATTATAGCGGCTTTTTCCCCCTATAACCACCCTCCCACCTGCAACCATCCCATCTCCCACTCCCTCTCCCGTCCCATTCTTCAAGATTCATTTTCAATTATCTTTATATACAGAAGATCAATTTAGTATATACTAAGTAAAGATTTCAACAGTTTGCACCCACACAGAAACACAAAGTGTGAAGTACTGTTTGAGTACTAGTTATACTGTTAATTCACATAGTACAACACATTAAGGACAGAGATCCTACATGGGGAGTAAGTGCACAGTGACTCCTATTGTTGATTTAACAATTGACACTCATAATTATGGCGTCAGTAATCACCTGAGGCTCTTGTCATGAGCTGCCAAGGCTATGGAAGCCTCTTGAGTTCACAAACTCTGACCTTATTTAGACAAGGCCATAATCAAAGTGGAAGTTCTCTCCTCCCTTCAGACAAGTTTTTTAAAAATAGTTATTGGGGCTGGCACTGTGGCCTAGTAGGTAAAGCCACTGCTTGCAGTGCTGGCATCCTATATGGGTGCTGGTTCGAGTCCCGGCTGCTCCACTTCCAATCCAGCTCTCTGCTGTGGCCTGGGAAAGTGGTAGAGGATGGCCCAAGTCCTTGGGCCCCTGCACCCATGTGAGAGACCCAGAGGAAGCTCCTGGTTCCTGGCTTTGGATCGGCACAGCTCCGGCCATTGCGGCCAACTGGAGAGTGAACCAGCATATGGAAGACTCTCTCTCTCTCTCTCTCTCTCTCTCTCTCTCCCCCAGCCTCTCCTTCCCTCTCTGTGTATTTCTGACTTTCAAATAAATAAATAAATCTTAAAAAAAATAAAGCAGCTGAACAAGTCTGCTGCATGACATAAAGGAAAGATGCGTGCAGTGAATTAAAATGCAGGAAGTATCATGGTGAAAGAGATCTAGATGAAAACTTTAAGTTAAAAACATTATACCCAATTAAAAAACCACTGGGTGATTTGAACCAAATGATGAAGATGACAAGGGTCAAGATAAATCAGTAGAAATTTTCCACCTGAAGAAAGCAGACAAAAAGAATAGGGGTGGGCAAAAACATTGGACAGTATTGAGTATTGAAACAGTATTAAATTAACTGAAATCTCAGAACATGAGGAATTTTTGATAAAAACTAAAGGCTATAAAGTTTGCAAATTTGAAGGAATTCAGAAATTTGAAAGAACCAAGAAATTCATCATGCCCTGAGAAGATGAACATCAATGCCATATCCAAAGATAATGAGAATATTTTGAAATCAGCCAAATAAAAGTGACACATTACATACATACAAAGAGGAAATGATTCAGTAACTGTTGACTTATTATAAGAAACATTAGAGGAGAGGAGATAAATAGGAAAAGCATTTATCAGTAAGTGGTGGATTAAATAAGTAAATAAAATTGGTAAGAAGACTGAACAAATCAAAAAGTTTCACCTTAAGCCTAGCCTTTTCAGATCATAGGACAGTAAAGGCATAAATCTAAGGAAGATATTCCCTCTCTTATCTAGCATTTTTTATTTAAAATATTTTAAAGCAATTCATTAGTTAGTAAAGAATTCATACTAGAAATAACAAAATACTTAGAAATGAATTATAATAAAAATACTGCTAAAGTTCTTGAAGTGAAATTTATAATATTATATGTCTATATTATAAAGTAAAAATATTAAAAATAATTTTATCAGAAAAATTAGAAAAGCAGTAGATGGACAATTTCAAGAAAATGGATGGAAAAATAAAGATAAGAGCAAGCATTCATGAAACATTAGAAAAATCAAATAATGAAAAACACCAAAAGATATTGATAAAATAAAAGATATAGAATTTGGCAAGGTTGGACAATAGGAAATAAAACTTTCAAATAATTCATCTAAGAGTGAGAATTTCATGTAATAGCACAAAAAATTTAAAAAGTACTAAAAATTTTAAAGATTAAAAGAAGAGGTGGCTTCCAAGATGTCAGAGTACACAAGGAGCTTACTGCTTAATCTAGGAGAAGACAGTTTTAAAAAAGTGGAGAGAGTGCAGTCTCAGGGAAGAGTCAGGGAGGAAACAGGAGAGGAAACTCCATGCAAATTAGAGGGACAGAGTGGACCTACATAGAGGCCAGGGACACCCACAACTTAGAACCACAGCAGCTGAGAGCCTACACACAAGCATTGGAGAGTGAGGTGAGACCAGATTGCAGCACCCAAGCCACTGGCAATGAAGCTGCAGGAAGAGCCTAGAAGGAACCTGGCTTGGAGCCCTGTGGGGGACAGTGTACCTGCCAAACTAGAGGAGAAAAAAAAATGGAGGGACACGTTTCTCCCTCCCCAATCACCCTACAATGGTGTCCTGTAACAAGCTGATAGAGTGGGTGCCATTTTAACACACGTAACAGCTGCACCAGCTTGTATCAGCACCCAGCAACCAGCCAAATGGAGAGTCCTGACTCTGGGGGAAGAACTAATAGGGGGTTGGGTGCTGGTGACTGTGGGAGGCTCCACATGCTCAGAACTTCCTGGTTACCTGGTGAGGGACATTGCTGGTGAATCTCAGCTTACACAGAAGACTGCACAGGTTGCTAGGGCAGAACAGATGAATATTCTACCCACTGGGGCTAGGTCTCAGGCACTGGTCTCATTTGAGGAGAGGCAGAACAGAATAAACCTTGCTTCTGATAAAAGAAAAATAAGAAATTTACCTCACAAAAAAGGGAATGTCACTTTAGACATGCCCTACACCCTGGAGAAATTAACAGAGCTCTCTGGCCACACCCACCACAGGTCTCTAGATATTCACTGAAAGCAGACAATGCATTCATCTACAGAGGCATAGTACAAAGATAAAAGCCACCACAGAAAGAAAGAAAGAAAGAAAGAAAGAAAGAAAGAAAGAAAGAAAGAAAGAAAGAAAGAAAGAAAGAAAGAAAGAAAGAAAGAAAGAGGGAGGGAGGGAGGGAGGGAGGGAGGGAGGGAGGGAGAGAAAGAAACCAATGAGTATCTTGACAAATGCTTCCAATTCAAGGAAAAGGAAGACAACATGATGGTCCCAAAAGAACACAGCACTTCAATACTAGATTGTGAAATGATGAGATAGAAGAAAAGTAAGAAAAGGAATTAAAAAAATTGATCATAAGTAAATGCATGAACTACTGAAATCTGTACAAGACATGAAAGAAAATTTCTCCCACAAAATTGAGATCTTAAAGAAAAATCAAAATGAATTAATAGAACAAACAAAAAAGCAGTAGAAAGTCTTAACAACAGAATTGGGGAAGCAGATGAAATATCCGACTAGGAAGACAAAGCACAGGAAATTATACAATCAAACCAAAAATAAGAAGAGGAAATTAGAAAACTGAAAAACACTGTTGGAAATCTATAGGATACTATAAAATGACCCAACATACCAGTTCTAGGAGTTCCTGAAGGCATGGAAAGAGAGAAAGAATTAGAAGGCTTTTTAGTGAAATAATTACAGAAAACTTCCCTAATTTGGAGAAATAAAGGGACACCCAAGTACAGGAAGTATACAGAACTCATAATAGACATGACCAGAAAAGATCTTCACCACAACACATGATAATCAAACTCACCACAGTCAAACATGGGAAAAAAAAAATTCTAAAGTATGCACGAGAGAAATGCCAGATTTCTTTCAGAGGATCTCCAATTAGACTCACAACAGACTTCTCATCAGAAACCCTACAGGCTAAAAGAGAGTGGAGAGATATATTCCAAGTTTTAAGAGAAAAAAACCTGTCAACCTAGGAAAGCTGTCATTTATAAATGAAGGTTAAATAAAGACTTTCCATAACAAACAGAAATTGAAAGAATTTTTAACCACCCATCAAGCCCTACAAAAGATGCTTAAGGATGTGCTACACATAGAAACACAGAAACTTGGTCATCACTATGAAAGAAGGTGAAGGCAGAAAATCTCCCAGTAAAAGTACAAAGGAAATCCAAAGTAAGAAATAGGAATAGTTTTGGTAAAATGGCAGTGCAAAGTTGTTACTTATCAATAGTCAACCAGAATGTAAATGGCCTCAACTCTCCAGTTAAAAGACACAGACTTGCAGAATGGATTAAAAAACAAACCCATCTATCTGCTGCCCACAAGAAAAACATCTCACCAACAAAGACGCATGCAGACTCAAAGTGAAAGGATGGAAAAAGATATTCTGTGCTAACAGAAACCAAAAAAGAGCTGGTGTGGGCATCCTAATATCAGACAAAATAGACTTTAACACAAAAACTGTTAAAACAGACAATGAAGGGCATTATGTAATGATTAAGGAGATTAATTCAACAGGAAGATGTAACTATTATAAACGTACATGCACCTAATTACAGGGTGCCTGGATATTTAAAAGAAATGTTAATGGATATAAAGGTAGATATAGACTCCAATACAATAGTAATGGGGGACTTCAATACTCCACTTCCAGCAATGGACAGATGAACCAAACAGAAAATAAACAAGGAAGCAGCAGAGTTAATCGACACTATAGACCAAATGGACCTAACTGATATCTACAAAACTTGTCATCCTACAGTTGCAGAATACACACTCTTCTCACCAGTGCCTTGAACTTTCCATAGGATTGACCACTTACTAAGCCATAAAGCAAGTCTCAGAAAAATCAAAAAATTCAAAATAATACCATGCATCTTCTTAAACCACAATGGAATAAAAGTGGAAATCAGCAACTCAGGAATCCCTGGAGCACATGCAAACACATGGAGAATGAACAACATGCTTCTGAATGAACAGTGGGTCATAGAAGAAACCAAAAGAATAAAAAATTTCTGGAAACAAATGAAGACAACAATACCACATATCAAAACTTGTGGAATACTTCAAAAGCAGTGTTAAGAAGAAAATTTATGGGGGCCAGCGCTGTGGAGCAGTGGGTTAAAGCCCTGGCCTGAAGTGCCAGCATCCCACATGTGTGCTGGTTCTAATCCCAGCTGCTCCTCTTCTGATCCAGCTCTCTGCTATAGCCTGGGATGGCAGTAGAAGACAGCCCACGTCCTTGGTCCTCTGCACCCACATGCAAGACCCTGAAGAAGCTCCTGGCTCCTGGCTTCGGATTGACACAGCTCCAGCCATTGCGGCCATCTAGGGAGTGAACCAGTGGATGGAAGCTCTCTCTCTGTGTCTCTATCTCTCTCTGTAACTCTGTCTTTCAAATAAATAAAATAAATACTTTTTTTTAAAAAAAGAAGAAAATTTATAAGAATTGGTCCTACATCAAGAAATCTGAAAGGCACCAAAAAAATGAGCTCTCAATGAATCTCAAGGATCCAGAGAAACAACAGCAAACCAAACCCAAAACTAGTAGGAGAAAAGAAATAATTAGAATTAGAGAAGAAATCAGCAAAATTTAATCCCCCCAAAATATACAAAAGATCAGCAAAACAAAGAGCTGGTTTTATTGAAAAAATAAACAAAATTGACACACCATTGGCCCAAATAACCCAAAAAGGAGAGAGAAGACACAAATCAATAAAATTAGAGATGAAAAAGAAAATGCAACAGACACCAGGTAAATAAAAATAATCATCAGAAATTACTACAAAGAGCTGTATGCCAACAAAAAGGGAAATCTAGAAGAAATGGATAGATTCCTGGATAGATACAACCTACCTAAATTGAGCCAAGAAAACATAAACAGACCCATAACAAAGATGGAAACCGAATAAAGACCCTCCCCACCCCCACCCCCCTGCCAAAAAAAAAAGCCCAACAAAAACATGAAAAAATGTTCAGGATCACTAGCTGTCAGGGAAGTGCCAATCAAAACCACAATGAGGTTTCACCTCACCTCAGTTAGAATGACTTTCATATAGAAATCAACAAACAACATATGCTGGCAAGGATGTGGGGGAAATTACCCTAATCCACTGTTGGTGGGAATGTAAACTGGTAAAGCCACTATGGAAGACTGTATGGAGATACCTCAAAAATCTGAATATAGACCTACTGTATAACCCAGCCATCCCACTCCTGGGAATTTACCCAAGGGAAATGAAATCAGTAAACAACAGATTATCATCTGCACCTCCATGTTTATTGCAGCTCAATTCACAATAGCTAAGACATAGAATCAACTTAAATGCCTGTCAACCAAAGACTGGATAAAGAAATTATGGGATATGTACACTCTGAAATACTACACAGTGATAAAAAAAAATGAAATCATTTGCAAGAAAATGGATGAAACTGGAAAACATCATACTTAATGAAACAAGCCAGCCCCAAAACCACAAATATCATATGCTTTCCCTGATCTGTGATAGCTAATGGAGCACCTAAAAGGTAATCTATAGAAGTGGAATAACACTTGGAGATGTGATGACTTTGAACAACCTTTTTCTCGACATTGGTACAAGGATGGATTGGAAATAGAGCAGCTGGGACTTGAACCAGCACTCCAGTATGGATTTTGGCATTGCAAGAGGGGCGTGCCCTGCTGCACTGCAGTGCTGACCCTGCATCAACTCTTTTTCAGATGGTGTGTACGATGTGAGTCCTGGAAAACTCTCAGAGCTGAGGAGACAGAACTCAACATCTGAGGGGATTCGACGGCTGGATTTCCCAAGACAGAGCAGCAGAGCAGGAGACACCCAGGCAGACAAAACCCCAGAGACAAGCAAAGATTCTTGAGTAGTCAGCCAAGCACTTATCAGCCCAGGTGTGTGAGGAAGCTCTCTGAGGCAGGGGGAAGCACACCCCACATGACTGGAGGAAATCATACCTGGCATCCACAGGAAACAGAAATATTGTCTGGACATTCTCAACCAGGGAGATAGGAAAACCTCATCTTTTACAGGGCTTTGGATGGAAGACTCAGCATTGTTTTACTTCAAAGATGGGACATCATTAGGCCTAACCCAAATGATGCTCTGATCCCAACTAACAAATCTTCAAAGCAAGAGATAAAAGGATCAGATTGCTTATAAATATCTTTTGTTGTTGTTGCTTAATTTTTAATTTTTAAATTTTTCTTAATACAAAGAGAGCAAATTTTATGTATTTCACAGATGTACTTCTAAGAAGACAACCATACATCTTTCCCTCCCTCCCTCAATCCCCCTCATTCCTTCCTTTCTTTTTTTCCTTTAACTTTTGCAAGATAATTTCAATTTACTTTGCAACCTTAGGTGTAATGTACCACTAACTATAAATGTTCAACAAGTAGAAAGTAGAAAGACCACAGTTCCACAGGAGAATGGACAAGTGCTAAAAACAACAGTCAAATGTCAGTTTCATTCTTACACATCTTTTGTACTCTATATTAATTGGCATATATCAGAGAAAACATGATAGTTATCTTTTGGGGACTGGCTTATGTCACAAAGCCTATGGGTCTCCAGTTACATCCGTTTTGTTGCAAAATATAGATTTCATTCTTTTTATGGCAGAGTAGTATTCCACTGTATACATATACCACATTTTCTTTATCCAGTCATATAAGAATGAAGCTCAGGAATGTTCAAATGTCCATTACCCAAAAATACAGAACTCACAGCATCTGAAATCCAAAAAGATTTGCAAACAACTGAAAAAGCAAGCAAATGTGACTCAAATATGAAAAACTGGATCAATCATATCAAACTCAAAAAATTAGCATAGATGGTATAATTGCCAGACAAGAGTGCCTGTCCTCAACTACGTCAGGATTGTGTAGACATCTGAGAGAAATAAAGACAAAATCACACGTCTATAGATAAAAACTGCAATGCTGGAGATTAAAAATATACTATGAGATTATGCAGATTGAATATTAAGATAATTAACAAGACAGTAACTATCCAAATGATTCAGAGAGAGGAGAAAATAGTTTTTAAAATGAGCAAAGCATCAGTGACTGAAGTAATTTCAAGTTGCCTGAAGCCTGTATCGGAAATCCCTGAGAAAGAAGAACAAGAGGTGACTGAAAAAAAATTTGGAGAAATAATGGTCAAAACTTACATATTTGCTGAAAACCATCATGTTGCAAAAACAAACTTCTTCCTCCGTTCTCACACCATGACCATGACCCTGAAAGGGTTGCAGATTTCTCCCACAGTAAGCAAGCAAGCAGTTCCTCAGCGGACACCAGTCAAATGTCCTCCACTGAGTTCCTGGAGATGACATCAGACCCCACAAGATGCCAAGGGCAAGCCACAGGTTCCTTACCCTGTGCCCCTGACCATTGGCTCTCAATGAAGCTCTCACAACAGCCTCCTCAGATTGATTAGTTTTCAAAGTGGCTTACAGAGTTCAGGGAAACACATTTATAGGTTTATTAAAAAGGACATCACAAAGGGAACAGACGAAAGATGCAGAGGGTGACTATGGGAGAGGAGCTGTGGAGCTTCTGTGCTGTCCCTGGGCTCATGACCCTCTATGTTCAGCTAGCTGAGTTCTCCAATCTTGTGTTTGGGCATCTCATGAAGGCGTCATGATGCCAGCATGACTGGCTGTTTGTGATCAGCTCAACATTTAGGCCTCTCTCTGAAGTTTGTGGTTGGGGCTGGAAATGCCAGCCTTGTAGCCCTGCCTTGTTCTTTACAGTAACCAGTAGCCAGCCTGAAGCTACCTACCAGGGCTGGCAGCTCCCAGTCTTCCCGTTAGCACACGAAATGACATCATCACTTCGAAGATTCCAAGAATTTTAGGAGTCATATACCAGGAAACAACAGAGGGATATTTCAAAAAGTTTCTGAGAAATGGAATTAAAAGGTAAGTTTATTTTTGGTACATAAAGGAAAAGCCTTGCTAACTTGATGGTCAAGTGGAAGGTGCTATCTTGAGAATCATTGAGGACCCATCTATTTCTGGGTTCATACAGACACAGACATCATGTATCATGTCATGTATCATAATACACATTTTCCCCGAGCTTTCCGAGGTTCTCTCATTTATTTGACACTATCACAGCTATAAACCTACAAACCCAACCAAGCAAAACAATCATCCCAAGGACAAAAAAAATGCAAAAAACTACACCAACTTATCATCATCAAACCAATCAAAACCAGTAATAAAGAGAAAAATAGTAAAAGCAGCCTAAAAGAAAGGAAACATTACATGAGATGGATAAAACTGACAGCAGATTCTTGCCTGAAACAATGTATGAAAACAATGTAACCACATCTTTTCAAGCACCAAAGGAACAAACTCCAAACCAAGAACATTATATCCAGTGAAAATACCTTTCAAAAATAAAAATAAAAAGCTGAAATAATGCATCATCTACAGGCCAGTCTACAAAAACTATTTCAGGAAGTCCTGAAGCAGTTGGAAAAGATACTATCTAGGAGCAGGCTATGTGGCTCACTTGGTTAATCCTCCACCTTCGGCGCCGGCATCCCATATGGGTGCCGGGTTCTAGTCCCAGTTGCTCCTCTTCCAGTCCAGCTCTCTGCGGTGGCCCGGGAAGGCAGTGGAGGATGGCCCAAGTACTTGGGCCCCAGCACCCACATGGGAGACCAGGAAGAAGCACCTGGCTCCTGGCTTCGGATCGGTGTAGCTCCGGCTGAAGCGGCCATTTGGGGGTGAACCAACGGAAGGAAAACCTTTCTCTCTGTCTGTCTCTCATTGTCTAACTCTATCCATCAAATAAAAAGAAAAGAAAAGATACTATCTGGAGGTGTATGCAAGGTAATGAATACTACTCATCTTTATTACATGCATAAAACATGAGATCTTTGTATTATTCAAGTTATCTTTAAAAGTTGCTTAGCTATTTAAACAGAAGAATAAAAATGTAATATGAAGTTTACAACACTAATATAAATAAAATGCCAACTGTAGTAACAGAAAATAGAGCAAGGATTATCTAAATCCTACTTGGGTAAAAGTTTGAGCAGCCAGAAAGAGAAATTACAAAGGAAAAAGAAAGTATTTTGGAGATTATGAATACTTTCACTCTTTTGATTATGGCCTTGACTTCACAGGTGTACATATGTATCAATGCTTATCAAATTGTGCATTTAAAAATAAAAGTCTATGAGGGATTTGGCATGATGTTTGGATCCTGCTTGGGACACCTGCATCCCATGTTGGAGTTCCTGGTTTGAGTCCCAGCTCCTCTGGTTTTGATTGCAGGTTCCTACTAATGCACACCCAGAAAGACAGCAATGACGGCTCAACTACTTGGGTTCCTGCTGCTCATATGGGAAACCTGGGCAGAGTTCCAAGCTCCTGGCTTCAGCCTGACCCAGTCCTTGCTTTAGAGAATGAACCAGTAGTTGAGAGAATTTTCTCTCTTCTCTGTGTGTGGGACTGTGTGTCTACCTTGCAAACAAAATTAATGAGTGAAAAATTTTTAAAAAATAAGGCTATGAGGAAGCTTCAGAAAGTTCATGGGAAAATGTATATTTTGGGACCAGCATTGTGTTGGAAGCAGGTGAAGCTACCATCCGTGAAGCTGGCACCACATATGAGTCCCAGTTTGTGTCCTGGCTGCCTCACTTCTGATCCTGCTTTCTGCTAATGGCCTGGGAAAAGCAGTGGGAGATGGCCCATGTACTTGGGCCCTTGCCACCCATGTGGGAAATTCTGATGAAACACCTGGCTTCTGGCTTCAGCCTGGCCCAGCCCTGCTTGTTGCATGGGGAGTGAACCAGTGGATGGAAGATGGCTCGCTCTCTCGCTCTCTCTCCCTCCTCCTCTCTCCTCCCTTCTCTCTCCCTCTCTGCAACTCTACCTTTCAAATTAATAATTCTTTTAAAAAAGAGAAAGTATACTTTGAAAATAAATATGCACAGCTGTCAAAATATTTGCAGCATGGCAAACTTGCCTTTTAATCCCATTTTTCACAAACTGTTCAAAGTAGCCTTGCACTAGCAATGTCATTGTGTTAAGGTTTTTTAGCAAGTTCAATTTAGCTATCAAGTATCCAATAGTCTATTTTATAAAATTGTTTCAGGAAACGGCAAGAAAGGTTCCCAAAATATTTAATAAGGCTAATATTGTGTTGAAGCCAGACTACAGCAGGATAGCATGAGAAGGGGTAAGATAGGTTGTTCTGAGGTTCAGGGCTGAGTTCCTCCACTGAGGAAAAAGACTAATAGGTCAGTCCCCAGCACCGCCTCTGTGGTTAGATTTACAGGGGCCTGTGAAATCCGCTGCTGGCTCCCCCACCTGCATATGCTCTGGATGGTTCACTCTTGAAGTTTACCAAGCAAGCAACTATTTAGAGACAATTTAATTGTAATGAGCCCTTGGAGCTAAGTGGTCTTTTATTAGCCCAAATGGAGTCCCATGCGCCAGGAGGGGCCGCCTTCCCCCAACTCCCTTCCAGTCCTTTCCCATTAAAGTGAAATATGGCTTTAATATCGTCACACCTGGGGGAAGGGCTCTCTCAGCCGACATGGCTGCCACTCTCCCCCACCGAGAGCTGCCTCCTCAGGGCAGGGTTTGGCAGCTTTGGGAATGATCAGATTTGTCATAAAGTTGATAGAAACATAGTATTTACAAAGCAAAACCACGGATGGTGTGTGCCTGGGAGATGCCTTCAGTCATAGTTTAAGTTTAAAAAGGCGACGTGAAGAGGAGAACAAACATTCCGTGACAACTAGCTTTAGAACGTTTTTGTTCAAGGTATGTTTGGGGAAATTGCCAGATAAATGACTCCACCAAGTCCAGGTTTCACGTCTCTTGGGCTCCTGAGGCATGGAAAAGGCTGCAATAGGCCCACGAGTGCTGGTCTCAGCATCTGTGGGAACTGCCTGGGGTGGGGGTAGATGCACAGTTAATGAAGGAAAAGTCCGTTTCAGGCATAGAAAGACGAGTGTCACATGACGTCACTGTGGAATCTGAAACAGTTGATGTCATAGAAGTTGAGAGCAGTGCAGTGGTTTCTAGAGGCTGGGGAGACTCCGGCCAGCAGGTGCTCAGTGTGGAAGGAGAAATATACCCTGGGGCTGTCTCGCACAGGATGGCAGTTGTGCTCCCAGGTGAAGATGAATTGCTCTAATGTTTTTTAAAGAGTTATTTATTAATTTGTTTACTTGAAAGACATAATTACAGGGAGCAAGGGAGATATGGAGAGAAAGAAAGATTCCATTCACTGGTTCATTCTCTAAATAGTGGCGACAGCCAGGTCTGGGTCAGGCCAAAGCCCAGAGCCTGGAACTCCATTCTTGTCTACCATATGGGTGGCAGCGGCTCAAGCACTTGGACCAACTTCCGCTGCCTACCCAGGTGCATTAACAGGGAGCTGGAGTGGAAATGGGGCAACCAGGACTCAAACCAGAGTTCATATGGGATTCTGGTGTCGCGGCCAGTAGCTTAACCCACTGTGGCACAACACCGGCCCCAGGTCACTCTAATTTGAAAAAAGAAAGCTAGAAGAAAGGGTTGTGAATATTTTAACCACAAAGAAAAGATAAATGTTTGAGAAGACAGATGTTTCCTCTGATTTGAACACTGCACAGTGTATGTATGCATGGAAACACAATCCTGTAGCCCATAAATATGTAGTTTTACTGTGTCAATTTAAAAATGCAAAGACTTCCAATCCACCTGGAGCCAAAAAAAAAAAAAAAAAAAAAAAAAAAGAGAAAAAAATAAAGGTCCAAAACTCACCTCTGATTCTCATGGTAAATAAGCTCCCGGGGTGGAAAGAGAACTCATTCAGGGCACACATCTCAGATAAAACACTTATTTGGCTTCCTGAATAATAACTTCCCAACACTCTCATAGCTACTTGTGAAGAGCCAGAACTGTGCTCCAAAGAGGCACCAAACAATGCATTCAAATGCAATCTGTTGCTATCCCCATTCTCCCTTATGTCAGCCAGGTTCAGAGTGGCTAACAACTTCAAGAGCACCCCATAGCTCTCATCGCTTTGGCCCCAAACTCTGTGCTTTTCACATTCCTGCTTGCTCACTCAATGAGCCAGAATATGTTCTGCGCTTGTTAAAATTTCTTGGAAATTCTGGAGCTACCTTTGATATTCCTAGCCTCCTCTATTTGAAAGTAGTGCAGCCTAAGTCTCTTAGTAGCCTTCTCCCCCAGTCATGGGTGATCAAATATCTTTTCACATATTTGACATATTTACATTCCTGAGGAAGCTGTGTGCACTGGCCCCTAACTTCAGTCGAACATAACTTTTACAGATGCAAGGTTCTAAGTATCCCCCACTCTCGCATTAAAATGCCCCAGATCTTTCTGGAGATCGGTGGCCTACAGGGACCCACAAGTGCCATTAAGTTGTGCCTCTGGGACTTTCATCCCCTTGACTTCTCCTCTAAATTGCTTGAGCATTGCTCTTAGTGGGAAAGTTCATGAAGGAAGCAGCAGAAAAATAATGCCCAGCAAAGTCCAAATATGAGAGAGAGACGAAATGAGATTCAGGGAAATTTTTTGACCTACTGTTTGAGACTTCAGATCAAATCCTGCACTCCTTTTTCCACACATTCATTCCCTCATGTCTCTTTATTTTGATATATTCACCCCAAGATCTGACACTGAAACCCTCAGAAACTATGACATTGTTGAGGGCTGGATTTTCTTTTCCATGAAAGGGTCACTTGCTTACTTTGCATCTTTGACAAAAGCTCCAGTGGCTCACAATCAAAGCCTGATTTTAAACTTAATGGTATGAGAGCAAAAGGGATATAGGCAGAGTTTATTGTTTTTCCAATGATGTTCATATGAGCTGCTGCATTGCCATGAAAACAGGGCCAAGACATGCTCAGACTTTGTAAGAAAGGTGCCAGGCTGCTGCTGGCACTGTGGCTTACTGGTCTAAGCCTCTGCCTACAGTGCCGGCATTCCATACGGGCACTGGTTCTAATCCCAGCTACTCCTCTTATGATCCAGCTCTCTGTTACGGCCTGGGAAAGCAGTAGAAGATGGCCCAAGTGGTTGAGCCCCTGCACCCACATGGATCTGGCTCCTGGCTTCAAATTGGCCTACCTCTGGCCATTGCAGCCATTTGGGGAGTGAACCAGTGGATGGAAGACATTTCTCTCTGTCTCTCCTTCTCTTTGTAACTAACTCTTGAATAAAAAAATTAATAAAATCTTTAAAAAAAAGAAAAAGAAAGAAAAGTGCTGTGCCAGGCAACATGGCTGTATTCTTCTCATTCCTAATCATAGCTCCTTGGAAATGACCCAGTGTGACACAACAGATAAGAGATGTTTTAGGTCTAGGATTGGGATATTCTAAAGTGTTCTTCATAGAGAAATGAAATGGGAGATATTCTAAAGCAAAATTGAGATGGTTTGACTTTACCCAAAACATGTAGAATTTAGGCTATCTACGGATGAAATTTCTGACAGGAAGCACTCAGTAGGCATCAGTAGGGTGAGGAATTGTCTTTCTAGGGAACCTCTGAAAATATATGTTCAACAGGACGTGGACTTCCCAAGACATAAATGACAGGAACCTTTCCTTGGGAACTGAGTAGAAGGAAATGAGTCTAGCTCCATTCATTGCAGGCCCAGAGTCCATGTGCCAGTAGATTGTACACACAGAGAGAAAAATATCTCCATCAGCCCTTTCACAGTAGCAGATCCTAATGCATAAAACAAGGTAGTAAAGCATCAGATGAATTTGTTGGGAAAGCTGACAAGCAACATTTTAGTTTAATACCACTGTACCTTGTCCAATGATTACTCAGATTCCCCCTTCTGAAAAGAAAATTTGAAGTGATTTTTATCTGAAGTGATTTGTTTATCTGGCTTAGGGAATGCTTAAGAAAACTGCTCAAAATTCTTTTTTCCACCCCCATTTATTTCTGATTGGTTTGACCATTTCAGCCTCAAGGAATTGACAAACACTGGAAAATAAGATAGGACAAAAAGGACAAAAATAAGATAGGATATTTTAGAGAAAATAAAGAGGATATGGATGAGTCAAACATAGGAAGTAAAGAGCTCTCATTCTCATCTCCCTTTACCCCTTCCTACAACCCCTAGAGTTTGATTCCTTTTGCTCTGAACCCAAGAGGTCAAATCCTCATTTAAATTCATGATTTTCTTTTAGAACATCTCTTCTTTCCTATTTTTCTGAAATATCTAAATCTTGACCTAAAATATCTCCTATCCGTTGTATCGTGTGTCTTATTCTCCATCTCCTTCCATGGCCCATAAGCATGAATTCTTAGGCTAACCTCCTCCATATCTTGCTACTGTCTTCTCTGCACATCTTCTGATGGATCTTCCCACTAACTCCTGACAACAGAAATTCTAGACTGGTCACATTCATACAATGATCCTTTAAAATTTTTTGGTTGGGGTAGAGGTGGTGAAAAAGAATGAGTGATGAAGAAGAGAGATGGGCTTGGTGAGACAATGTCATTAAATATAGCAAGAAGGGAAGTTGGAGTCAACCAACTCTCTGTGCAGAATGAATGCATTCTAGGTTCCAACAGCTGGGTTTTTAGGAAGGGCTTATAAACCCACCCAACTCAACCTTAACACTGCTGGGAAATAGATTTAGAATTCTATACCTAAGAATTATGTTTTAATGACCACATTGGAGAGGAGGTGAGGAGAATTGGGAGAAGAGCATAGGAGAGAAAACATTATGAACCCTACAGAAACTCACATGGAAAAGAAGTCACTGGGGAAGTTCTCACTGTGAGAGACCTATTGTTCAGTGCCAGAGATTCCATTTCTTCATGACTGCCTGTGTTGGTGAGGATGACAGATGAATAATGAATAATGCAAAGAAAGGTGGATCAAAACACTCAGTTTACCCAGGAACAAAGTTAAAATGTTGCAGTAAAATAGCTGTGACATCTATTCTATTTCAGTGTGCTGGAAATACAAAAGGGGGCTCCATATTTTGGCCACTTTTAACATTTGCAAATACGTGCTATCTGTTCACAGAATGAACATTGTTGATAATTTTGTTTCACTTAAAAATGTATTTCACTTTCTTTAATAATCTGAAAAATATGAATACTATCAACACACAAACACACACAAACCCAGCAATAATCCAATCTCAAATCTCTGTCCTTAACGTGTTGTCCAATGTGAAGTAATGCTATAACTAGTACTGAAACAGTATTTTACACTTTATGTTCTGTGTGGGTGCAGACTGATGATATCTTTACTTAATATATACTAAATCGATCTTCTGAATATAAAGATAATTGAAAATGAATTTTGATGCGAATGGAATGGGAGAGGGAGCGGGAGATAGGAGGGGTATGGGTGGGAGGGAAGTTATGGGGGGGAAAAGCCATTGTAATCCATAAACTGTACTTTGGAAAATTATATTTACTAAATAAAAGTTTAAAAAATACAGATATAATGAATATATACCTAAATATATACATATGTACATATGCAGGGGTCCAAGGACTTGGACTATCTTCC
Source organism: Oryctolagus cuniculus (assembly GCF_051225735.1). Taxonomy (NCBI): domain Eukaryota; kingdom Metazoa; phylum Chordata; class Mammalia; order Lagomorpha; family Leporidae; genus Oryctolagus; species Oryctolagus cuniculus. Next base: position 121,885,346 of record NC_142867.1, read on the forward strand.
ACTGCTTTCCCAGGCCATAGCAAAGATCTAGAGCAGAAGTGGAGCAGCCAGGACTCTGAACCAGCGCCCATATGGGATGCTGGCACTGCAGGCAGTAGCTTTAGCTGCTGTACCATGGTGCTAGCCCCACAATTCAATGTTGTACCTAATCTGCTTCTGTTGGTAGAATCTGCTGTCTTCCATTTTTCTGAGTTATTAAAAATGTTTTACTGACTGTCCTTTCACAGATCTTCACTGACTGAAGGTGCTATAGAGTGATCATAAAGGTGGCAGGAAGCCACAGCAATCAAAGCAGTGATTGAACATTTGGGTGACTTGTCCCACAAACAAATTTTATGTTCCAGCTCTAAAGTTGTCTAATCTTTTAGATGGGGGGGAAATCAGCTCTCTTTCCTACTAAAAAAATAAGCCAGCTTCAGTAGAGAAGAAAAAAACAGAAATCATGAGTTGCTAAGCAACAGAGATCCTGTTTACATGAAAATATTGGTAATAACAACAAAAAAACAGGAATAACACAGGAAGTGTGATCTGAAACTAAACTTGTCTATAATAATATATTTGGGTTTTGTTGTGAGGTGGTATAGTTTTTCACAACAAGTCAACAGCTATTTATGTTGACACCATCTGAATTAATCTGTCCCAAATTTAACCTGGCATTTAACAATATGTCATCCGTCTAGGAAGGAAGTTTGTTCTGACAGAGACAAAGATGAAAAATGGTTTGTGAGTCGTCTTATCTCTTCAAAGGACCTTAACATGAAGTCACACTTGGTGTGCTTCATTATTTTACTATTAACTCTTAAAATCAAAAGAACATTGGAACACAAATATTTCTCATAGGATGTAGGTCTTTTAAACAGTATTTATTTATTCTTTTTACTTGGATGAATTTTTAACCTTATTGTGTGATGCACAGAGGATAAGTCACTTCAATAATTTTTTTAGGTTCATAGCAAAATTGAGAGGAAGGTACAGAGACACCGGTCTTTTTCATTATCAACATCCCCTACCAGAATGAGACATGTTTTACAGCTGATGGAACTACATGAATGACATGTTCAAAGTCCACAGTTTACATATAGTTCTTGGTATTATACATGCTATGGGTCTGGGCAAATGTTTTAAAAATAAGTATCTGTCATTATAATATCATCCAGGGTAGTTTTGCTGCCCTAAAAATGTTCCGTGCTCCATTTGTTAATACATACCATTACTTTAACCTCTAGAATTTTACCTTCTGTTTGCTGTCCACAGAAGTCACTGGCAACTGCTGATACTTGCTCTGTGTTTGCCTTTCCCGGATGTCATTGTTGCAATTGCACATTATGCAGCCTTTCATTTTTTTTTTTTTTTTACTAATTGTTGTTTCCTCTGTGTTTTCACTATGTGATAGCTCATTTTTTTTGAAAACTGAATAATAGTCCATCTGTGCCATAGTTTATATATCCATTCACCCACCGAAAGACACCTTGATTGCTTCTAAGTGCTGTCAATCATAAATAGAATCGCTATATACAAACACTTGCACGTACACGTTTTTGTCTGGACGTAAGTTTTAAACTCCATTGTGTAAATACCAAGCAGTACATCTTCTAGAGTGTATGAGAAAATATAATGAGTTCTCTATAAAATTTCCAAACTGTCCTGCCAGGTGCCTGTTCTACTTTTCATTCCCACTAGCTGTGAATGACAGTTCTTGTTGCTTCACATCTTCACCAGCATTTGCTGTTGTTAGAGCTCTGGATTTTGACAATTCTAATAGGTGTGTAGTGGTGTCTTACTGAAGTTTAAATTTGCATTTCCTGGATAACATAAGCTGTAGGGCCTGGTTTCTTATGCTTGTTTTGTATTTGTGTGTCTTCTTTGGTGATATCTGATGATGTATCTTTGACATGTTTTTAAATCAGGTTGGTTGTTTTCTTGCTATTACAGTTCTTTGTGTATTTTCAATGAATCTTTCATCAGTTGTATCTTTTACAGATACTTTCTTCCAGGCTATGGCTTGTCTTTTCTTGATGGTGTCTTTTGAAGAGCAGAAATTTTTAGTTTTAATGAAGTCTGGTGTTTTAATTCTTTCTTTCATAGACTGTACCTTCAGTGTCATATATAAAAATTTATCACCAAACTCCAGGTCTTCTGGATTGTCTGTTATGTTATCTTCTAGGAATTTTATAGATTTGCATTTCATATTCAGATCAGTGGTATATTTTTAAAAATATTTCTTATTTATTTATTTGAAAGTCAGAGTTACACAGAAGTTACACAGAGGAGAGGCAGAAAGAGAGGTCTTCCATACGATTGTTCACTCCCCAATTGGCCGCAGTGGCTGGAGCTGTGCTGATCCGAAGCCAGGAGCCAGGAGCTTCTTCTGGGTCTCCCATGTGGGTTCAGGGGCCCAAGCACTTGGGCCATCCTCCACTGCTTTCCCAGGCCATAGCAGAGAGCTGGATTGGAAGTGGAACAGCAGGGACTAAAATCTGGGATGCTGGCACTTCAGACCAGGACATTAATCTGCTGTGCCACAGCGCCGACCCCAGTGAGCCATTTTGAATTAATTTTTGTGAAGGATGTGAGGTCTGTATATAGATTCATTTTTTTTGTATGTGAATGTGCAGCACAATTTGTTGCAAAGACTATCTTTCTCTATCATATTGTCTTTTCTCCTTCGCTAAAAGCGTGTTGGCAGGGGATGACGCTGTGGTGCAGTTGATAAAGCCAGTCTACAGCTCCAGCATCCCATATAGACACTTGTTGGAGTCCTGGTTGCTCCACTTCCAATCTAGCTCCCTGCTATTATGCCTGGGAAGGCAGCAGAAGATGCCCAAGTGCTTGGGTCCTGGCAGCCACTTGGGAGACCTAGAGGAAGCTCTTGGCTCCTGGCTTTGAATTGGCTCAGTTGTGGCCATTGCAGCCACTTGTGGAGTGAACCAGCAGATAGACAATCTCTCTTTCCCTTTCTCAAATTGACTCAAGGAGAAATAAGAATCTGAATCAAGCTAAAACAAAGAAAAAGATTGAAATACTAAAAACAAGACAGCAAAAAACACCTATAATGTAAAACCCTAGCCCAGATAGTTTCATTACTGGATTCTAACAAGTATTAAAGAAAAATTAATACCAATTCTCCATAAATTCTTTCAAAAATAGAGGAGAAGATAACATTTCTCAATTCACTCTATTATCCACCTGCAAAAGCAGTCAAAAATATCACAAGAAAATTAAAGAAGAATAACTCATGGTTATAGATGCAAACATTCTCAACAAAATACAGGGAGAATTCAACATCTTTTAAAAATAATTACATACCATGACCAAATTGGGTTTTATCTTTGGAATGAAAGGCTGGTTTAATATCTAAAGATAATAAATTTAATACATATTAAATATAAAAACAATTGATATGGTCATTTCAACAGATACAGAAAAAAATTTGAGAAACCCAAAATTCTTTCATGATAACCATGACCAAATTAATGAGAGAGGTGGATATTTTGCTACAGAGGGTTATGCTTCCCTTGGGATGCCCATATTCTACACAGGAGTGCTGTACTGAGTCCCAGCCACTCCATTTCTCATCCAACTTCCTGCTGTTGTGCCTGAGAAGATAGCAGATGATGGGTTACTGCCCCACAGTGGGAGTCCCCGATGGAGTTCTGGACTCACGGTTTTAGTCCAGCCCAGCCCTGGTGGCTATGGCCACTTGGGGAATTAACCATCGGATAGAAGATCTCTCTCTCTCTTTCTCTCCCTATCTCTGACACTTTGCTTACAAATAAATAAATAAATCTTTTTTTTTTTTTTGGCTATTAACATCTTATATTAGTTTATTGGTCACGATTAATGAACCACATGCAGCTCACTCTATTTTTATAATCCAAACCTCCCAGTTATTTTTATTCTTTTTTTTTAACTTTTATTTAATGAATATAAGTTTCCAAAGTACGGCATATGGATTACAATGGCTTCCCCCCCATAACGTCCCTCCCACCCGCAGCCCTCCCCTTTCCCATTCCCTCTCCCCTTCCATTCACATGAGGATTCATTTTCAATTCTCTTTATATACAGAAGATCAGTTTAGCATACATTAAGTAAAGATTTCAACAGTTTGCTCCCACAAAGAAACATAAAGTGAAAAATAATAGATGATTTTTAAATGATGATGAAATCAGATCAGACCTATTGTCATGTTTAATCCCAGCGAGAGTCAAGTTGGGAATTGCTAATTTCTTCTTTTTTTTTTTTTAACAGAAGATCAGTTTAGTATACATTAAGTAAAGATTTCAACAGTTTGCACCCCCATAGAAACACAAAGTGAAATATACTGTTTGAGTACTCGTTATAGCATTAAGCCTCAATGTACAGCACATTAAGGACAGAGATCCTACATGAGGAGTAAGTGCACAGTGACTCCTGTTGTTGACTTTACAAATTGACACTCCTGTTTATGGCAGAAGAGAGGGAACTTTCCCAACCCTGTTAAAAAATGTCTATGGAAAACCCAAAGATAACATTATACTTAACTTGGGAAGATTGAACAATTTACCTTTAAAGTCAGGGACAAGACAAGGATGTTTGCTGTCGGTATTTTAATTTAGTATAAAACTGGAGGTTCTACCTGTGAAATCAGGCAACACAAAGGCATAAAAGGAAACCAGTCTGAGAGTAAAAAGTAAAACTACTTCTATTCACAGACTGCGTGGCCTTGTACAGAAAAGACCTAAAGGATCCACCAACTACCACTATATCTAAAAAGTGACATAAGAACAATTTACACAACTTTTGCAGGATACAGGATCAATATACAAAAATCAGTTGTATTTCTCTATACTTTTAAGAACAATAAAGTAAATAAAATGAAAAAAATTCAATTCACAATAGCATCACAAGATAAAATATTTAGGAATATATTTTAAAAAAGCAATACAAGACCTCTTTTTCTTAGATTTACATATTTATTTGAAAGAGTGATAGTGAGAGCAAGAGAGAGAGAGAGAGAGAGAGAGAGAATCTCCCATACCCTCACTTGCTCCTCAAATGGACACAACAGCCTGGGCTGGGCCAAGCTGAAGCGAGGAGCCAGGTACTCCACCCAGATCTCCCACATTACTCCCAAGTACTTGGGCCATCATCCACTGCCTTCCAAAGTACATCAGTAGGAAGATGGATCAGAAGCAGAGCAGCCAGGACTCAAACTGGTGCTCTGATGTGAGATGCTGGCATCATAAGCATGGACTTTGTATGCTGTGCCACAACATTAGCCCCAGCAGTGCAAATCTATTCTTAAGCTTACAAACATTTTTGTGACAAATGGAAAAATATCATGTAGCATAGCAAAGTATGAATTATCACAGACTGGAAGACAAAGCATAATAACAATAATACTCCCCAAACTGATCTACAGATTTATCACAGTTCCTCCCAGAATCCTAGCTCAATTATTTGAAGAAACTGACTGGCTGATTCTAAAATTCATATAGAATTGGTGACAAGCCAATTTAAAGAAGAAATTGACAAAGCAGTTTAAAGAGAAAAGGGTAGGAGGACTCTCAGTTCCAGATATTAAGTCTCAGGGCAGTGCATCAAGTGTCACCATATTAGGTTCCAACGGAACAAAACAGCTAGGAAGACACTTGCTGTTTATACTTATGCATTCAGAGTCCTGGCCTCAGTGTAACAAGTTACTAAACCAAGTAAACCCAACAAATTGGGGCTGGCATTATGGTGTAGCTGGTGAAGAAGCTGCTGCCTGTGACACTGCCACCCCATATGGGTGCTGGTTCCAGTCCTGGCTGCTCTACTTCTGATCCAGGTCCCTGCTAATACGCCTGGGAAAGCAGTAGAGGATGGCCCAAGTCCTTGGGCCCTGAACCCACATCAGAAACCAAGAAGAATCTCCTGGCTCCTGGCTTCTGTCTGGCCTACCTCTGGCCGTTTTGGTCATCTGAGGAGTGAACCAGTCGATGGAAGATCTCTTTGTCTCTGTCTCTCTTTCAAATAAATAAATAATTAAAAAAAAGATCTCAGGTAAAACCAGTCTTAGGATAAAGCTGATAATGTTGAAAGTGGAAAAAACTCAAGTCTTTATTAGGTGCTAAATCAAGCTTCATTTAAAGCCAATATTATATTTGGAATTTTACTTGCATAAATGATAAATTTGCCTTATACATAAGTCGGTTTTAGTTGTTTTTTCCAATACATGCACCAAAAAGGGTAGTAACCATCATAGAATTATTTATCAGGAATAGGGCATTGTGATGAATAGACTCAGAAATGTAAAATAGTTCTGGTCAATGAAATAAGATTAAAAGCTATATTAGGAGCCAGTGTTGTGTCACAACAGACAAAGCCAATGCCTGCAATGCTGGCATTCCTTTTGGGCACCAAATCATGCCCTGGATGCTCCACTTTCCAATCCAGTTCCCTGCTAATGTCCTGAGAAAGCAGTGGAAGACGGTCCAAGTGTTTGGGCCCCTGCCACCCAAGTGGGAGAACTGGATGAAGCTCCTGGCTTTGGCCTGGTCAAATCCTTGCTGTTGCAGCCATCAAGGGAGTAAACCAATGGATGGAAGATCTCTCTCCTTCTCTGTCTCTATGTCGCTCTCTGTAACTTGGCATTTCAAGTAAATAAATAAATCTATTTTTTTGCTTTTGCTTTTATTTATGTATTTATTTGCATGCATTTCATAAATACATTAGGAACATAGTAATTCTTCCCACTGTCCTCACCCTCCCACCCACTCTCTCACCCAGCTTCCTCTTCCCTCTACTGTTCTCTGTCCTGTTTTTCACTAAAATCTATTTTCATTTAACTTTATACACAGAGAGTTAACTCTATTCTAGGTAAAGAGTTCAATGCTTAGTTTGAGGAAGAAAAAGAAAGAAAGTAAAACAAAAACAGCACCACCACCAACAACAAAAACCCTGTTCCTCAACAGTCCAGACAAGGGCTGTTCAGTTATTGCATCTCAAAGGTGATTTCCCTTTTTTCTCCTTCCTCTTTTCCCTTCCTTCCCCCCACCTTCTGTTCTTTTAGAATCTTGATTATCTTTAAAGAAGAACTCAAAAATGATACATATTTTTTGAGCTCTTAGACATAACTATAACTTATAAGAGATATAATAATATCCTGCAATTAACACACTAAAATGAAGTGATTCTTGAGAACAAGTTTTACTATTAATTCTCATGATACAACTCTTTGGGGACAGAGATCTTGCATGGGAAGTTAGTACACAGGACTCTTGTTGTTTATTTAACAAATAACATTTTTATGTATGATTTCGGTGATCACCCAAGGCCCTTGACATGAGCTGCCTTGGTTATGGAAGCCTTTTGGATCCACTAACTTGACAAAGCCGTAAGCAAAGTGGAGCTTCTCTCCTTTATTCAGAGAAAAGTACATCCTTCTTTGGTGGCCACTTCTTTCCACTGGGGTCTCGCCCACAGAGGTCCTTCATGTAGAACATTTCTTGCCAATATGTCTTGGCTTTCCATGTCTGAAATATTCCCCTGGGCTTTTCAGCCAGACTACAATGCCTTGAAGGCTGATTCTGAGGTCATAGTGCTACTTACAGCAATTGTCATTCTATGAGTCTGCTGTATGGACTGCTTCCCATGTTGGAGCATTCACTCCTTTTTAATTCTATTATTATTATCAAACACTTATTCTTATTTATATGATCATTTTAACACTTGAGCCTATCTAAATGGTCACTTTACCACTTAATCCTATCCATATGATCTCTACAACACTTAAGCTGTTATTTTTACCAGCCAGCTTAAGGGAATTTGGGATCCCATGGCAAGTTTTTAAACTGTACCTTGGAAGTAAGTCCATAGGAATGTATGCAAACTATACTGCTTTGAAGTTATAAACTTCATACATTTCACAACTATAGGACTTTATGTTAGGCATGTACTTTCTCCCCTTTATAAATATTAATTTTTCCCTGCTTGAGTTGGACCATACTGTTACTATTCTGCCACCTTGGAACCCCCTCTCATAAATAAATCTTAAGAGATATAATAGACCTTTTATCCTATACTGGTGAGTGCATAATTCTTGTTACATAGAACAACAGTAGCTAAACTTCATTGATACTTAAACTTAGCATTCCTGTCCTGTATCATTGGAGTAATTTATAAGAAAGTAGTACAATGTTGGAAAGGGATGTTACTCATCATGAATTTATGGACTTCTGGGATATTGGAAAACACAGAGAAAAGAAAATATGGCCTTCTGAAGTTGTCTCTTCTTGTCTATGGGCTGCAGTATGGGTTCATTGGGAGTGCAGTAATCTGAAAACCTTCACAGTAGAAGAGTCCAAATTCTATGCCAACACAAGAAAATGAATCTAAAGTAGAAGTAATATTGAGAAGTCTGTGTCTCCATATCTGGCCCAGGTACCTCCAGTTTGCATAGTTTGTCTGAGGATGAAGAGATTCTTCTACCTGTTGCAAATGCCCATGGTGGAGTTGAGGGACAAGGCAAAAATTGTCAGTGTGGCCTAGTGATTGTGAAGAGGATGGACAGAGCACTGAGGCCCTTGCTGGGGGGGGGGGGGGGAGAGAAACTTACTCAAATTTAGTTAGGGCCTGATCCAGTAAAATGCCATATAACAAACATTTTGGCACTGGATAAAGGAAATAAACTAATATGACAGAGAGCAGGTGTTAGCCTAGCAGTGAAGAAGCCCATGATAACATTAGGAAGCCAGGGTTCAATTCTTGGCTCAAAGTCTTGACTCCATCTTCTGACAAATACAGACCTTGGGAGGCAGCAGTGATGGCCCAGTAATTGGGTTCTTGCTACCCATGTAGGAGACCTTAATTGTTCCCTGGTTTCCAGCTCTGGCCCTGGTCCAGCACTGGCCACTGCAGTTATTAGAGGAGTGATGCTGCAAAAGGGAACTTTTCCCTATCTGTCTATCACTCTGTTCCTGTCTCTGCTTCTTAAAAAAATAGTGTAGAAGAATAGAATATAAAAACAGATATAAAAGTGCATAAGGAATTAATATGTGATATGTGAGTCTCAAAATCACAGGGTAAAATATTCTACATTAGACAACTTCAGAAATATTGGTTAAAAATTTAGAAAAATCTTTCAATAGGTTCCTATAGTGAATGCTACACATTCAATATGAAATTGAAATATGAAAATGAACACTAGAAAATTTAAAATTAACATGGAAAGATCTATGAATGCAAAGCAAAACATAAAAGATACTATTTTATAATCTTCCTTGAAAACCAGAAAAGTAAGAAATGTTGCCTCAAATTGGGTATCTCTGTCTGTCCACCATTGGTCTGTATATCTATCTATCTATCTATCTATCTATCTATCTATCATCTATCTGTCTACCCATTCACACATATGCATATGTATATGCTATATCTATATCTACATTCATGGGATGGTGGAATCAGAACCTAGAGTCAAGAATTGAATACTGACATTCCAATGAGGGTTGTGGACATCTTAACTGCTAGGTTATATGCCTGCTCCCTGTACATATGCTCCTGGCTTCAGGTCGGCGCAGCTCAAGCTATTGCAGCCATTTGGGGAGTGAACCAGCAAATGGAAGATATCTCTCTCTCTCTCTCTCTCTCTCTCTCTCTGCCTCTGCTTCTCTGTAACTCTGCCTTTCAGATAAATAAATAAATCTTTTTTTAAAAAAATTGATTTGCCTACATAAATATTCAGTGCAACAATTGTAGAGCTGTTAAGAATGGGATACACTTAACATGTATCGAAACGGAAAATTGGCCAGAATATGTTTAAAGCTTTATATTTGAGGGGAGAGCAAATAGAAATACAGCATATACAGTATGATCTCATTTATAAATAAATTTTATTTATAAAAGTTTTATATATAAAACTGGGTTGTGAAGGGACTAAGAAGGACTAAACAGGACTATACTCTCTTTCCTATTAATTGTATTTTTCTTTTCCTCCTACAATAAACTTATATTGCTTTTGCAATCAATAAGAACAAAAAATATACACTACACAATGCAATCAAGGACAGGCCCTTGTTTTCTAATATTTCTGATTTTTCAGCAACTGTCATGAAAGTGGAAGGAATATCCAGCTGTAACATTACTGAAAGACATTCTTTTTTTTTTTTTTTTTTTGGCATAAGCCATTTTTACTTCATTCCTTGTATGCTTTCTACATATTTTTTTTAATCTTTTATTTAATGAATATAAATTTCCAAAGTACGACTCATGTGTTACAATGGCTTCCCCCCCATACCGTCCCTCCCACCCACAACCCTCCCCTTTCCCACTCCCTCTCCCCTTCCATTCACATCAAGATTCATTTTCGATTATCTTAATATACAGAAGATCAGCTTAGTATACCTTAAGTAAGTATTTCAACAGTTTGCTCCCACACAGAAACATAAAGTGAAAAATAATAGATGATTTTTTTTAAATGATGATGAAATCAGATCAGACCTATTGTCATGTTTAATCCCAGTGAGAGTCAAGTTGGGAATTGATAATTTCTTTCTTTCTTTTTTTTTTTTTTTTTAACAGAAGATCAGTTTAGTGTACATTAAGTAAAGATTTCAGTTGTTTGCACCCCCACAGAAACACAAAGTGAAATATACTGTTTGAGTACTCGTTATAGCATTAAGCCTCAGTGTACAGCACGTTAAGGACAGAGATCCTACATGAGGAGTAAGTGCACAGTGACTCCTGTTGTTGACTTTACCAATTGACACTCCTGTTTATGGCATCAGTAATCTCCCTATGCACCAGTTATGAGTTTCCAAGGCTATGGAAGCCCCTTGAGTTCTCCGACTCTTATCTTGTTTAGACACGGTCATAGTCAAAGTGGAGGTTCTCTCCTCCCTTCAGAGAAAGGCACCTCCCTCTTTGAAGACCTGTTCTTTCCACTGGGATCTCACTCACAGAGATCTTTTTGCCAGAGTGTCTTGGCTTTCCATGCCTGAAATACTCTCATGGGCTTTTCAGCCAGATCCGAGTGCCTTTAGGGCTGATTCTGAGGCCAGAGTGCTATTTAGGACATCCGCCATTCTATGAGTCTGCTGAGTATCTCACTTCCCATGTTGGATCACTCTCCCCTTTATTTATTCTATCGGTTGGTGTTAGCAGATACTAGACTTGTTTATGTGCTCCCTTTGACTCTTAGTCCTTTCATTATGATCAATTGTGAACTGAAATTGATCACTTGCAGTAGTGAGATGGCATTGGCACATGCCACCTTGATGGGATTGAATTGGAATCCCTTGGTATGTTTCCAACTCTACCAATTGGGGCAAGTCAGCCCGAGCATGCCCCAAATTATACATCTCTTCCCTCTCTTATTCCCACTCTTATGTTTAACAGGGATCACATTTCAGTTAATTTTCAACACTTAAGAATAACTGTGTGATAATTACAGAATTAAACCAGTCATATTAAGTAGAACAGACAAAAAAAAAATACTATGAGGGATAATGTATTAAGTTGTCCATTAGCAGTCAGGGCTGCTAAGATCAATCCCATTCACAATAGCTACAAAAACAATCAAATACCTTGGAATAAACTTAACCAAGGACGTTAAAGATCTCTACGATGAAAATTACAAAACCTTAAAGAAAGAAATAGAAGAGGATACCAAAAAATGGAAAAATCTTCCATGCTCATGGATTGGAAGAATCAACATCATCAAAATGTCCATTCTCCCAAAAGCAATTTATAGATTCAATGCAATCCCAATCAAGATACCAAAGACATTCTTCGCAGATCTAGAAAAAATGATGCTGAAATTCATATGGAGGCACAAGAGACCTCGAATAGCTAAAGCAATCTTGTACAACAAAAACAAAGCCGGAGGCATCACAATACCAGACTTCAGGACATACTACAGGGCAGTTGTAATCAAAACAGCATGGTACTGGTACAGAAACAGATGGATAGACCAATGGAACAGAATTGAAACACCAGAAATCAACCCAAACATCTACAGCCAACTTATATTTGATCAAGGATCTAAAACTAATTCCTGGAGCAAGGACAGTCTATTCAATAAATGGTGCTGGGAAAACTGGATTTCCACGTGCAGAAGCATGAAGCAAGACCCCTACCTTACACCTTACACAAAAATCCACTCAACGTGGATTAAAGACCTAAATCTACGTCCTGACACCATTAAGTTATTAGAGAACATTGGAGAAACCCTTCAAGATATTGGCACAGGCAAAGAATTTCTGGAAAAGACCCGGGAGGCACAGACAGTCAAAGCCAAAATCAACTATTGGGATTGCATCAAATTGAGAAGTTTCTGTACTGCAAAAGAAACAGTCAGGAGAGTGAAGAGACAACCGACAGAATGGGAAAAAATATTTGCAAACTATGCAACAGATAAAGGGTTAATAACCAGAATCTACAAAGAGATCAAGAAACTCCACAAAAACAAAACCAACAACCCACTTAAGAGATGGGCCAAGGACTTCAATAGACATTTTTCAAAAGAGGAAATCCAAATGGCCAACAGGCACATGAAAAAATGTTCAAGGTCACTAGCAATCAGGGAAATGCAAATCAAAACCACAATGAGGTTTCACCTCACCCCGGTTAGAATGGCTCACATACAGAAATCTACCAACAACAGATGCTGGCGAGGATGTGGGGAAAAAGGGACACTAACCCACTGTTGGTGGGAATGCAAACTGGTCAAGCCACTATGGAAATCAGTCTGGAGATTCCTCAGAAACCTGAATATAACCCTACCGTTCGACCCAGCCATCCCACTCCTTGGAATTTACCCAAAGGAGTTTAAATTGATAAACAAAAAAGCGGTCTGCACCCTAATGTTTATTGCAGCACAATTCACAATAGCCAAGACCTGGAACCAACCTAAATGCCCATCAACGGTAGACTGGATAAAGAAATTATGGGATATGTATTCTTTAGAGTACTATACTGCAGTAAGAAACAACGAAATCCAGTCATTTGCAACAAAATGGAGGAATCTGGAACACATCATGCTGAGTGAAGTAAGCCAGTCCCAAAGGGACAAATACCATATGTTCTCCCTGATCGGTGACAACTGACTGAACACCAAAAAGGAAACCTCCTGAAGTGAAATGGACACTATGAGAAATGGTGACTTGATCAGCATAGCCCTGACTGCTAATGAAAGACATTCTAAGCATCTTACGAAGTGGCAGACATCAAGAGGACCCCTTGTCTCCCAACAGCTCTCACAGACACATGAACATCACATCCGGAAGATCCCTCAGGAAATGAGAACCCAGGGTTAAATTACAACCCTCTGCTTTATGGAATGTATTGCCAAAGTGTGATGAACAGAGATTTCAGTGCCAACAATGAGAAACGCAGTCATGGGGCTCTTGCACTGTAATGAATAGACATGGCCCTTCTTATTTCTTTCTTGTTCAAATGAAATAATGTTCTTAGAAACTCCTCCTCAGTGGGATTAGTGACCTTGTAACAGAAGTGTCAAGAAGCTGATGCATGCCTTCTGCTGCATGAGAACACAGACAGGAGCTTGTATGAGGAACAGGCCTCTCCAGACTTTGAATCTGCTGAGTCTTGGATCTTGGACTTCCTAGCCTTTGGAGCTAAGTTGGGGTGGATGTTGGGTTGCAGTGAGTCAGCTGCTGCTTGGGATGCCAGCATCCCACATCAGAGTGCTGGTCTGAGTCCATTTCTGATCCAGCTTCCTGATCATGCATTCTAGGAGGCAGAAGATGATGGCTCAAGTGCTTGGGCTCCTACCATTCACGTGGGAGACCCAGATGAAGAAATTAGTTTTATATCTTCTTGCATCTGCTAACGAGAGGGAAGATGTTCTAGCATTAGATAAAGACAAAAGAGAATCAGGTTCTTATCCAGATCCTACAATCCTGAATAATCATGAAGTAGACATTATTTTCCTGAGTTGTAATTATACTTTCATTTTTAAAATACAGAGATAGAGCTGATGGTGTTTTATGTCTCTTATTCTATGGAATCTCATGATGATTTTACATGGTTGTGTTGGCTCACTCAAACGACCCATAGGTGCTGTCAAGCTCAACTGTAGTGTCCTTGGGCAGGGTGTGGTGGAGTTGAGGACATACTCCCCCCAGATAAGGCATGTTGGCATTTCAGAAAACAGCAGGGCCGGCGCCGCAGCTCACTAGGCTAATCCTCTCCCTGTGGCGCCGGCACACCGGGTTCTAGTCCCTGTCGGGGCGCCGGATTCTGTCCTGGTTGCCCCTCTTCCAGGCCAGCTCTCTGCTGTGGCCAGGGAGTGCAGTGGAGGATGGTCCAAGCGCTTGGGCCCTGCACCCCATGGGAGACCAGGATAAGCACCTGGCTCCTGCCTTCAGATCAGCGCCAGTGCGCCAGCCACAGTACACCAGCCGCGGCGAGGGTGAACCAACGGAAAAAGGAAGACCTTTCTCTCTCTCTCTCTCTCTCTCACTGTCCACTCTGCCTGTCAAAAAAAGAAAAGAACACAGCAGAAAAAAATGGAGATCACTCATACTTTCCCATTGTCCTTCTCCCTTGAAGCACATCATAGGGCCAGCATTTGAGTGCTGTCCTCCCTGTATGCTGGGAAAATGAACCTCCTTGTCTCTGAAGACACAGGGACACAGAGAAGAATCTGAACAAAAAGGCATTGCCAAGTTGCCCACAGTTAATTACCAGTAGGGAATACCCTGGTGTCCTCCAATCACATATCTCCCTGGCACTTCACTCATCAAACTTAGAATAAAAACCCACAGGTTTGCTCAGTAATCTGGTTCTTGATTTCTGAAGATACAAATGTCACATGAAAGTGTTTAATAAATTTGTTTGCTTTTCTCTTATTAGTCTGTCTCTTGTTATAAGGGACTCAGTTGTGAACCTAGTGATTGGGAAAAAATATATTTCTTTTCCCCTAGAATACTGAGCTCTACAGTCCCCCCTAAACACACACACTTTTTCAAGATTTATTTATTTTGTTTGAAAGGCAGAGTTAGAGAGAGAGAGAAAGAGAGAGAGAGGGAGAGAGAGAGAAGAGAGAGAATTCTTCGATCTGCTGGTTCACTTCCCAAATGGCTACAATGGCCAGGGCTAGGCCAGTGGGAAGTAAGAAGGGAGGAGCTTCTTCCAGGTCTTCCAAAGGGGTGCAGGGGCCCAAGCACTTGGGCCATCTTCCACTGCTTTCCTAAGCATGTTAACAGGGAACTGGATCAGAAGTGGAGCAGCCAGGACTCGAACTGGCACCCATATGAAATGCAGGCACTGCAGGCAGTGGCATGACCTGCTATATTACAGCTCTGGCCCACATACACCCTTCTTACCATTTCAATTCTGTCCTCGGTTATGTTCAATAACCTTGGAAGTTAAATCGGCTAAACTAAGTTATGCTAAGGTGCCTACCTGTTTGGGACAGAGTTCTCTCACTAAAAGGTTAAACTGAAACTTATAAGATCTCTTTTAATCAAATGAAAGAAAGAGAGAGAAAATCTCTGATCTACTGCTTCACTTCCCAAATGCTTGCAATAGCTGGAGCTGGGCCAGGGCAAAGCCAAAGCCTGGGTGTCCATCTGGGTCATCTATATCGTGGTAGAGATCTAGCTACTTGAGATGTTGTCTGCTGCCACCCTGGATCTGCACTTGGAAGAAGCTAGAGCTGGGAGCTGGAGGCGGGGATCAAGCCAGGCACTCTGACATGAGAAATGTGCATCTTAAACTGACCTGTTAGGGTAAATTCCAAGGAGTGGGATGGCTGGGTTGAATGGTAGGGCTATATTCAGGTTTCTGAGCAATCTCCAAACTGAATTCCATAGTGGCTTTACCAGTCTGAATTCCCACCAACAGTGGGTTAGTGTCCCTTTTTCCCCACATCCTCACCAGCATCTGTTGTTGGTAGATTTCTGTATGTGAGCCATTCTAACCAGGGTAAGGTGAAACCTCATTGTGGTTTTGATTTGGATTTCCTCTTTTGAAAAATGTCTATTTAGGTCCTTGGCCCATCTCTTAAGTGGGTTGTTGGTTTTGTTGTTGTGGAGTTTCTTGGTCTCTTTGTATATTCTGGTTATTAATCCTTTATCGGTTGCATAATTTGCAAATATTTTTTCCCATTCTGTTGGTTGCCTCTTCACTTTCCTGTTTCTTTGCAGTACAGAAACTTCTCAATTTGATGCAATCCCAAACGTTAATTTTGGCTTTGGCTGCTTGGGCCTCTGGCGTCTTTTCCAAGAAGTCTTTGCCTGTGCCTATATCTTGCAGGGTTTATCTTATGTTCTCTAATAATTTGATGGTATTGGGTCATAGATTTAGGTCTTTAATCCATGTTGAGTGAGCTTTTGAGTACGCTGTAAGGTAGGGGTCTTCCTTCATGCTTCTGCACATGGAAATCCAGTTTTCCCAGCACCATTTATTGAATAGACTGTCCTTGCTCCAGGAATTGCTTATAGATCCTTTATCAAATATAAGTTGGCTGTAGATGTTTGGATTGATTTCTGGTGTTTCTATTCTGTTCCATTGGTCTATCCATCTGTTTCTGTACCAGTACCATGCTGTTTTGATTACAACTGCCCTGTAGTATGTCCTGAAATCCAGTATTGTGATGCCTCCAGCTTTGTTTTTGTTGTACAAGATTGCTTTAGCTATTCAAGGTCTACTGTGCCTCCACATGAATTAAATTGGCAAATAAAAGAGCCGTCTGCATCTCAATGTTTATTGAAGCTCAATTCACAATAGCTAAGACATGGAATCAACCTAAATGTCCATCAACAGAGACTGAATAAAGAAATTATGGGATATGTACTATATAGAAAACTATACAGCAGAAAAAAATGAAGTCCAGTCATTTACAACAAAATGGAGGAATCTGGAAAATATCATGCTGAGTGAAATAAGCCAGTCCCAAAGGGACAAATATCATATGTTCTCCCTGATTGGTAACAACTAAGCACCTAAAAGGAAATCTGTAGAAGTGAAATGATCACTAGGACAAACAATGTCTTGATCAGCCCTTGTCCTGACTGTTGAGGAATAACTTACTATTTTATTCCTTTTAGTATTTTTTCTGTTCTACTTAATACCATTGGTTGAACGTTTTAATTAACGCACAATTATTCTTTGTCATTTAAATTTAACTGGAAAGTGATCCCTGTTAAATATAAGAGTGGGAATAAGAGAGGGAAGAGATGTTTGGCACATGCTTACTCAGACTTACTCTGATCATATTTAGACAAGGTCATAGTCAAAGTGGAAGTTTTCTCCTCCCTTCAGAGAAAGCTACCTCCTTCTTTTTTTTTTTTTTTTTTTTTTTTGACAGGCAGAGTGGACAGTGAGAGAGACAGAAAGGTCTTCCTTTGCCATTGGTTCACCCTCCAATGGCCGCCGCGGCCGGCGCGCTGCGGCCAGTGCACCACGCTGATCCGATGGCAGGAGCCAGGTACTTATCCTGGTCTCCCATGGGGTGCAGGGCCCAAGCACTTGGGCCATCCTCCACTGCCCTCCCTGGCCACAGCAGAGAGCTGCCTGGAAGAGGGGCAACCGGGACAGACTCCGGTGCCCTGACCGGGACTAGAACCCAGTGTGCCGGTGCCACAAGGCGGAGGATTAGCCTAGTGAGCCGCGGCGCCGGCTTGTTGAAATCTTTACTTAGTATATACTAAGTTGATCTTCTGTATATAAAAATAATTGAAAATGAATCTTGATGAAGAATGGGATGGGAGAGGGAGTGGGAGATGGGACGGTTGCAGTTGGGAGGGAGGCTATGGAGGGGGAAAGCCGCTATAATTCAAAAGTTGTACTTGGAAATTTATATTTATTAAATATAACTTTAAAAAAACTGACCTCTTAACAACTAGACCAAAGACTTACTTACAGACCAGTTTACAAAGCCTCATTTTCTGAAAAGAAATTGTGCATCGATTGATGACTTTCATGTGTGTCAAAACAAAAGAATGAAACAAACTTGGAGTTTTTGAAGGGGCAGTGCATAGCTGAGGCATTGACAACCTTGCATCATGGAACCTCAACTCAACTTTGGAGCTTAGGAACATCAAGCAACTTGAGAAGCCTTGTAAGAAAATTAACCACCTAGAAGCAATAATCACCAAATAATTGAGAATGTTCATGTGAGTCAGTCTGATGATTAATTGCAGCCCTGAACAGATCATTCCACACAGCAACGGGGAGATTGTGTGGTGGGCATAGAATTAAATGAAAAGAGAGGCCCTCTCTCCGTCTCTAGTTTGCCATTTCTGTCTTTACTGTTCAGCTTTCACAAGTCTATCTTCATCTTACTAAAACCCCAGAAAACAACTACACAGAGTGAGATCAGGTTTCTCCTGCCTTCCACTTCTCTTTTTTATGCGTTTTTTAAATTTTATTTAAGTTATATCAGTGGCATGTATTTCATATATACAGATTTAGGAACGTAGTGTCACTTCCCCCTTCTACCCTCCCTCACATCCATGCCCCAACCCTTCCTGCTTCTCCCTCTTACAGTACCACTTTTAATTCTTACAAAGATCTATTTTAAGGTTGATTAAGGATTGTATAGTTAACACTACACTGAAATAATTCAACAAATAGTATGAAGAGAAAAAAAAAGAAAACACTCTTCTTCAACAGAAGAGACAAGGGCTATACACAACCATCAAATCTCAAAATATCTATTTCACCACAATACATTACATTTTCGGTACTCTATTAGTTACCTCGGATCAGGGAAAATATATGTTATCTGTCTTTTTGTGTCTAGCTCATTTCACTAAGTATGATGGTTTTCAGTTGTGTCCATCTTGTTACAAAAGACAGGATTTCATTTTTTTACATCTGAGTAGTATTCCAAAGTGTGTATATACCATAATTTCTTTATCCAGTCAACCGCTGATGGACATCTTGTTTGATTCCGTATTTTAGCTATTGTGAATTATACCACAATGAACATGAGGGTACAGATAACACTTCCATACACTGATTTCTTTTGGTTTGGTTAAATTCCCGTGAGTTGAATGGTTGGTTCATATGTTAGGTCAATATTCAGATTTCTGAGATATCTCCATACTATTTTCTGCAGTGGCTGCACAAGTTTACATTCCGACCAACAGTGGACCAGAGTTCCTTTTTCCCCACATCCTCACCAGTGTTTGTCATTTGTTGACTTCTGTATGAGATCCATTCTAACTTGAGTGAAGGGAAACCTCATTGTGGCTTTGATTTCCATTTTGCTGATGGCTAATGATCCTGAGCATTTTCTCAAGGGTCTGTTGGCCATTTGAATTTCCTTTCTTGAAAAATGCCTGTTCAAGCCCTTTGCTCATTTCTTAACTGGATTGTTTGTTTTGTTGTTGTTGAATTTCTTGAGCTCTTTAGAGGTTCTGGATGTTAACCTGTTATCAGCTGTGTAGTCTGCAAATATTTTCTTCTATTCTGTCAGTTATCTCTTCACATTGCTGAGTGTTTCTTTTGCAGTGCAGAAGTTTCTCAGCTTTATGTACGTCAATTTTGCTTTTATAGCCTGTCCTTCTGGAATTTTTTCCAATAACTCTTTGCCTATGCCAATGTCTTGTAGATTTTCCCCATTTTCTCTAATAATTTGAGGGTATTGGGTTGTATATTTAGGTCTTTGACCTATTTTGAGTGGATTTTTGTGTTAAATGTAAGTTATGGTTTCTGTTTCATAGTTTTGCATGTAGAGATCTAGTTTCCCAAACATCACTTGTTAAAGAGACTGTTCTGGCTCCAGGGACTCACTTTAGCTCCTTTGTGAAGGATAAGTTAGTTGTAGATATGTGGGTTGATTTTTGGAGTTTACATTCTATTCCATTAGTCTATGACCCTGTTTTTGTACCATTTGCAAGTTGTTTTGATTATAAATGCCATGTAGTATGTCTTGAAATTTGGTATTGTGATGCCTCCAGTTTTGGTTTTGTTGTATAAGATTGCTTTAGCTATTTGGGGTCTTTTGTATTTCCATATGAATTTCAGCATCATTTTTTCTAGATCTGTGAAGAATGTTTTTGGTGTTATGTTTGGGATCACACTGAATCTCTAAATTGCTTCTGGCAGTATGGGTATTTTGATGATGTTTATTCTTCTAATCCATGAACATGCACGATTTTTCCATTTTTCAATGTCTTCTTTGATTTCTCTCTCTAGTGTTTTGTGATTTTCATTGTAGAGATTTGACATCTTTGGTTAAATTTATTAGAAGGTATTTAATTTGAGGAAGAGCTATTGTGATGGGACTTATCTTAAAAGTTCTTTCTCAGACATGACATTGTCTGTGTATGCAAAGGCTATTTACTTTTCCGTGTTGATTTTTTATCTTGCCACTTTACCAAACTCTTCTATGAGTTCCAATAGTCTCTCAGTGGAGTCTTTTGGATCCCCTATATATAGAATCTTGTCATCTGCAAATATGGATAGTTTCACTTTCTGTTTCCCAATTTGTATTCAATTGATTTATTTTTCTTGTCTAATAGCTCTTGTTAAAACTCCCAGGATTACATGAAATAGCAATGGTGAGAGTGGGCATCCTTTTCTGGTTCCAGATCATATGGGGAATGCTTCCAGCTTTTCCCCATTCAGTGAGATGCTGGCCTTGGGTTTGTCATAAATTTCCCTGATTGTGTTGAAGGATGTTCCTTTTGTACCCAATTTGCTTAATGTTTTCATCATGAAAGGGTGTTGCACCCATTAGTAAAGAGCAAAGAGTTTGACTCTTCTGTTTTTCCTGAATCACCATGAAAATAAGTGTAAATTGGTGTTTTTAGGTGGCTTACACAATTTCAGATAAAGATAATTGTTCTACAGTTGTCAGCAGGGATGAGAATAATCATTAAGAACTAAGATATAAATATATGTAATAGTTACAGTTGTAGAACTAAAATAGAGGTATGTATGCATATATCCTTTCATGTATGTTTGGGTGTATTTGACCCTTAGTATGCAAGTGTCTCATTCATCAGCTATCAGGCCATGGATTTACATGACTTGTATCATTACCATGAAATATCATAATTACTTCTTCATTAGTAATACCATGTAACCCAGATACTCATGTCATGTCCTTGTTTACAAGCTAAAATGGAGGAGATAATCTATCTGACCACAAGAGTTGAATTTCAGCTGAGAATCTTGGCAGAAGAGTTGGAATTATTCCATGACTGACTATATCCCAGTCAGAAGGCATAGCAGTAGACCACTAAATTCTACTTGAGGTTTTATATTCAACTCACATTACATTTAAATTTTGGATGTTGTCATAGATTGAGTGCTTTATGGAATGATCAAAATTATCATGAAATCTTTCCAATAAAAATGCTACATTTTCAGAAATACACATTAGTATGTGTTAGTGATTTATATTGAAAAATATTCCTTAAAGGTGAACTCTCTAAATTTTAGAATCCAAATAAATTCATTATACCCAGACAAGTCTATTGTTTTAAAATGAGCATTTAGACAACTCAAGACCCCAGAAACTGAGAGCCTCGGGACCAAATTTGGAGTGAAATGAGATCAGACTGAAGGAGCCCAAGCCACTGGCAATAAAGCTGTGGGAAGAGCCTGGTATGAGTCCATCTTGAAACCCTGTGAAGAAAGTGTACTGGCCAAGCTAGAGGGAAAAAAGGAGGGGTACATTTCTCTCTGCCCAAGCACTCAGCACCACTGTCCATTTTGGACATATGTAACAGCCGATCCATCTTGTGTCTGTGCATCCAAGAACCAGCCAAGAGGAGACAGCTGAGTCTGACTTAGAGAATTGACAGGGCTGGGGCTAATGACTGCGGTATGCTTGTGTGCCAGGACTGTGAAAACACGGTGACTGTGTGAAATGGTGCAGAGTGCGGCTAGGACTTTGGGTAATTGGGACTTTGGGCAGCTCCACACACTGGGAGCTCCCTGATTCCCTGGTAGGGGACATTACTGTGGGATCCCGTCTCAGAACAAGGACTGCACAGATCCTTTCTGTGGCTTTTGTGGCAGCCCAGATGAATATTGTACCAATTTGGTCTAGAGGCCAGCCATTGGTCTCCTTTGAGGAGAGGAGGTGAGCATGAGATTACGCCAACAGAGCAGAAGAAACCTCCCCTGTGATAAGAGAAAAGGAGAGAGAAAGAGATTTACCATATCCAACTTAGGTGTCACCTTAGACATTCCCCTCACACTGAGGCAAAAACATTTTACAGATGGAATGTAATACCAATAAAAATACCAAGAACATTCTTCTCAGATATAGAAAAAATGATGCTGAAATTCACATGGAAACACAGGAGATCTCAAATAGCTAAAGCATTTATATACATCAAAAACAAATCCAGAGGCTTCACAATACCAGATTTCAAGATATACTACAGGGAATTTATAATCAAAACAACTTGGTACCGGTAAAAGAACAGATGGACAGATCAATGGGCAGAACAGAAATGTCAGAAATCAACCCATGCATCTACAACCAACTTATCTTTGACAAAGGAACTATAACCAATCCCTGGAGCCAGGACAGTCTCTTTCACAAATATTGCTGGGAAATCTGGATTTCCACATGCAGAAGTATGAAGCAAGACCTTTGCCTTACACTTTACACAAAAATCCACTCAAAATGGTTTAAAGACCTAAATCTACTACCTGATCTCATCAAATTATTAGCAAAAATTGAGGAATCCCTACAAGACATTGGCATAGGTAAAGAGTTCTTGGACAAGACCTCAAAGTTACACTCAGTCAAATCCAAAACTGACAAATGGAATTACATCAAATTGAGAAGCTTCTGCACTGCAAAAGAAGTACTCAGCTAAGTGAAGAGGCAACAGACAGAACAGGAGAATTTATTTGCAAACTATGCAACTGATAAAGGATTAACAACCAGAATATATAAATAGATCAAGAAACTACATAACAACAAAACAAACAACCCAGTTAAGAAATGGGCATTTCTTAAACTGGCATTTCTCAAAAGAGGAAATCCAAATGGCCAACAGACACATGAAAAAATGTTCAGAATCATTAGCCATCAGGGAAATGCAAGTTAACACCATAATGAGTTTTCACCTCACCCCTATTAGAATGGCTTTCATACAGAAATCAATACACAACAAATGTTGTTTAGGTTGTGGGGAATAAGGTATCTAATCCACTGTTGGTGGGAGTGTAAACTACTACTGCCACTGTGGAAGACAACATGGCGATACCTCAGAAATCTGAATTTAGACCTACCATATGACCCAGCCATCCCACTACTGGGAATTTACTCAAGGGAAATGAGGTCAGCATATGAAAAAGTTATCTGTACCCCCATGTTTTTGCAGCTCAATTCACAATAGCTGATATGGAATCAACTCAAATTTCTATCAAAAGAAGAATGCATAAAGAAATTAAGGGATATGACACCATGGAATACTACATAGTGGTAAAAAATGAAATGAAATCCTATAGTTTGTGATAAAATGTATGAAACTGGAAAACATCATAATTAGTGAAATAAGCCAGTCCCCAAATGACAAATACCATATGCTTTCAATGATCTGTGATAATAGAGCACCTAGAAGGGTAATATATACAAATGAAATTAACACTTTGAGATGTGATGACTTTGAACAACTTTTTTCTAGAGGGTTGAGGAACAACATTTGTTTCATACAATTTGTTGAACTCTTTGCTTAGTATAGGGTTAATCATATGTGTATAAAGTTCATTGAACATTGATCTTACTAAAAAAAAAATAAGAATGGGAAGAGGAGAGGGAGGAGTCAGTGGAGTGGTAGTGTGGGTGGGAGAGCGGGTATAGTACAAAGAATCACTAGGTTCCTAAAGTCGTACTTATGAAATGCATGAAATTTGTACTCCTTAAATAAAAGGTTTCTATGAGGGGAAAGGAATGAGCATTTATTGAAGCAAGATTAAAATGTTGGAGACATCAAAAAAAACTCATTTGCTTCATTCATTTCTCTTTGAGTGATTTAAGACAATGGATATTCTCAGTAAGCAAAGTTTAATTTTTTGGAATATTAAGCATTTCCAAATTTTTTTAAAGGTATCATTATTTTGTCTTTAATTAATCAGAATTATTTGTAGACACATGATAGGGAAGATGTCAAACAACATCAACAGAATTTCGGTGCATTAGAAAGCAATTAAGGAGTTACAATGCAATTAGAAATAAACGACCAATGCAAGGTCATTGAGTTCAGTGGTTTCATGATCTCACTGCATTTTTCTATCACCTGTGTGTAAGCTATGTGATGTTTTGTCTTTGAAAACAGGAGAAAAAAAGTTAATAAGAATAGTTTTAGGGACTGGCGCCATGGCTCACTTGGTTAATCCTCTGCCTGCTGTGCCGGCATCCCAAATAGGTGCCGGGTTCTAGTCCTGGTTGCTCCTCTTCCAGTCTAGCTCTCTGCTGTGGCCCGGGAAGGCAGTGGAGGATGGCCCAATGCTTGGGCCCCTGCACCCACATGGGAGACCAGGAAGAGTCACCTGGCTCCTGGCTTCAGATCGGCACGGTGCCATCCGTGGTGGCCATTTGGGGAGTGAACCAACGGAAGGAAGACTTTTCTTTCTGTCTCTCTCTCTCTCACTGTCTATAACTCTACCTGTCAAATAAATAAAAAAAGGAATAGTTTTGGCTTTCTTGATAATAATTGTTATACAAACAGAGCCGTATTTTGCTGTTCAAGGGTGTATCTTCAAGTAAACTGATAGGAATTAAACATAGTGACTTTTCCTGTTCTCTTCTTTCTCTAATGAATCCCCTTCAAAAAACTTTAAGGGAAAATAGATGTGTTATCACAGCCTAACATTTTATTTTCAAAAAAAGATCAGTCAAAATATGTTGAAGCTCCATTAAGTGAAATAATCTCAGGAAAATTGAAAATAAGGGAGAATACCCAATGTGCCTGTGCAAATCACTTCCTGAGGAATTAAGATTTTAAGAATACACATCAGGGGGCTGATGCTGTGGCATAGCTGGTAAAGACTCCGCCTGCAGTGCAAGCATCTCATATGGGCTCTGGTTTGAGTCCTGGCTGCTCCACTTCTGATCCAGCTCTCTGCTATGGCCTGGGAAAGTAGCAGAAGATGGCCCAAGTCCTTGAGCCCCTGCAGCCACTTGGGAGACCTGGAAGAAGCTTCTGGCTCCTGGCTTCGGATCGGCACAGCTCCGGCCATTGCAGCCAATTGAGGAGTGAACCAGCGAATGGAAGACCTCTCCTCTCTCTGTATAACTCTGACTTTTAAATAAATAAATAAATAAATAAAAATACACATCAGAAACTAAAGGAGTGCAAGATCGTGGATGGCCATGACAGAAACCGGTAACAATCGAATCAAGAAGGTTAAGAGCAAAGAAAAGAAGAAGGGCTATTCAAGCTATACGTGGAATGAGAATCAATGTTATGTTATCAGATGGCAAGGAAAAGGCAAAATTTCATAAATTACACTTTCCCTATGTTTTATCCTGGGAGATGATTACTTAAACTAAGAGCACTAAGAATTACAGTTCTAATTAAACTTTATGGAAATTTTAATAGATACACGATGGAACTCAGAGATATTACAGAGTTTTATTTGGTTTCTTGGAGGCTAAAACTGTCCAATTACAAACTTAATTACAAGTTTTCCTTTGTGTGATATTTCCTTGTAAGTGCTGTGCATTAATTGATTTAGTTGTTAAAGTTTATTTTTCACTTTATAAGTTGTATATTTTACATTAAATGTTATGCATGGTTTTCATATTTGGTGAAAATATGGTATTTTTCCATTGTGAATTACTTTCATAGTTTTTAAAATTTTTAACAAATAAATCAATTTATTTCTTTAGAATTTCTTCAACTATTTCCAAAATTAGTTTTTTCAAACATTTGATAAATTTTGATTTTTTTTTCTTTTTATACCTCTTGTGTTACTCAAGTTTTTAAAAAATGCTTATTTATTTTCATCTACTTGAAATACAGAGCAACAGAAAGGGAGAGAGACAGACAGGGACAGAGAGATTTCCATCCAGAGAGTCACTCCCTAAATGACTAAACCAGCTAGGCGGAAGCCTAGAAACAGGAACTCCATCCAGGTCTCCCATATTGGTAGCAGGTGCAAACTTGAACCATCATCTGTTTTCTCCTGGGATGCATTAGCAGGAAGCTAGAATGGAAGAACAGACGCAACTTGAATATCACTCCAATATGGTATACAGGGATCCCAAGTGGCAATTTAGCCTGGTGTACCACAACACTTGCCCTTACATTACTCAATCATAAACCAAAAATTCTTTTTTTCTCAAAGATTTATTTTTATTTATTTGAAAGAGAGAGTTACAGAGAGAGGTAGAGACAGAGAGAGAGGGCTTCCATCCTCTGGTTCACTCCCCACATGGCCGCAATGGCCGGAGCTGCACCGATCCGAAGCCAGGAGCCAGGAGCCTCCTTTGGGTCTCTCACATGGGCGCAGGGGCCCAAGGACTTGGGCCAGCTTCTACTGCTTTCCCAGGCCTCAGCAGAGAGCTGGATTGGAAGAGGAGCAGCCAGGACTAGAACTGGCGCCCATATGGGATGCCGGCACTTCAGGCCAGGGCTTTAACCCCTGCGCCACAGCGCCAGCCTCATAAAACAAAAAATTCTTATTGCAAATGGTTTGAGTCACAAGTATAGAATAAAATATGAAAACCTTCCCTTGGCCATCCAGTCCTTGTAGTCTCCCTAGAGGTAAGCAGTGCTAACAATGGTCTCTTTATTTCCAATTACTTAATGCTTTGAAAGTATGCATTCTCTCCCTCCCTCCCTCCCTCCCTCACTCCTTCTCTCCCTCTCTCCCTCTCTCCCTCTCTCCCTCTCTCTCTCTCTTTCACACACACACACACACACACACACACACACAAATGTACGTACACACATAGATAGATGTATGTTAAGAATCTGTATTTACCTAAATGGAATTGTGAACATTTTTTGAAAAGCTGTTTTCATTTGATGTCTTCAATCTCTTTCTACCCACACTAGTTATATTAATATCCACATTGCATACCAGTTTGAAAGTGCTAAAACTTGTCTACATACTCTTCAACTTAAGATTGTTTTCTGATTTGGATGTAAAAATTTTATGTAACTCTTGATGCATGTATGTAAATATTGCCAAAGGATAAGTTCTTTGAAGTGAAAATTTCAATGGAGAGTATCTACATTTAACATTTTTAAACAAAACCATCAAAAAGGATCAGAGTGTGTGATGCTGTCAATGACCTATTAAACATGTAATGAAAATCCCACAAAAAGATAGAAAGAATGAGGTAAAACAATATCTTAGAGGGAAGGACAGATGTTCCAAAACAAATAACAAGTGCTTACAATGATAAATATGTCAGAAAGTACAAATGAATATTGTATTGAGTTATAAAAGTATTGATTTTAAAATAATAATATTCATGTGTTTTAGCATTTATAACAGGTAAAAATGAAAATATGTGATAACAATTGTATAAAAAGTGGAGACTGATGATTCTTTAGTTTATTGTAGATGTCTTATATTGTTCATAAAATGCAAATATGAATTCAAAGTAAACTATAGTGATTAACAATATATATTATAATTCCCAGGATAAAAAATTAACCAAAGATAAAAGACTTTAAATGAAATAATAATAAGTGATTGATCACAAAGAATGCAGGAAAAAAGAACAGTGGGAAATAAAGATAAAAGAAAAGAATGATGCAATATTCAAAGCCAATTCTACTAGTAATTGCATTAAATATAAATGCAATAATAGGGGTGAGGAACATCTGACCTGCAGACATATAAGCCCCTTGAAGTCATTTGGTCTGGCACTGCAAATGGCAACTGCAGGTGGGACTTAAACATCAATAAATTTAGAGGAAGCTAATTTTTAAGTTGATAATATTGCATAATCTGTGAAAGGCATTATAAATATCCAACTAGCCCTTGGCAGAAAAACAGCTTCCCCATCCCTGAATTAAAATAATTGGCAGACTATAATTTTAACAAAAGGTACCTGAGATCAAGTATGTGCTTATTCAAGAAATATGCTTAAAACATGTTCCCTTTAAAATAAAAAAAATACATATCATGGAAACACTAAGAAAATCTTAAAAGGAGATTTTAGAATACACGTAGCCAGTGATGAAGAAAGATTTTCAGGTTTAGTTCAACAGGTGTATGATAGAATTTAAAAGTAGTCTGGGGCCAGCATGTGGTGCAGCAGATTGCAACACTGGCATCCATTACCAACAACGGTTCGAATTCCGACAGCTCCACTTTTGATCCAGCTCCCTGCTAATGTGCCTGCAAAAGCAGAGGAAGACAGCTTCACCCCCCTTGTCACTCATGTGGAAGACCAGACTGGAATTCCTGGCTTCTGGCTAAAGCTTGACCCAGCCCTGGCTGTTGAAGTCATTTGGTGAGTGAACCAGTAGATGGAAGATCTTTCTGTGTGTCTTTCCTTCTCTGAGTGTAATTCTGCCTTTCAAACAAATAAAATACATCTTTAAAGTGAAATAAAATAATTTTTATGAAGTATAAAATGAAAATTGGAATCCACTTGGTACCATATTTTGAAATATATCCTACCCTACTTAAAAGTTTAAATTTGAATGTCAGAGCTTAAAATTTCTGTAAATATAAGTGTCAGATAATATGCTTACAATCATAGTGTTGAAACGATTTTCTTAAGATACCTAATTGACAAGTCTACAAGTCAATCTTAATATATTTGACTACATCAAAATGAAAACACATAATCAAAGGGGTCATAAGCGCGATGAAAAGACAAGACACAAACTGGATGGTTTTGAACATATACCAAGAGATGATTTTGGGAAATAAAAAGGTAAGGGTGTGGCCATATGAGCTATTCATCC
This sequence comes from Oryctolagus cuniculus, assembly GCF_051225735.1. Classification (NCBI taxonomy): domain Eukaryota; kingdom Metazoa; phylum Chordata; class Mammalia; order Lagomorpha; family Leporidae; genus Oryctolagus; species Oryctolagus cuniculus. Next base: position 121,914,184 of record NC_142867.1, read on the forward strand.
TGTCAATTTGAGCACTGTTGATATTTGCACTGTAGACTCACACCCATGGGACCCTTCATTCCTTCGTGTAAGTCTGTGGCTTCATTTAGTTTCATTTTCCTTTGGGTTGAACTTCCTTTACTATTCCGTTAGTCCAATCTATTTTTTTTTTTTTTTTGGACAGGCAGAGTTAGACAGAGAGAGAGAGACAGAGAGAAAGGTCTTCCTTTGCCATTGGTTCACCCCCCCAATGGCCACTATGGCCGGTGCACTGCGCCAATCCGAAGCCAGGAGCTGGGTGCTTCCTCCTGGTCTCCAATGTGGGTGCAGGGCCCAAGCACTTGGGCCATCCTCCACTGCCTTCCCGGGCCACAGCAGAGAGCTAGACAGGAAGAGGAGCAACCAGGACAGAATCTGGCACCCCAACCAAGGCTAGAACCCGGGGTACCAGCACTGCAGGTGGAGGATTAGCCAAGTGAGCCACGGCGCCGGCCAATTCCGTTAGTCCAATCTTCCTGCTGATAAATTTTGTTACCATTTTTGTTTGAAGACATGCTTATTTTGCCTTTTCAACTTTCATTTATTTATTATTTATTTGAAAGAAAAAGAAGCAGAGACAGGCAGACACAGAGATAATTCCATTCTCTGGTTCACTCCCCAAATGCCCACAAGTGTGAGGGCCAGGCCAGGCCAATGCCAGGAGCCTGGAACTCAGTGCAGGCCTCCCACATGGGTGGCAGGGGCCCAGGTACTTGTAGCACCACCCTGCCTCGGAGGATGTGCACTGGCAGATGCTGGAGCTAGAAGCAGATTCCCAGTGCAAACCCAGGTTCTTTAACGTGCCAACTCTCCACCCTGCCTTTGCTTTTGAAAGATATTTCAGTTGATGTGGAATGGTTAGATGGCAAGCTCTTTTTCTTCTAGAACATTTTAAAGACATGGACCTCTGTCTCTTGGCTTGCATTGTTTCAGAGGGATCTCAGCACTCATTCTTATTGCTGTTTCCCTATAGGGTAATGTACCTTTTTTCTCTACTTGTAGGATTTTCTCATTACTGCTGGCTTGCCCCCCTCTCACGTTCATTCATACCATATTTTCATTTCAAGCCCTGAAGATATGCTCGTTTTGTGTGTGACCATTATTAACATTTAATATTTTGCTGCCTGTTATAATTCATTCATTAATTCAATCATCTTGGAATCGGAATTGGGTGGGAATCAAAATATTTACTTAAAAAGCCACTTTACCTGAACGCACACGAACGCTTAGTTTTTACCAGTTTGCACTTTGGTATCTGATAGAGTTAGTTCATCTTTTTAAAAACATCCTCTTATAATCTCATTGAATTGCTTTAAAGTAAGTGGTATTTAACTTCAGAAGGCATTTATATTTGGTATTCTTGAAATATTTCAATTCATTTCCAGAAACAGTATATTTCTCCACTAATTCAAAGTTTATGCAAACTGGTTGACAATATAATTATGCGAATTCAGCTTTTTTATTGATGTAATAATGTTAGATAACATAATATGTGTATGTATGTGGCTGTTAAATGATTTGTCATGGAGCTCATTACTTGTCCTCTTTGATAGTTTTACTACCCTATCAGAAATAAAAATACTTCATATTTATTAGATCACATAAAAGATATGTATTTGAAAGTGGTAGACCACAAAAAATTCCAAGGAGCAATTAACAGACTAAATGACATACACTTAGGATTCCAAAATGCTATGATAACCCAGAAAACATGGCCTTGATAGAGACAAGTCATGCATTTTTTTTTGTGGGGGGGACAGACAGAGTGGACAGTGAGAGAGAGAGAGAGACAGAGAGAAAGGTCTTCCTTTGCCGTTGATTCACCCTCCAATGGCTGCCACGGCCGGCGCGCTGGGGCTGGCGCACTGCACTGATCCAATGGCAAGAGCCAGGTGCTTATCCTGGTCTCCCAGGGGGTGCAGGGCCCAAGGACTTGGGCCATCCTCCACTGCCTTCCCTGGCCACAGCAGAGAGCTGGCCTGGAAGAGGGGCAACCGGGATAGAATCCGGTGCCCCGACCAGGACTAGAACCCTGTGTGCCGGCGCCGAAAGGCGGAGGATTAGCCTACTGAGCCGGGGTGCCGGCCTAAGTCATGCATTTTTAACGATACACATCTTTTAAAGAACACATGCTAAAAGTCTTGTTTCAGGCAAAAGAGATCGCCATGAAATCCCTTAGAGTAAAAGCTTCATAGCCAAGTGTACTCCTTTAATTTTTTGTAGAAAAATGCTGAATTTTTTAAAAATAAAATACCAATCAAGGAAAACCAGACCAGTTAACATACTGAGATGTCCAACATGACAAACATTTGGAAACTCATTAAAGAGTGTAAATGCTATTTTATGTCAATAAAACTGTTTTAACTCCAAAGCTCCATCCCAGTGAGTAGGTAACAAATCAATCTCAGCCATCCTTGGGGCTTCCTCCCATCTCCGGTTATGCTAGGGCTCAGGGGGTCATCTTCAGGGCCACAGGGACGTGAAGACCCCTTGTCCATTTATCCATAGGTTGATTTCTGAGTTCCCGTTTTTCTCATGTGTATATCCCTTTTAGGTCCCTATGCTGTGACTTCAGTGCCAATATGGAGCATTTGAATGTTTGAAAAGAAATTTATTTACTTAAGTTGAATGTCTTAAAGGATTTCATTCACCTTCCTAGTTAAAGTCTGTTTTTACTAAGTAGAGAATTCTGGGCTGGCAAGGATTTTTTTATTGTTGTTCTTTTTTTTTTCCCAGTACATGAATATGTCATTTTATCATCTTTTTAAAAATATTTATGTATGTATTTATTTGAAAGAGTTACAGAAAGAGGCCGGTGCCATGGCTCACTGGGCTAATCCTCCGCCTACGGTGCCGGCACCCCGGGTTCTAGTCCCAGTTGGGGCACCGGATTCTGTCCCGGTTGCTCCTCTTCCAGTCCAGCTCTCTCCTGTGGCCCGGGAAGGCAGTGGAGGATGGCCCAGGTCCTTGGGTCCTGCACCCGCATGGGAGACCAGGAGGAAGCACCTGGCTCCTGGCTTCGGATAGGTGCAGCGCGCCAGCCACAACGCGCCAGCCATGGTGACCACTTGCGGGGGTGAACCAACGGAAAAAGGAAGACCTTTTTCTCTGTCTCTCTCTCTCTCTCACTGTCTAACTCTGCCTGTCAAAAAAAAAAAAAAAAAAAAAGAGTTACAGAAAGAGAGGGATAGACAGACAGAGAGAGAGAGATCTTCCACCTGCTGGTTCACTTCCCAGATGATCAGGAGCCAGGAGCTTCATCCAGTTGACCCATGTGGGTGGAAGGGGTCCAAGTACTTGGGTCATCTTCTGCAGCTTTTCCCAGGCCTTTATCAAGGAGCTGGATCGCTGGATCGTAAGGGGAGCAGCTGGGACCCAAACCTTTGCCCATATGTGACACCGGCAGCACAGGCAGGGGCTTTACCCACTATGCCAGAATGCTGGTCCCTATCATTTTCTGATTGTACTGTTCCCTTGGCATGTTAGCCTTGTTCTTATTGCTGCCCTTTTGAAGGTAAGGTGCATGTTTGTAATCTCAGTCTGCTTTTGAAACTTTCTTTTGTTTGCTTTATGGAAGTTTTAATATCATATGTTAAAGGTATTATAAATAGAATTTGCTGAGTTTTTTCTTTTAATCTATGGTTTGATAGGTTTAGTCAGTTTTGGAAATTTCTCTTCAATTATTTCTTTAAATATTACTTCTGTTCCATACTTGCTTCTCCCTTTCAGTAGTACAGATATACCAGTCTTGTTCCCACACTGCTCGTAGCTCTTTGCTCCTTTGTTTAGTTCCCTTTGTATCTTCTTCCTGGTGTTCAAACTGCACACTTTCAACCGGTCTGTCTTCCAGTCCAAAGTCTTCTGATTTGCTGTGTCTAATTTTCTCACAAGCCCATTTATTGAAGCCTTATTTCATTTCAGTTGTGCATTCTATTCTTATTCATAGATTCAAGTTCTTTGTTGAAATGTTCCATTTTACCATCCAGTTCTCTTTAACATAATAGTCATAGTTACTTTATAATCCCTGTAGGATAACTCTAATACCTGAATCTCTATCAGTCTCCTTCTCTTACTCTGGATAACATCTTCATCTAAAGAGGATTTTGCTTTGATTTTGTTTGCTTTCTGGTTTTTTGTTTATTTGTTTTGCCTTATCTTGTTTTGTTTTGTGAGTAGCAGGTAGAGTCTGCACAGATCACCTTAGCTTTTTCACAATGCTAGCCAAGTAAAGTTTAAGGTGGTCTGATCAGTGCAGTTAATGACTGAGCTGATTTCCATTTTAATGGTAAATTTAGTAGACTCAGTCTACTTCTAGCTCACCCTCTTCCTACTGTGTAGCTCACCAGGGTTTTCCAGAGAGATCTTGTGTTTTTACCAGGTCTCCTTCCCTGACAGATCTGTGTTAGCAGAGGTGGAAAATCCTCTTCTTTAGAGATTTCTAGCTTAGCTGTTTAGAATCTCACCCACACAACTCCAGAATCATAAATCATATGTACATAAATATGCAAATGCAAATATATGTAAGTATACAAATGCAAATACAGATTAGAGAAAGAGATAAAGCTAGAGATAGAGATACACGGATCTCAAATAGTAGACTGGGTTATTAGTGTTTAGACATCTTGAGTTTTCCCTGGCATCCCTCCAGCCAAAGCTCTGAGAAGCACTTTGCCCCCCTACAATACAGTGTATCCTTGAGTCAAGCCAAGGGTTGCCAGAAAAAAAAATACAGTTAAATTTGGAACTTGCAATTAAATTTGAAATTCAGATAAATAATAAAGTTATCCGTGCCAGAATCTTCAGCTGTTCCCTAGCACAAAGCAGATGCAGGTGGCAGGCTCACCTCCCTGCACTCCTCTCTACAATCTTCTTCCTTCATAGTTTGCCCCATGCTCAACTCTCCAATGCTTCTAAAGGCTTTGTTTAGTTTTTAAATCTGGCTTTTCTATTTATAGTTTATTAAAAACATTGCTTTGCCATAAATTACTCCAATTTTCCTAAAAATGAAAATTTACTCTAGCTTTTACCCTATATACTCAGACATGTCTTTTTTGTAACAAGATCCTGGTTTTTGATACCTATCCTTTTCTGAATGTACCAGAAAAATTCACCTGCTTCATTTATCATGTTATTGTCATGTGGCACTTTAGAATTTGGGGCTTGGGGTCAGGGGGTTTTCCCCTCTCAGGAAACAGCTCTGATGTTAGCCATTCACATGTACTCATCTACTATAATAGGGATACTATGACAGCGATGAAATTTCCAGACCAGTCAGTGCACTAGTAAGTGAGCAGCTGCTCCTCTCCTGTTCCAAAGACACTGACTGCCCTATCCTGCCCTATATTTAAGTCATAAACAGCAAATGGAGCAACTTCAATTCATTCTACTTTCATGAACTTTGCCCCAGTCCCTGCTGCTAAATCATAAACAAGGCTCTGGCATCCACAAAGCTTGGGGCAATTGCAATCCTCAGAACCCCAAATGAACTCTAAAAGTCTTGAGAAGTGTTTCCCTGCTCTACTGCTTGCTATCATCTACAGTAGATCCAAGACTTCAGCTGGTTTTTCTCATTCATTTCCATTTAACAATATCCATTGTTTCCATTCTTTAAGTTATTTTAATGCTATCTATCATAGCTCATCAAATGTTGAACTTACCTTACATTTTGACTGGATAGAATGTTCTTTATTTCTTTTTCCTTTTTCTTTCTTTCTTTCTTTTTTTTTTTTTTTTTTTTTGCCTTACTAACTTGAGACATAGCTATTTATAGTCTACTGAAAGTTTACAGTTTAACAATTAACAATCAGATCTTGTACTTTCACTAATAAAAATAAGAACAATAAATAATGACTTTAGAGTACATTAACTTTTTACCTAAGCCCTCACTTCACATCTTCTAAATTATTCCTGTCTACAGTTTTATTCCTGTCCTTTAAACACCAGCCATTGTTTTAAAAATCTATACTAGATTATACTCATTAATAAATTTTACCAATATGTTTGCTTATCACTTTATATGCAGTCCATTTTTTTCTTCTTATTTTCTTCTTGCTGAAGTATGACCATTCGTAGTTCTCTGATTATAGCTTTGTGAGTCTTTAGATGTCCAAATATATCATTTTGCATCATTCCTGAAGGCTAGCTTAGCTAGGTATAGAATTTTGGTCTCACAGCTTAAATACGTTATTTCATTTTCTTCTATCACAGAGAGTTCTTTATGAGAAGGTCTATGCTTTTGTTCGGTAGGTAATATTGATTGTTCTCCATGGTAACTTTTAGTACTTTCATTGTTCTTGTTATTTTTATGTTTTATTATAATGTGTGCAGTGTGGACTTTTGAAAATTTGTTTCTATATTTTTGTATACTTTTTTAAATGTAAGTGCTGATGTATATCTGCATATCTGGAAAATCACCATCAGTGTCTTTTCAAAATTGCCTTTTCCTTGACCAGTTCAGGAGACAGGAATCCCTAGGAAGTAATGCTAGAGGTTCTATGCTATTTATTTCTTCTATTTACTTTTTAATTTTTTCACCTGTATTTTGGATTGTTACCTAAAGTCTATCTTTTAATTCACTACTTCTTTCTCACTAATGTGAAAAATTCCCATTTTCTAACTCATTTATTGAGTTTTTATTTTCAAAGACAATATTTTTCAATTTTATTATCTTTTTTAGTTCTTTTCTATACAAGGTACTTCAAATACTTCATGGAAAAGATAAGTTTATTTTGGCAAGAAAAAAATTGGAATCTACACTTAGTTTTATATAACAGGCACTTTCTATGAACTTTTTGAAGTAGTCTCATTCCAGTTAATTATATTTTAATAATCTTGTTCTTGTTTGAAGGATTCTATTTCTCCCTCTATTTTTAACCCATATACAGAAATCCTCAAATCTTTTGGTCATTGTAAATTATTCTACTTATTGGGTAAGTGGGCTGTATTTTTAGGTAGACTCCATCATTGTTTGTCAATTAGTATTTATGAATTGCTGATAAGAATTCATTTGAACACCAAAATCAAATAGGAGACATTTTTTAAATCATTTGTACACATGTACATGTACATGGTAGCGAAAAATTGGGGTCACCTGACATCAGTATTCCTAGCTGACTTTAAAGAGGTCAGAACCTTGCCTTCTTATTTTAGCTCTTATCTTGAAAAAAAAATATCCTGGGGCTAGTGTCCCACCGCAGAGGATTATGCTAACACCTTTGATGCCACCATCCTCAGGGAGCACCAGTTTAAGTTCTAGCTGCTATACTTCCTATCCAGTTTCCTGCTATTGAGCCTGAAAAAGCAACAGAAGGTGGTCCAAATGCTTGGGGTCATGCCAGTCATGTAGAGACCCAGATGGAGTTTCAGACTCCTGAGTTCAGGCTGGCCTAGCTCCAGCCATTGCAGCCATTTGTGGACTGAACCAGCAGATGAAAGACCTCTCTCTCTAACTCTGCCTATCAAATAAATTAATAAATATTTTTAAATCCTTTTTTGCAATATGTTTGGTTCTGTGTTGTTCCCATTTGTGTACTTTTCTTAGTGATTTCTCTATTTAAATGCCCCCCAGTATATACTAACTAATGTTCCCACATGCAGTAAGCCAGTGAGGTATCTTTTGGAGAAATACATCAGGTGAGCTTCCTTACAGTATTAGTTATAGCACTATTGGCCATGAGTTCAGTGTTAAGAAATTAACAGTTTGTATTAGACAGGGCATCTTTAAACAGACTTATACAAAATGGGATTATGTATTGATCCGTTGACAAAAATTATGTGATCAGTGACTCACAGGAACAAACCCTGTATTTCCCTAGAGGTAATGATTGAATATTCACTAACTCGGTATTGATGATAACTTCATAAAACATAGAATAATAAGAATTTACTCTATTCTGTTTATTTGTATGTGTTAAAGATTTTTTTATTACATGTTTATCTTCTGTTGGTGCCAAGAACCATATGGAGTCCCAGATTGTAATGAGTCTTTATGGGACACTTTTGTAGCTTCAACTGCTGGACTCCTTCATATTTCTGGACCAATATCTAGATGAGTCTCTCAGCTCTGACTTCCCCTAACCTCAATGGTGTTGTGAGTTTGTGTCATACATCTTCTCACAGTTTGGAACACATGATTTATCATGAATTATTCTACTTATATCCATGGCCTAGAATGGGCAGTTTGCTTCTAAGCTAAGATTTAGTCTACATCTCAAATATGTTCCAGTCTCAGTTTATGAATAAACCAGTGTTCATCTGGGTGAGTCACTTTTGGCACACCCTTAACCCTGAAGAACCAAGCAGAGCTCTCTGGCCACACCCATCAAAGCCTCTAAGGATCCATCAAAAGCAGACAGTCCACCTAATCTAGAGTCATAGTATAATGAGGAAAAGCACCACAGTGAAGAAACCAAAGAATATCTCCACAATGCCAAACAACAAACGCAGAAACCTAGGTAACAAGAACAAGGAAGACACTATGATGCCCCCAAATGAAAAAGACATCCCAATTCAAGATTATGAAGATGATGAGATAGAAGAAATGCAAGAAGCGGATCTCAAAAAATTGATAAGAACATTAAGAAGTTTTCAAAAACAAATTCTTGAACTACAGAAATTCTTAATGGACAGGATGGAAAATCTCTCTCATGAAAATGAAATATTAAGGAGGAATCAAAATGAAATGAAACAACTAGTAGAACATGAAACCATGAGAGTGATGAGAAATCATAAGGAAATGAAGAATTCAATAGATCAAATGACAAACACATTAGAGAGTCTTAAAAACAGAATGGGTGAAGCAGAAGAGGGAATATCAGACTTAGAAGACAGAGAACAGGAAAGTATACAGTCAAACCAAAGAAAATAAGAGGAAATTAGAAATCTAAAAAAATATTGTTGGGAATCTACAGGATACTATTAAATAAACCAACATTTGGGTTCTAGGAGTTCCTAGAGAGGAAGAAAGGATTAGAAGGCCTTTTTAGTGAGATACTAGCAGAAAATTTCCCAGGTTTGGAGAATGACAGAGACATCCTAGGAACGGGCCATCAAAGAAGGAGGTACCTTTCTCTGAAGGGAGGAGAGAACTTCCACTTTGACTATGACCCTGTCGGAATAAGATCGAAGTCGGCAAACTCAAAAGGCTTCCATAGCCTTGGCAACTCATTAATGACGCCATAAACAAGAGTGTCAAATTGTTAAGTCAACAACAGGAGTCACTGTGTACTTACTTCTCATGTGGGATCTGTCCTTAATGTGTTGTCCAATGTGAAGTAATGTTATAACTAGTACTGAAACAGTATTTTACACTTTGTGTTTCTGTGTGGGTGCAAACTGATGAAATCTTTACTTAATATATGCTGAATCAATCTTCTGTATATAAAGAGAATTGAAAATGAATCTTGATGTGAATGGAAGGGGGGAGGGAGCGGGAAAGGGGAAGTTTGCGGGTGGGAGGGAAGTTATAGGGGGGGAAGCCATTGTAATCCATAAGCTGTACTTTGGAAATTTATATTCATTAAATAAAAGTAAAAAAAAAAATAAACCAGTATTCTACTTTCTCCTGGTTTTATTCAGAGAGACAAATTCACAATTCTTGCCATGTAGGAGATCTATGACTTCAGCTCCCATTACATCGAGGTGTTTAAACTCGAGCCCTTCCTAGCATGTCTGTATTATCCCATTGGCTGTACAGCTTCAGCTTCCTCTCATCACCATCACAATGGATCTATTTTTCCTTTCTAACAGAGACTTGCTCACTTACTGCCTTCAGTCTGCTTATATTACACACTTAAAATCTTAACATATATCTGACAATCCTAAGGCTTTGGAACATAGTCAGATAGATTCCTACATCTATTCAGTATGAAATCTATTTCAAGAATCTGATAAAGCACTTAAAATCAGAGATCAATTATTGGTGTCAAAATGACTACCAAAGTACTATGCCAAAATTCATACCATTTCAAATTGCATAAAGTGCCATTTTTGGTAATTAGTATATGCCAAACACTGTTCAAAAATTTTCTTTTCTTATTAGCTTTATAATAATGCCATAAAGCAGACTTTGCTTTTGTGCTCCATTTTATGGATGGTGCAACTGAGTCACAGAAAGTTGAAAACCTTCCCAAGGTTACATGGGAACTACTACTAAGGAGTAGTTGTGAAACAGCCCACACTTTCAAACTGCAAGGCTGTCCTGAGATTGTTTTCCACCCTGCTCTTCTCTCTTCCTGGAGGAGCAGGGATCTTTTTCCTTGCATCTCTGCACATCAGTAGTCACATCCAAGTGCAATTTAGCGCAGTTATTCCTTCATTCACTGGGCTCCACAGTTCAATGTGTTATTGATCTCATTGCCTTTTTATTATTTATTCATAAGATTGTTACCCTGGCCAGCGCCGCAGCTCACTAGGCTAATCCTCCGCCTGCAGCACCGGCACACCAGGTTCTAGTCCTGGTCGGGGCGCCAGATTCTGTCCCGGTTGCCCCTCTTGCAGGCCAGCTCTCTGCTGTGGCCCAGGAGTGCAGTGGAGGATGGCCCAAGTTATTGGGCACTGCACCCGCATGGGAGAGCAGGAGAAGCACCTGGCTCCTGGCTTCAGATCGGCGCAGTGCACCGGCCATAGTGGCCATTGGGGGGGTGAACCAATGGCAAAGAAAGACCTTTCTCTCTGTCTCTCTCTCACTGTCCACTCTGCCTGTCAAAAAAAAAAAAAAAAAAAGATTGTTACCCCCACTAAGGTCCTGATTCCTCTCAGACAGGGACTTTGTTTTATCACCTTTGATTGTGAGCAACAATAACAACATATGACATAGACTGGGTATTCTGCAAGTTTTTATTGGCTAAAATTACAGACACGTAATTTTCTAAGCCATTTTCATAAGCTTATTTAATTATTTTAAAAGTTTAGATACTATTTTGTGTATGGCTAGCAAGATAATGCTATTATAAAACAATTAGATGTGTTGGAAAAATGGAGATTTTTGGAATTTAATTGATCTGCATTTATATTCATATTTGCAACCTTTCTAAGAGGTATGAATTTGGTAAATTAAAATCTTTAAAGAATATCAATTTCCCATCTGCAGCACATTTATACATTACATATAGATCAACTCAGGATACTCAGATTATCTGTCATCTCAAATTTCATCATTTGTGATGACAGCATTTTTTTTTTTTTGACAGATAGAGTTAGACAGTGAGAGAGAGAGACAGAGAGAAAGGTCTTCCTTCTGTTGGTTCACCCCTCAAATGGCCGCCATGGCCGGAGCTACATGGATCCGAAGCCAGGAGCCAGGTGCTTCCTCCTGGTCTCCCATGCGGGTGCAGGCGCCCAATCACCTGGACCATCCTCCACTGCCCTCCCGGGCCACAATAGAGAGCTGGACTGGAAGAGGAGCAACCAGGACTAGAACCCGGCACCCGTATGGGATGCCAGTGCCGCAGGTGGAGGATTAACCAAGTGAGCCACGGCATCGGCCCCTGTGATGACAGCATAAAATCCTCTCTTCTAGCTACTTTAAATTAGTCAGTATTGTTGGCTATAGTTATTCTTCTGTGCAATAGAACATCAGAGATTATTCCTCCTATTAACTATGACTTTGCATCCATTACCCAACCAGTCTCTTCTCTTTTCCCTCTCTTTCCTACCTTCCCTGGAGTTTGGCAAACACTATTCTGCTCTCTGCTTTTCTAAGCCCAGCCTTTTCATATTCGATATATAAGTGAGATCGTGGAGTATTTGTCCTATGCCTGGCTTATTTCACTTAGCATCATGATCTCCAATCCTATCCATGTTGTCACAAATTACACGACTAATCTCTTTTTATGGCCAAGTATTATCCCATTGCACACACACACAGACACACACACACACCCACCATGATTTATTTATCCAACTGATGAACGCCTCTATTGATTCCATGTCTTTGTTTTGGTGGCTGTGCTACAATAAACATGCGAGTGCAGATATCACTTTGACATACTGATTCTATTTATTTTATATATTCTTAGTAGTTGCATTGTTCTGGTAGTTCTACCTTTAGTTTTTTTCAAGAACAGTCATATTGTTCTACATAGTGTCTGTACTAATTTATATTCTTACTAACAGAGTGTTAAGAGTTCCCCTTTCTCCACATCCTCACTAGCAATTATCACATTTTGTCATCTTGATTGTAGCAACTCTAGCTGGGGAGAAATGATATCACAGGGTGGTTTTGAGTTTCATTTTCCCAAGAATTAGTGATGTTGATCACTAGTTTCATATACTTGTTCGCCATTTGTATATCCTCTTTTGAGAAATGAATATTTAGATCATGTGCCTTTTTTAATCATACTGCATTTTTGCTTCTGAGTTATTTGTGTTGTTTATATATTTCTACATATCAATCCCTTGAACATAAAGAATGCTCAAATATTTTATCCCATTCTACCAGCTTTCTCTTCACTATGTTGTTTCATCTGGAAGATTTTTGTACTGTGACATAATTCCACTTGTCTACTCCTTCTTTTGTTGCCTATGCATTCCCATTATTGTCCACAAATCCTTGTCAGGACAAACATTGTAGAGTGTCCTCCCTATGTCTCCTGCCAGTAGTTGTATAATTTCAAGTTTTATGTGTAAGTCTGTATAATCAACTTTGAGTTGAATTTTGTATATAATCAGAGAGAGGTGTCTAATTTCTTTCTTTCTACTGTAGACATCTAGTTTTCCCAGAACCATTTATTGAAAAACATATCCTTGTCTTCTTTCAATAAATGTGCATGTTTAGAGTCTTTGTCAAATATCACTTGGCTAAAAGCAAGTGGGTTCATTTCTGGTTCTCTGTTCAATTCCATTGGTCTTTGGTTCCTGTCTTCTGAAACTCAAACCCCTTTGTGCTCTTCTTACCTTGAGTGTTGGATGGATCTATTGGCTTGCTACTAATAAATAGAACTGTAGTTGCCACTTCAAATATTTGGTTGTAAGAAGCTTGTGGCTTCCATCTTGGGCTCTCTCTCAATCTCTGTTGGATTCACTTTACTTTGGGGGAAGACAGCCTTGAGGAGAAGCTCACATGACATAGAACTAAAGGCAGCCAATAGCCACTTGATCATCTAGAGGTAGATCTTCCCTGAGTAGAGCCTCAAAATGACGGAAACCCCAGCAAACATTCTGACTACAGCCTCTTGACAGTCTCCAAGTCATAATCACAGGGCAAAGCCACTTCCAGATCCCTGACCCACAGAAACCCACAGAAAAGAAATGCTTGCAGCATTCAAGTTTTGGAGTAATTTGTTATCCAGTGATCAGTAACTAATATGACATGCCAGTGGTATTATTATTATTGAAAACCTATACACTAAGATCTTGAAATTCTGAAAAAAACATAGGAAGGGGTAGGTTTTGGGAAACTTAACAAAATTAGGAAAGAAGCAAACACAGCTAAGCAGTTTAGAAACATACTTATTATAATTTGTCTGGGGTTTGTGAGTTTGCGAGGTGCCACAGTATCCTATATGGTGGGGGCAGGAGGTAACATGAAATAGCAGTATTTTCTGTTAAGATTTCCAGGAGAAACTGAGCCAGAAAGGACACACAGACACACAGGATGTGATGCTTATGCATCCATTGAAAGAACTGATTTCCTCAAAGGGTTACCCAGTAGGTCATTTGAGGTCCCTGTTGAATGTCTCTTAATTTTATTTCCACTTTTAAACTTGCATGAATAGTTTTGATGATAATTACCAAATGTTGATATGTATGGAAAATCAGCATTCCACAAATATCCAAGTTGGGCAGCTTTCATACACGTGTGGCTGTTTGAAATTCAGCAAATTTCATTAAAATCACATGTTTGCTTAGAGAAATAGTTGCTGAAATCTGTTCTTGGAACACACACACAAACACATATACACACACACATCAGCAGATGCAGAAAAGAAGCAATCTTAGGTTGAATGTGTGAGAACTGCACTCTCAAGTAGAACCCCCAGAGGTCTCATATCACTTACACTCCTTGGTTGTGATATTTGGAATCTGTCTCTTAACGTTCTGCCTCAGTACATTACTATGTTTAATGGGCTAGTAATGCTTTCATCTCCTGTGGTATTTTGCACACCTACAGTTTTTGTTCTTTAATATATTCTGTATTAGCAAGCAGTTTTGCTTGATCGCCAAAATATTATTGTATGTCTTATCAAGTACAAGTATCAAGTATCAACTACTTTCTCAAGACCATATACACACACATTCCACTTCTGTAAGTTTTCCCCAATCATCCATCATCCACTGTCCTGTAGGATGACATCACAACAAATAGCCCTTGTCAGCAATTTCAGTTCAAGTTGTTGTACTCTTTGGCTTTTTTTTTTTTTTTTTTTTTTTTTTTTTTTTTTTTTTTGCCTCAACCAACATCCTGCCCTCATCAGTAATAGACTCAAGGGTATTAAACAAGGATGCTATTTCTGACCCATGTTGAAACTTGAAGTTCTTTACTTTTAATATGCTTTGTCCTTATGCTTTGGCCTTCATCCATGCTTTCTTCATGCTTAGAACTATCTCTAGGACCTGACACCTTCAACTTAACACAGCAAAAAGAATACTTGATTTTATGCCAATCCTGCCCTCCCCTTCAAAATCCACTGATCTGTAGCCTTTTTCATCTTCGTAAAAGAGGCCACCAGTGGTTTGAGCCAAAAGCTTAAAAACTATCCATGATGCCTCTTCTCTTTTTTTACCCCACTCCTAGAGCCTGTGACTTTCTTGTGAACTCTTTTTTAAAATAATGTATTTATTTATTTTCAAGGCAGCATGATGGGGGGCAGGGGTCTGAGAGACATCTTCCATCCACTGGTTCGTTCCCTAAATTGTCACAGCAACCAGGGCTGAATCAGGCAAAGTCAGGAACCAGGATCTACATCCATGACTCCCATAAGACTGGCAGGGACCTCGGGCACTGGAGCCATCTTCTGCTGCTTCCTAGGCACATTAGCAGGGTTCTGGAGAGGAAATGGAGCAGCCAGGTCTAAAACTGACAATCCAATACAGGTGAGCACCAGCTCACCGCTCTGAGCCACAGCACCTCTTGTGAATTACTTATCACATGAATATCATTCAGAACTTGGCTTAAAATTTTGATTTGTTTGTTTTTCTTTCCCTCAGAGGCCTTCCTTTTTTTCCTCATGGTATGATAACCACAGTCACTTGCAATAACATCACTGTATTTATAGCATCCATCACTACTTTATATTTTATTCTCATTCTTTATTCTCATCTATCTCCCGGCCTTCCACTGTTCCTAATAGAATATAGCTCCATAAGGACAGGGAATTGCATGTGTCTTATTAGCAATTATTATTCTTTTAAGATTTATTTTATTTATTTGAAAGACAGAGCTAGAGAGAGAGAGATAGAGAGAGAGAGAGAACCTTTCATCTACAGCTTCACTTCCCAAATGGCCACAACAGCCAGGGCTGGGCCAGGCCGAAGCTAGGAGTCCAGAACTCCACCTGGATCTCCTTTGTGTGTGGCAGAGAGAGACTCAAGCACTTGCACCATCTTCTCCTGCTTTCCCAGGCACATTTGCAGGGAGCAGGCTCAGAAGCAGAGTGACTGGGACTTGAACTGGTGCTTTTATGTGGGATGCTGACATCACAAGTGGTGGCTTAACCTGCAGGGCCACAGTGTTGGCCCCAGCCATTATTATTATGATTAGCCACGAAGTTGGTGAGCAAAATGTGTTTCTAGAATAGTCTTAATCTTAGACCTCCTTTCTTCCAATCACAGTAAAGACACAACCTGGCTTCACACTGACATCCCTTGCACAGGCACTGCCATTCATGGTGGCCGGCTCTCCATCAACTCTCCCTGATTTCTCCTTTGTCCGATGTACTTCTGGTCCTGGAATGGCCTTGTTGATCCTTCTGTCTCTAAAACTCAGGACTCCTCATGCCCTTGACTTCACTACTTACCTCTAGTGCCCAATTCTGTCTCTTACTTTTCTTTTTATACTCATCCATTTTTTTGTTTTAAGATTTATTTAATTATTTGAAAGTCAGAGTTACAGAGAAAGAGAGAGAGAGATTGAGAGAGAGTGAACGATTGATTGCTCTCCCATCTGCTTACTCACTCCCCAAATGCCCATAATGCTGGGAGCTGTGGTGCCAGGCTGAAGCCAGGAGCCCAGAGCTTCTTCAAAATCTCCCATGTGGGTCAGGGCCCCAAGGACTTAGGCCATCCTCTGCTGCTTTCCCAGGTACATTAGCAGGGAACTCAATCCGAAGTGGAGCAGCAGGGTCTCAAACCAGCACCCATGTGGAATGCCAGCATCATAGGCAGCAGTTTAACCCACTACAGCACAATGCTGGCCCCCATACTCACCCTCTTCTAAAAGGAGCTCAAGAAGTTCATAGCACATCACTGATTTGATCAATGATAAGAGTGCATTATCTGAAGACACGCTGACTCCTTGCTCAGTTTATCAGCTCTTCTTAACTCCTTACCACATTTCCACAGGGTCTACACCAGCATGTTTTCACCCTTCACTGTCCCTTCCTTATTTCTTACTGACAGTTGGAGTCAAGTGTGAGTGCTTCCTTATCTCTGTGCCGCTTTGTGACCGCACTCTTCTCGCTTCAATATCTCAGCGTCTTCATTTGAGGAATAATGCGATCCCCATTTATCCTCCAACTCAATCCCCCACATAACTGCCCAGGTCCCTCAGAATTCTGTTACATAAATTACTTTCCCTCGTGTGTCATGGATTTCTCCCTTCCCCATACATGAGCCCAGATTGCCATCATTCTAATAACAAATAAAAATCTTGTTTTATCTTGCCAACGTATATGTCTTCGGTCTTTGCCTTTATCTTAATAACAAATGAAATATTCTCAGTCCTTCCTTTTCAAATCATCCAAGAAGAAGGTATGAATGCTTTGGCCTCAGTTGATTCCTGGCTGCTTTGCTTTATTAGATCCCTTGCCTGATAGGGTCTCTTCATCCTTTGAGTTCTGGATAAATCAGGCCTGATAACTCTCTCTACTATTCTGGATTTTGTCCCCTCTCTTCCTCCCACCTTCTTTCTTGGAGATTGCCTTTGTTCTGTCTTTTCATATATCGACACAGTCTTATTTTCATAGAGTTAATAGCAGTGTTCAATTTTTTAATGCCTTCATGTGGCAAAATTGCACAAGGTTTTATTTCTCAATGATCCATTAAATCCAAAAATCAAGTAAACTGTGCTAGAAATCGCCCATCTGCAGGTTTTCCCATTAACCTCACCTTTCCATTCTCACTACCACACCCAGCTCAAGTTTCCATTATATTTTCTCTTGATAATACCAGCAGCATCCTCATTGATTCTTTGACTTCCACAGCTTTGCTCTTTTCCTGAACACAGACCATGGTCCAAGGACACATCGGAAGTCATGGCCTCCACCACACTGCTCTCCTTCCCAGTGCCCTACCAAGACCACCGTAGGCACCCACATGGCTACTGAGATTCCAGATCAAGCCCCACACAGAATCCAGCATGGTCCCCGGATTTCTCTGTCTCCTTGGCTTGCTTGTCTTCAGTTGTCTTCATAACCTTCATCTCCATCAGGAATCTGTGTCCCTCCCAAACATATACCAGCCTACAAGTTAACTGAGGGAAGGAATTTAATTTTTGTTCACTACTGATCCCTAAGTCTTACTGTTACAAATGTGAAAATATAAAGGATTAGATTTCTCTTATACTTCTCACCTTTCCTTAACTCAGTGGTTCTCAGCAGGGGGCAGTTGTGTCCCCAGAATCAGAGAGTGTGAAAATTTTCTTTCCTTTGGCAGCACAGGGACATCAGCACCAACATGATCTTTGTGACAATCCACCTTAGTAAAAGATATCATTTGACATGGGTCTTATGGAGGGGGTATTCTGGTCTAACCAATATTGCTAGGAATTAGATCAGCTATAAGCAAAAATAAGCAAGAATGGTGAATGTGAATATAGCAAACAGGGCAATAAAGAAGAGGCTGTTACTCTGAAAAACCAACAGTCCTTGAGCAAAGGAACGCATAATGAATCAATTGTCAGTTTAGATGCACTATTTGTGAATGGAATGCTTTCTGTTGAATGAATGAATGCAATTCTGTAATTTACAAAGTCTGACTCAAAATGAGCTGAGAGATATGAGCATGAGTTAACTGATCGAAGACTGCACGCGTTTTCCCTCTTGTCACCCACAGTTGTTTTGATTTTACTGTCACCCAGACGTTAGTAAGCCACAGCCAGGCTGCAGAAGAAATCCAGTCATTTATGCTATCAGTAGATAATCTTCCATCTGCTATTTTCCACTCTGATAAGCTTTTCTGATCAAAGAACTAAGGTCTTCAGGTCAAAGAAGACCTTTTCATCCACAGCGTTCTTTCAGTTAGAGAAATTGTACCACACTGGAGGGTGGAATCCTATAATTGAAAAGATCTACAGAAAAAGTCATTTAGCTTTCTTCTGGTGTCTTTTTGAGGCTGGAAGGGGTTAAAACTTGCTAAAACAGACAGCCACAGCCGTTGGTGCCTGTTAGCAACGTTTCTGTCCTGTGGAGTCTTGTAATCAGAAATCCTCGCTGCTCTTCTCTTCTTCTTATTGTTGCTCTTGACATTGGACACACAAGTCCCTCCTCAAATTTATTCTT